>NC_143131.1:125421921-125755849 GCF_059928025.1 Delphinapterus leucas
ACATGCTTTCTGATGGTTCTGTTAAAAATAAGGCAACAGGCCCCCAATGGAGTTGCTTATGCTAAGACCCATGTCACCAAACCAAGACTTAACTGAATTATAGTTTCCATTCCGAGAAATGGAATCTTAAATTAGTAGCTCAGAAATCGCCTAATCAGCATTAGTTAAATAATCTGCCTGTTAAACCCCTGCCATCCCCTAAAGGAAAGTGACTTTGCAATAACTTTGTCTAGTAACTTCCTTGTCCCCCCTCCTTTCTGGCTGTAAATGCCATTTTGCACTGACCCTTGGAGCTCCTTCCTGTCAGCTAGTTTGGACGCTGCCCGATTTGAATCAATTTTTGCTCAAACTTAATTTTTTTTTTTTTTTTTTTTGCGGTACACTGGCCTCTCACTGTTGTGGCCTCTCCGTTGCGGAGCACAGGCTCTGGACGCGCAGGCTCAGCGGCCATGGCTCACGGGCCCAGCCGCTCTGCGGCATGTGGGATCTTCTCGGACCGGGGCACAAACCCGTGTCCCCTGCATCGGCAGGCGGACTCTCAACCACTGCGCCACCAGGGAAGCCCCTCAAACTTAAAATTTTTAATATGCCTCAGTTTATCTTTTCACAGGTCTGGTGACAGAAGACGGAACCCAAGGAGACCCTCAACAGCCCTCAGGGGGACGAGAAACCCCTGTGAAGGTACCTGCACAGCCCCTTGAGTCGCGGCTTTCTCGCCGCCTCTGGAGGTGGTGGATAAATTCACTCGAATCCTCCATCCATACATTGTGTGTTAAGAACTTTCAGACTTTGAGCACTTTCTCCCCCTGGCCTGGGTTCTGAAACTGGCCGGAGTTGGAATGCAACGGACATAAGAGACCGGACTATTTCCGGTGATGGACGGGGCCGACTCCGAAACTAGACCGGGTCCCGGGTCAGACTTGGTCCGACTTAACGCTGGACTGGTACGGAGTGACGCCTCGGGCGAATAAAATTTTGTTTGAAGGCTGAATGAGCAGGTTAATCTTACCAAAGATAAACATGAATTACAATGGCCGCAATGGAGAACTTTGAACCTAGACAAGATTATTCATGTATGACGCGCCCTGGAGAAAATGGAGTCTCAGCCAAGCGCTCACCGTGAAGGGTAGAGGGAAAACCCACTGGGACACCCCACTCTCTCTGGAACCCACAGACAGGATCCAGGGAAATCCTGCAGGAGCCGGCCAAGGGTAAGAATCCTTACCAAAGTCAGCTGGCCCATCTCTGTTTCTTTCTGTGCTGCATGGTCGAGAGAGGAAGGTAAGATTTCATTTTGTCCCTTCCTTTCCAAATCCAGACTGGCGGGAAAAACATTTGTAAGATTTTAATGTTACGGAACACAAGATCCTGTGCCCAACACACAGTGAGGCTAAACAAACCAAAATGTCGGAGTCTGGAGCAGAGGAAGGCTTAATACAGGACCAAGCAAGGAGAATAGGGTGGCTCATGTTCAAAAACCCCCGAACTCCCTGATGCTTCTCAGGGAGGAATTTTTATAGGTAAAATTTGGGATGAGGGCTATAGGGGATGTGACTTTCTACTGATTGATTGGTTGTTGGTGAGGTAACGGGGAGGTGCTCCAGGAATCTTGGGCTCAGCCTGAAGTTACCATCCTGCACCTGGGTGGGGGCTTTAGTTCCTGCAGAAGAACTCAAAGATACTGTTAAGTATATCCCTTGAGGGGGAATGAGTTCGAGGTTTTAATCACTGCACTATAGTTTCTTGATCGCTCTGCCTTTGTTTCTGCATTCTCTTACTTTCCTGACCACCAACTGTTTGAATGTGCTCTTTGGAACTCAGGGAAGGTCTAGGAGGTTGAAGCCCTCTTCCTGCAAACAAGAAATGGGGGACAGGGAAAGGATTTGTACCCAGGAGGGCCCCACAGGATCCTGCTCGGTTTCAGATCCTTGAATTGTGTGACTTGTGAATTTGCTTTCAGGTACCATCCGCTGTCCATCCTTTCTTTCCCAGGGGCAGCTATTGCCTCGTTTGTCTTATTTTGTGTCCTGAGAACTTGGCTTGGCAACACTTTGGGGGCATGGCCAGGCAGAAATGTGGGTTGCCTAAGTTTATTAACAGGTCAGAAAGAGAGCAGAACCATTAAAGGCAGACAATCTGGGTTTATGTATTGTCTCTGCCTGTAATCTCCAAACCTCTTCTCTCCTGTAATATGGTCCAATTAGACACGAAAATTTCTAGCATGCAATGTTTAAATCCATTTACTGTGTCCAAGTTCCTTAAGCTTAGCGTTGTCCTTGAAATGTCCTCTAGCATCACAGACAAGATGCTGGAAGCCATCTTGCATTCGTAACTTACCTGAACTGTGAGGTGGTGGTTTGGCTGAGTCACTTGGTAGACCACAGCATCCCCTAGTGGTCAGATTTAAACCTCAAGTCATGTATATTCTGAATTCACAAGAAATTAACCTAACCCTTAGAGTGTCAGGCAACTGTGTTTTCCAAGTGTGGAACAGATTTTATTGGCTACCTTTGGTTCAGTGGGTGATGTATTCTCCACTATTTATCAGGGAACCTGATGCATCTCAGGTTCACTTAACCCTCTACCCACTTCTCCATTCTGGGCTGCTTTTTCGTATGAGCTTAGGAATTCAAGCTGCTTCTCCTTTTCTTTTTTTGTGATTATAGATACTTTTCTACTTTTGAGGCACTTCGTTATTTCTACCTTATTTGCTGTCCCTGACTATAAACACATAGGCCGTTTAATATGAGGATGTTACCTAAAGTTCCTGTGAAAGAAATCGGGAAGGAATAGTCCACCTGGGGTGATTGTGGTTTAGACTAGGAAGCATTAGATCTGGAGTCAGCCCTGAATTAAAAGCCCTGAATTAAAAGCCTAACTTTGCCACCTATTTGCTGGTGATATTAGTCAGGTTACTTAACTTTTCTAAGTTTACTCACAAGATCAGGATAACCTTACAGGGTTATTGTGGCTCATATGTAAAGCAAAGTGAACTACACAGCGGCCTCATGATCAGTTCATCTGGTCTGTAGTCCCTTCCTTCCATGGCAGATCATCTCTTGGGGATGGTTTGGTGGTAAAAGTTAATTCAAAATGAGGCCTTAGCTCTTCTTTGGTTATCTCAGCACAAACCTGTCAGACCCAAAGAAGCAGATCTCCAAGTCAAGGCTGAGATATAGTCCTCAGGCTACCAGGGAAAATGGGGAGCTCTACATCACTGCTACTCACCTCAGTAACTAGTAGGGAATGGCCTCTGCTGGGGGAGAATTAAGGCTGAATGCAGAGGCTTCTTCACTGCATAGTTGAGAAAATGTAGCTTTTTTGGTTTCCTCAATGATTCAGAGCCTCTTTGAAAAAGTCGTGTGTCACCTGAAATCTACATTGTGAGATATATGGAAAATCTTAAGACTAAACTCTGTTTCACCAGACAGGCAGCATTTCAAAATCATATGCCTCTGTATCCAGACCAGTGCCAAGCACAATAGATGCTCAGTTAAATCCCAAGGAACCCTAAAGGAATTATTTCAGTCGGTGAAAGGTGATGGGCAACATGTTTCTGGACTGAGAGTTTTCCAACTGTTTCTTAAAATGCTAGTCTAGTCCTCATGGGATTACATGTATTCATGATCGATCGTGTCCTGTCACTTAATATCTGCAATCACATTTCCTGAGACAGAGTCCTCAGAATGTGAGGAAGATGGGGAAGGAAAAAGCATGAAGGAAACCCTGTCCAAAATTACAGGATTGCTGTATTTTGTAAAACTTGGTTTATTCTGAGTTTGCCTCCATCCTCCGTCCCCAGTATAATCAAACGTGCCTTTGAGGAAAAAGCATATGGGAGCAACAGGAAGTGTTTGGATGCATTTTATTCAACAATCAGGCCAGCCACCGCATCATAGTGTTCTTAAGGGATTTCAGAACCTTGGTTCTCAGCAAGGCCCAGATTTTTGAATGAGGACAGGAGTCTTGTGTTTCCTATAGAAGAGATTGGGGGAAAAAAATCAGCTTAAACTTCGTTGATAAAACGTGACAACGGGAGAAAAACAAGGAAAAAAGATCAGCTTTATTTAAAATAGAGAGGTTTGAGATTCATTTCCATTTCAATCTCTCTTATTCATTTACTCATTCACTTATTCATTAACTCCTCAAATATTGATGGAGAACTATAACATACATTAAGGATACAACAAAAGGGAAAAATGTCCGTCCTTACAGAGTTTACAGATCTAGCAGGGCATTATAAAAAGCTTCTGAAATTAATCTTTAATCCATTGTTGCTTCTTTTCCTTCTGACGGCATTGTCCTAGCTACCAGGTTTCCATCTTAGCTGGTGCCTGGGCTACTTCAGGACCTTCTAATTGATTGATCCATTGCCTTAGAACTCTGGGGATTCTCATCTGTGAGATCTTGCAAAAGGAAATTATATCCTTATCCCATATGATAGCTGCTTTAGTTAGCATCTAGACAGAGCCCACGGATTGGCTTATTTTCCATAGCTGTGCTGTCCACTATCCCATATAACTATTTAAATTTAAATCAGTTAAAGTTAAGTAATATTAAAAATCCAGGATTTCATTTATAGTAGCCACATTTTAAGTGCTGGTACCATGGCTAGAGGCCTCCGTATTGGACAGCATTTCTGTCATTGCAGAAAGTTCTACAGGAGAATAGTAGTCTATAGAGAAGAATTTGCCAGTATAGATTTCCTAAGAAGACATACAGGAATTAGAAAAAAAAAGTTCTTACTGAATATATCTGCTAAGCACTTAATGATCAAGGAGATGCAAGCCCTTGTTTGTCTACCCATCTCAAAGCTCAACAACTAAGGTCAGAGCCTGGCTCTAGTTAACCATAAAATGTATTTGTTTGGGGCTTTTAATGGGCAGTAGAGACAAAGGCAAAATGGTACATTTGAAAATATGTTGCATTTGAAAAAGACACATTTTCTCTCTAGACCTGTTTTCTTGTCAGAGAAATATAGGAAGAGAAGTTACATTTTCTGGCATTCAAATGTTGCTCCCATATTTACATAATTTTAAAAGAATAGAAAGAGCAGGTAGGACTGGTAGGTTTTAAAGTCTAAGGAAACCGGGTGTCCCAGCTCTATGCTCATATTTTCCCAATGGTTCAGTCTAAATACTGGGCCTTTTGATCTCGGCACTTGGAAATTGACCAAGCCTCAAGGCTGTTGTGTTGCTTTCTCCTCCCCTTGGATGGAAATATGATTTTGACCTTAATGTCAAGAACATAGGCCATGAGAAAATTAACAAGTGGTTTCAAGTTCCTTTTAACAAGTGGTTTCAAGTTCCGTTTACAAGTCCTTAATGTGGAAATTTTTTTGAAAAAGCAGAACATCCAATGTTTTGGGCCTGAAACTTCAGGATATTAGATGTTTCTCCCTGGAGACCTATTTCCACAATTCTTGTTAAATACTGAGAATTTTCTGAAACGACTTAAAGCAGACCAAGGAGAGGGTGCATGGTACGAGGAATTAGAGATGTGGAATGCATGCAGTCATTTGAACCGAAATCAAAGTGTTAATACCACATCAGTTCCAAAATAACAGACTTTTCTGGGTCGCTTGTGGGATCTCTTTTATTTGTTTTGATCATTCTACACCTTTATTTAACTTGGAGCGCTTTTGTGATGCTATGAAAATGCAAAGTGCAGTTTAAATGACACCCTTTTCATGAATCCTTTCTTGACCCTTCCAGTAGGAAGCAATCTGTATTTCTCCTTCACTCCTGTAGCATGTTGCTCACACCTCATTTGATGGCATTTGTCACAAGTTACAAGAAGCTACCTTATTTGTACTATTTTCTCTCAGTTATATCCACTAGGAAAGCAGAGGAGACTAGCACATAAGTGTTCAGCAGCTGGGTAAGACAGAAAATCTGTGGCGAATTTATTTCTCTGAGTACCTGAGTCTAATTTCCCATCACCTACCCACCTACAATCAGTTCAGAAACTCCACTGAGGCTAGGTCTCACATCCATAAGTGATTGTGTTCACTAAAGTATTACATAAAGTGTTACAAAAATATGTTTTTGGTCACCTAATCTATATAATTCATATTTGCATACTTCAGGGCTTTAGTGAACACAATCATTGCTATCACCAAGAATGATTTTTTAAGTATAATGGTATTTTGGGTATGTGGGCTTTAAAAAATCCAGACTATCTCTTGTTCGCTATAAAAGGTTGGGTTTTTATCGTAGAAGTGATTTTTTTTTTAATTAATTGAAAGAAACATTCAAACACTTTCCTTCCTCTAGCCATTGTCCTTTCTTTAACACCTTTTATACAGCACCATGTTATTAATTCCTTTCTCACTTTTGTTCAGTTTTTTCTTCATCTTGAAATACCTCTCTCTCCTTCTTTATGTTCTAGAGGAAACCTCAGACTTTTCCAAATCCTAGCAGGCACAATTAGTTCTTTTTAGTTTTGTGCTCTCGGAGCACTTTGCTTATACTACCATTGACCACACCGTGTTAGCATTGAGTGTAAGCAAACTGGGAGACAAAACATGTTGGATTTTCTTGTGGATCTCACAAATATTTAGTCTAGTACCTGACTTTAAAGTATAGTGGAAAGAGCAAGGATTTTGCACCAGATCTGCCACTCATGGCTGGGTGACCTTGAGCAAGTTATTTAAACTAACTGAGTCTCAATTTCTTCATGGGTATATTAAGCTGAGTATTATTTACCTCATAGAATCATTGTGAATATTAAGTGCCTCGCATAATGCTTGACATAATAAATACTACTTTCTATCATAATGCACACACACACACACATGCACACCTCTCTATATAATCATAACATATATAATAAGGAGAAAAAGAAATCAAGAATTGTTTGGGGGAAAACTAGGTATTTTGTTTCTCTCATGGTGAGATTAATGTTATTGGTATATTCTTTGAGGCTTAAAGGGATAATATATGTAAAAATTTGAAGACTTCTAGCTTAAAACATATATTTTAAAAGAAATTCAGGTTTGTACTCACATATTTTCAATACATAACACGCATTCATTAGAATAAGTAACTCCATCTGTCCCACAGACAGGGTTATAAATCTTGGGACATCCACTCACTTCACTTGTACATTTAGCCTAAAAATGGAATGAAACAGAATCATTTCCCATCATTTTTCATTTGAATTTATAGCAGAGTCTCTAAAATCTCCCTGGAGTTGATCAGCTTAAAGATGGAAGCATGACTGTGATTGGGAGAGTGATACTAAGTGTTCCAAGAGGAAGAATCCAAAATTTGGAGTCAGAAAACCTGGTTTTAAGTAATGCCTCTGCTATCTGCAAGCTGTGTGACATTGGTAAATCTCTTGGTGTCTCTGAACCACAGTCACTTCATTTGCAAAACGGGAATGATGTTGTTTCCCTACCTATCTCATCATGGCATTGTGAGGTTTGAATAAAGTGAGTGAGATAATGTTCAAATTTACAATTACTACCTGTGCTGGCTCTCTCAGGTCAGCCACACCTTGAGGCGTGTTCTTCCTTGCACACTGTAGTCCTGTCACCCTGGTCTTCTCTAAGTCAATTAAAGACACGCGGTGCCTTCTACCCTTGGGGTTTTTGCACAGACTGTTTACTGTCAGTAAGAACTAGTAATTATCAAATGACTTTCACAGGGCAGACACTGTCCTAAGTGCTTTTCATGTATTATTATATTTTTATAATATTTATAATATTAATATTATAATAATATATAAATATTATATTTATAATATCAATATTATAAATATTATAAATATTATAATATTATTAATAATATTATTATATTTAAACTCATAGACTATCCTATGAACTTTTTATTATACTCTTCTTCTGGTAAAGGCAGTGAGGCACAAAGAAATTGAATCACCCGAGGCCACACAGCTAATAATTACTGGATCCACGATTTAAACCCAGTCAATCTAGGTCCTGAGCTTTAGCTCTTAACCACTTTACTCTCCTACTTCTCCCTTTGCTAACACTCATTTATTCTTCAGGGCTGAAAATAAATCTCACTGGCTTAGGGCACCTTCCCTGATTTAACTAGGCTAGGTTTCTAATGGAACCAGAACTTCTTTATAACACATCACCAATGTAGTAATTTATTTACTTATACACTTTTGGTTTGCCATCGGCCTTCCCACTAAATATAAATGTAACAAGAAGAGGGACACTTCATCCTCTGGTCTCCAGATTTACTGAAATTTACATTAT
The DNA here is from genome assembly GCF_059928025.1 of Delphinapterus leucas. Taxonomy (NCBI): domain Eukaryota; kingdom Metazoa; phylum Chordata; class Mammalia; order Artiodactyla; family Monodontidae; genus Delphinapterus; species Delphinapterus leucas. The sequence continues at coordinate 125,430,149 of NC_143131.1, forward strand.
AAGTACAAGAAAAACTGGAAAAGTTAGATATAGAATATTTTTCTAGAGGAAGAGCCTAGTTTATTATTATTATTGCTCATTATAAACTAGAGCTCCACCTTGTTGATGAAGAGAACTTTATGCCAACATGGTCAAACTGGCTGTAAGGAGGAAGGGCTGCTTGGAGTGATGTTTAGAAGGTTTCCACTTAAAATCCTTGTCCTACCGGATAGCCCTAGTATATATAAAAACTCCTTCACAGCAAGCATAATATGACTACAGAGACATTGCCTATGTATCAGTCAATTTGTCCTTCAACATAAGCGCCTGTGGCGGAACTACAATTACTATCCACATTTAATGGGTTAAGTCTTGCCAGCATTCATACTCCTCATATTAACTTAAATTGAAAGGTGAGTTAGACTACGCTTTGGGTGGAACAAACAGTCTTAGCCCCAGAAATAAAAATTTACAAAATTGTCTTTACCTTTCTTTCCAGGAAGTTAGCTCTAGTACTACCTAGAAAACATAAATCAGATATGTCAAGTTGGGTCATGAATGGGAGAAGCCTGAGGTATTCTCATTCAGAATTTTCTGCTTCCATTTAAGTCTGTGACTTCTCTGCTTCCTCTTCCACCACCCACCCCTTCTTATTACCATTTTTTTTCAAGTATGTCTCATTGGTGTCCATTCACTCCCTGCCTGCTGAAACCTCAAAAAAATTAAGCAAAAATTTGATTAGGACCAAAGTATCTCAATTTGATATTTAAGACAAGTTGACCCATTTCCTTGAAAATAGAAATGATGTACTTACTGCTTCAAATGTGTCAGGCACAGAGCAAATACCTTCTGAACGCTCACTGACATTCTAGTAACAACCAGCTTGTTGATCTCACAGTGATGTAGGAAATACAAGTATCTTTATCTCAGTTTATAGATAAAGATATGGAAAGTTTCTATAACTAGCTGTGAAAGCTAGCAATAACCAGGTCTTCTGATGAAAAACTAACTTTTGCACTTACATGTAAGTCTTCTTTTGTAAGTAATGTTTTAAAAAAAACGGAGCTCTTTTGACAATTTACCTTCAGTTCCCAAAGAGCTCCCTCTCTCCATTGCATTATACTGACTATTAGTTCAATTCACATTTCTTGAATTTATAGGTAGATACTTAAAATTGCCATGCTGCATTCTCTAGAAAATAGCAGGTCTTGTTGACATCACCATCAGGAGATGGTGATTGTGGGTGAGCTCACTGCAGGGAAGGAGAACTAATTTGATAGTATCCAGAGGAAGAAATGTTGGTGAGATTTGATTTTGATACTAACAATCTCTGAGGTCATCTAAAGGAAGTAGTTCTTCCTACCTAAATGTATTGAAAAGTAGTGTGACACTTAGGGGCTTGGAGAAGAAGGCCCCTGGAATAGTCAGAACCTGTTGCGGTGAGAGTCCCACTGAATTTTAGAATCGAGTTGAGTCTAAAATTTAATGAGCACGTAGTCACCACCGGCATCTATATGTATTAATTAATATGCATGAGAAGGGGAAAAGGGACCACTGCTCCCATAAATATTTAGCAAATACAGCAAATAGTATTGTTCCTTTTCTTCGCAAAGTGCTGGTTTGGCTGTCAGTAGGTTTCTTTGCTAGATCTGATAAAAATTTAAAAGTGTTAACTATCTCTGAAGACAAAAAGGAAGCTGATGCCAATGCCAGGGGTTCAGATCATCTGTCAAAATTATTAAGACAGTTTGAAGATATAAACATACAGTCTATTCAAGAAGAATATTTTTTCTAGAAATATTCTGTAGGTCAAAAATAAAAATTTTAATCAAACTCTGCCCTTTATACTGGAGTAACTGGAAATCATTGTTAGCTATTTATGCAATTCCATGAGAACATAAAATTTGTAAATTGGCCTTAAACATTTACAGAGTTAGAAGTGTACTTGATATTGAAATAATCCCTTCTTTTTTCTACCATATCTCTGACAAAGAGTCAGCCTCATCACCTGGGGAAAGCCATTTCATGTCTGGGCAGTTCTCACTAGTAAAATTGTTTTCCTGTGTTACGTTAAAATCCCTCTTTCTATATATAATTCTCATCCACTGATCTTATTTCCTCTCACTGGGACCAAAAGATCTGTCCAAGAGTAGACTCTAAGTCTAGAAAGTAATGTGGTCAGTAAAGCAACTGGTCAAAAAGGTTTTACTTAAATCAGAAAAATATGCAAAGCCACCTACCAGATAAACTCAGTAGGACCAAGGCAGTGAGAAGGAAGATGCTGGCTACCTTCATGGCTGGAGTGCTGACTCCAGAGCTCAGTCAAAAACTGAACTCAACTTACCACTTCTCTCTAGAATCCTGGGACTGGAAGGTTCATACAGGCAGGATGGTATCCCAGTCTCCACCTACTGCCCTTTGTCACAGATCTCCTTGGTTATTGATTGACTCTGTAGCATAGCCTGGACCCAGCACAGCACCAGTGTAAGAAAGGTGAGAGGAATGCTGTGGGCCTAAAATGTGCAAGGTAAAGACTGTCAGGAAGAGATGACTAGTGGTTAGTTAGTTAGTTCTTGCCCTAACTTCCTCTGTGACTATGGAGAGGCCCTTCCTTTCTCAAGCCCTGGTTTTCTCATCTGTAAGGTGAATTCCAGGGTCCTTGTACTCTGTAGTTCTGGGTGCATGAACAGGTGTGAATATCTCAAAAACTCCTTTCATTCTTTCTTCCTTTTCTTCAGCTTTTCCATTTTTTATTCTCTCTCTTTTCTCTCTTTTTCTATCACCCATTCACAAAGCCTAAAGTAGCTGAGAGAGGGACAGGGTAGAGGTAGGGAGGACTCAGTTCCCTAAGGTGTGTGTGTGCTCCGAGGTAGAGTGGGCTCACCAGAGACGCTTACCAGCTCTTTGTCCTTGGACAAGTAGTTCACTTTCACTGAGCTTCAGTATATTCATCTGAGAACAGAAATAATAATAGTACCTACCTCAAACTGTTGGTCTTTCATTCTAAAATATGCATTGTGTCTGTCATGTGTGGTTTGGTGAGACAATTCTCAATTATCTCTCATGTTTCTGCATGTCTCATGGGTAGAGACACTGACTGCCTGTGTTTCAAACAACTTTTTCAAGAGGGTTTGTATAACAAACAGCCTTGGGAGGTGGAATACTGTCTCTCTCTGGAGTAAAGGGGAGGTTTGTTTACCGTTGGGTGTAATAAGATAGTATCTTTCACCAGGGTGAAGTTTAGGCAGGCATAGTGCTCTTTTTAAAAGATTAGGGGGCTTCCCTCGTGGCGCAGTGGTTGAGAGTCCGCCTGCTGATGCAGGGAACACGGGTTCGTGCCCCGGTCCGGGAATATCCCACATGCCGTGGAGCGGCTAGGCCCGTGAGCCATGGCCACTGAGCCTGCGCGTCCGGAGTCTGTGCTCCGCAACAGGAGAGGCCACAACAGTGAGAGGCCCGCGTACCGCAAAAAAAAAAAAAAAAAGATTAAAAGATTAGGGATTTGGGGGGGCTTCCCTGGTGGTGCAGTTGTTAAGAATCTGCCTGCCAGTGCAGGGGACACGGGTTTGAGCCCTGGTCTGGGAAGATCCCACATGCCACGGAGCAACTAAGCCCAGGCACCACAAGTACTGAGCCTGCACTCTAGAGCCCGCGAGCCACAACTACTGAAGCCAGTGTGTCTAGAGCCCATGCTCTGCAACAAGAGAAGCCACCGTGATGAGAAGCTCACGCACCGCAATGAAGAGTAGCCCCCACTTGCTGCAACTAGAGAAAGCCCGCACACAGCAATGAAGACCCAATGCAACCAAAAATTTAAAAAAATAATAATAATAAAAATAATTTTTTTTAAAAATAAAAAGATTAGGGATTTGTTTTAACATCTTTATTGGAGTATAATTGCTTTATAATGGTGTGTTAGTTTCTGCTTTATAACAAAGTGAATCAGTTATACATATGCATATATCCCCATATCTCTTCCCTCTTGCGGCTCCCTCCCTTCCACCCTCCCTATCCCACCCCTCTATGTGGTCACAAAGCACCAAGCTGATCTCCCTGTGCTATGCAGCTGCTTCCCACTAGCTATCTGTTTTACATTTGGTAGTGTATATTGGAAGAATCAACATTGTGGAAGTGACTATACTACCCAAAGCAATCTACAGATTCAATGCAATCCCTATCAAATTATCACTGGCATTTTTCACAGCACTAGAACAAAAAATTTCACAATTTGTATGGAAACACAAAAGACCCCAAATAACGAAAGCAATCTTGAGAAAGAAAAATGGAGCTGGAGGAATCAGGCTCCCTGTCTTCAGACTGTACTACAAAGCTACAGTAATCAAGACAGTATGGCACTGGCACAAAAACAGAAATATATATCAATGGAACAGGATAGAAAGCCCAGAGATAAACCCATGCACATATGGTCACCTTATCTTTGATAAAGGAGGCAAGAATATACAATGGAGAAAAGACAGCCTCTTCAATAAGTGGTGCTGGGAAAACTGGACAGCTACATGTAAAAGAATGAAATTAGAAAACTCCCTAACACCATACACAAAAATAAGCTCAAAATGGATTAAAGACCTAAATGTAAGGCCAGACACTCTCAAACTCTAGAGGAAAACATAGGCATAACACTCTATGACATAAATCACAGCAAGATACTTTTTTACCCACCTCCTAGAGAAATGGAAATAAAAACAAAAATAAACAGATAGGACCTAATTAAACTTAAAAGCTGTTGCACAGCAAAGGAAAACATAAACAAGACGAAAAAACAACCCTCAGAATGGGAGAAAATATTTGCAAATGAAGCAACTGACAAAGGATTAATCTCCAAAATTTACAAGCAGCTCATGCAGCTCAATATAAAAAAAACAAACAACCCAATCCAAAAACGGGCAGAATGCCTAAACAGACATTTCTCCAAAGAAGATATACAGATTGCCAACGAACACATGAAAGAATGCTCAACATCATTAATCATTAGAGAAATGCAAATCAAAACTACAATGAGCTATCACTTCACACCAGTCAGAATGGCCATCATCAAAAAATCTGTAAACAGTAAATACTGGAGAGTGTGTGGAGAAAAGGGAACCCTCTTGCCCTGTTGGTGGGAATATAAATTGATACAGCCACTATGGAGAACAGTATGGAGGTTCCTTAAAAAACTAAAAATAGAACTACCATGTGACTCAGTAATCCCACTACTGGGCATATACCCTGAGAAAACCATAATTCAAAGAGTCATGTACCACAATGTTCACTGCAGCTCTATTTACAAGATTAGGGATTTTTAAAACCTTGGCATCCTTCCCTTGTAACACACTGTGCTTCCTGTGCAGGTACCCTTGGCCCTCTTTGTGTCACCCTATGGAGGCTGGGCCTGGGGAACCAGAGCAAATGCTGGCAGTCTGGCTATTGCTATTGAATGATTATATCTCTTTTGTCTGAGTCAGGAGTCTGTGTCTTCTGCCAGCATCTCTTTAACTGTGGCAGGCTAACATGTCAGCTTCCAAGTATAGGGTATAATCATAGACCCTCCCAGGTCTTGATGTATGTTAAGAACTGCACTCATATATGTGGATGGATCAGTGAGTGAAAATGACAGCCCCAGCCCCTGTCCTCATGGAGCTTCCATTGCATTTAAGTTGGGGGAGACAGGCAATAAAAAAGTAATCAAATAATTATAAAGATTATAATAAATATTATGAAGAAAAAGAATAGAGAAGATAAACCTAGAGGTCTGGGGAGGTAGTTATCACAGATTGGTCAGAGAATGCCTTGCTGATTGACATTTGAACAGAAACATGGAGGAAGTGAGGAATTGAATCGTGCAAATATCCAAGAACATGCACTCCAGACAGAGGGAATAGAAAGTGCAAAGTCTCTGAGGCAGAAACTTGCTGATGTGTTTGAGAAACATCCAAGATGACCGTCTGGCTGGAGCAAAGTGATCGAGAGAAACATAGGCAGTAAGATAAAGGAGATAGTGGGGGCCTGGATAATGAAGAGCCATGTAGGCCATAGTAAGGACTTTGGTTTTTAACCAACGGAAAGCCATTGGAGAGTTATGGCAGAAGAATGACATGATATGACATTCCTTCTAAAAGGTTTTTGTGCTCTATGAGAATAAACTGTAAGGCAACGACAGCAGCAAAAAATCCTAATGTTAGGCTATTATAATAGTCCAACCAAGAGACGATGGTGAAAGTGGAAGAGGTTGATTTTATAGTTGAGGTGAATTAATACATATAAAGCTTTTAGAACAGTTTCTGGCACATGGTAAACATTTAGAAATATTATCCATCACTATTATTTTTATTGGTGTTATTTTTTCAGTATTTAAAATGTTGTTCCATCTAACCAGAAGGTTCTTCTTTAACCTTACACAGCAATGAATTCTTCCTAAGTCTTTAAAATTCACTTTGAATGCTGTTTCTTATTGGAAATCTTCCTCAGCTCATTCTGAGTTTCCATGGTATCTGGAACATGCTTGAATATAATACATAATACACTGTTGAAACTGTTTGTGTATATAACTAGCTCCCTCATCTTCCACTGACGCTTCAACCTTTACCATCCTAGCTTCCTCCACCTTGTTTAGGTCACCAATTCAGGTTGATTAATTCCGTAAACATTTTTCCAGAGCACATGACCTCTAATTCTTCAAACTTGATCAAATGCAGTATAATCTGTTTTCTTGGGTTTCATGATTCCACAGTCTCCTACATTTCCTCATACCTTCTTCATCCTCACGTCATCTCCATCCTCTCTGTTGACACTTCCTCCTCAAATGAGTGAAGACTTGGTGTTTCTCAAGTATTGGTCCTGGGTCCTAGTCCTTCCTCACTTTTCAGTTTCTGTAGGTGAGCTCATTTATCCACATTATTTAAATTATATATATAATTATATATATATTTCTCAAATATGTATCTCTTTCCTATATCTCTCCTTTGATCTTCATACCAAATATTAAGTGCCTTCTTGACAATTTTGGACATCCTATAGGCACTTCAAATTTAATGTTCTGTACTACTGTTTTAATCATTTACCACAAATATTTGTCTCTTCAGTCTCCTCCTGGCTTCTTTTCCTTCCAACAGGTTGGGCAAGTCAAAACCTAAGTGTTCTCCTTGATGCCTCCCTCTGCCCTTAACATGCACCATCTTCCACTCTTAATTCGTTACCAAGTTCTCTTCTTGACCCTGTGTCCAAAATAACCTCAATTCTGGACACTTCTCATTACCTTACACTGTCATATCTAAGATGATGCCATCATTTCCACTTTGACTTTCTGAAATTACCTTGAGGTAGTTTCCCAACAACATCTACCATTATTTCATCCTCAAAGCTACTCACCATAGAACAGTTCAATGATCTTTATAGAGTGTAAATGTGATCATGCTGCTCTCCAGTTTCCCATTGTTCAAAATCCTCAGGAAGGATTGATTTGAATGATACGGCTCCCTTCTACCTCTCTCACTTTATCCCCCACCATTTTCCTCCTTGTTCAATCTGTCAAGCTACATTGGACTTTTCTCTGCTCCCTCATAATAGAGGGGGAGAAAAAGCATCTAGCTTTTAATGCTCAAGATTCAGGCTAAATTTTCGCATGGAGCTGCTTTTCTGAGTCTTCCCTAATTCTCTTCTGCATCTAGATTAAGCTTTGCTATTTTATCATTTCATGATACCCTGTATAGCACTTAACTTTTATTCTATAGCTGTTTGTATGATTATTCTGAAATATCTCTTCACCTTTAGGGAGCAGAGTTGGTTTTTTGTTTACTGTAGTAGCAGCAAAGTACCTGGAAAATAGTAGGTTCTAAATAAATATTTACTGAAAACATGAATTAAGTAGTACATGTATATACTGATTTTCTTGAAGACCCAGATTTATGCCTTGTTCATTTCTGTGTCTTCAGTGCCTGATATAGAGTAGTCATTCATTGGTTTCTTCAGTCTTTTATTTATTCAACTATTGTTATAATCAAATATTCATAGAGCCCTACTATTTGAAAGCTCTGGTGCCTGAGTGCTAGGGAAATGCATATCATTTCTGCCCTCATGGAGTTTAGGCTAAGCATTTATGGATATAGTTTGAATGAGTAGAGTTTTATTCTTTACTCATTTCAAATCATAATTTTATCTCAAATCATAATTTAAATAGTAGTTTTGTTGCCAATAGGAAGGTTCCAGTAGCCACTGTAAAGGGTGGGGAGCAGTTAATATTTGAGAAAAGGGATTTTTCTTTGGTTTCACAAGTAGTCTGAGGAGAGGGAATTGGATCTTGGGGCAGGAACTCTTTAGATAATAATAGCAGCAGTGAAATATTCAGATTTAGACCCATCTGATGCCAAAGCCCAGGCTCTTTCGAAAACAGTGATTACTAAACATTTGGACTGTGGTCCCAAAGTAAAAAGTAAATTTTGTGTTATGGCCTAGTATATATATACATATGTGTAGACAAGTAAGACTGTTAAGAAATAAAACATAACCTTTTGTGTTTGTTTCTGTTTTTTTTTTTTTTTTTTTTGCAATACACGGGCCTCTCACTGTTGTGGCCTCTCCCGTTGCGGAGCACAGGCTCCAGACGCGCAGACCCAGAGGCCACGGCTCACAGGCCCAGCCGCTCCACGGCATGTGGGACCCTCCGGGACCGGGGCACGAACCCGTGTCCCCTGCATCGGCAGGCGGACTCTCAACCACTGCGCCACCAGGGAAGCCCAAGCATAACCTTTTTATATGTGATGATTTTTGGTACTTTTTATTCTGTCCTATCTCACAGTTCACCAATCCTGACCTGCAGTTTGAAAACCTGTTCACTACAGTGATATCCCATGGACTCCATGCACTCTTGTTTTCTTTTCTTTTAATATGTAAGCTTCTTTTGGGTGAAGACTGTCTTTTATTATTTATTTATTTATTTATTCATTCATTCATTCATGCGCTGGGTCTTAGTTGCGGCATGTGGGATCTTTAGTTGTGGCATGTAGGATCTAGTTCCCTGACCAGGGATCAAACCCAGGCCCCCTGCAATGGGAGCACAAAGTCTTAACCACTGGACCACCACGGTAGTCCCCCACTCTTGTTTTCTTAATTGCTGTAAAATTTAGATAAAATTCTAATTAGAAACTCGCCCTAAAATTATGATGGAAAATGACTCTTTGGAGGCAGCAAGTTGAAGAGGACATGAAGAGACAAACCTGGCTCCAATTACAAGCCTGCCATTTCAACTGTGATAGGACTCTGGGAAAATCATTTTCTTCAACTATAAAAATGCACATCATAGTATATTTGTTTGGAGTGAGAATAAGCCTAGAAAAGTAAATAAATATTGTACAAAAATATTGTCTTACATCTCCCCTGAAATAATAATTGCCAGCTGGTAATAATATAACTTCCTGCTCTGGACTGGAATAATGGATAATGCATTTAAGCTTCATATGATTAATATCTTGACAGAATAAATACTATTTGCCCTAGGGGATGGGATGGGCATTGGCTGGAACAACTCTGTTACTATGCCAGACTATTAGTCATATTTAATGTGTTTGCATGGCCCAGGCTTGCGTAAATCTCTCCTTCATTTTACCTCTCTGTGTACATATCCATGTATGTATATCATCAGGAACTCAAGCAGATATATTATGACCTACTCTCCTTTGTTTCAAGGACAAATTATTCACCTGAATAAAGAATGATAACAAACCTTAAGAGAACTGTTCTAATAGTACTGATAATATTGGCTGGAATGGGGATCTTGGTTGAGCACCTGTTGATTTTCACATACTGTGCCCAAGGTTTGACTAGTATGAAAAATGATGGAGACTGGAGAGACAGAGCCTCATATATTTAACCTGAAATTTGAAGACTTCTTTGACTTAGCTGCATCTTAACTCTTAAATCTTATTTTTCATTATTCATGGACCTGCATGACTTTTCTTACATGATCCCTTCTTTTCCTTCTACTGCTTACTTTCCAAACAAGTACCAGTGATTTTAATTGTACCCATCCTCTAAAGCTTGGCTAAAATATCTGTGGTGCTTGATTCAATTAGTAATGATTCCCCCTCCTCTTTAATCTCTCATGGCAGTTCATAAACCTATCACATAATAATAATTTTAGGACTTCCCTGGTGGCACAGTGGTTAAGAATCTGCATGCAATGCAGGGGACATGGTTTGATCCCTGGTCTGGGAAGATCCCACATGCTGCAGAGCAGCTAAGCCCATGCGCCACAGCTACTGAGCCTGCAAGCTGCAACTACTGAAGCCCGCTCACTCTAGGGCCCGCATGCCACAACTAGTGAACCCACGTGCTGAAACTACTGAAGCCCGCATGCCTATAGCCCATGCTCTGCAACAGGAGAAGCCACCGCAATGAGAAGCCCACGCACCACAATGAAGAGCAACCCCCACTCGCCACATCTATAGAAACCTGCATGCAACAACAAAGACCTAACGCAGCCTAAAAGAATTAAATAAATAAAATAAAATAAAAATAAAAAAGTAATAATTTAAAAAATTAGATCATCATCATTACTATAATTACAATATAACCACTGCAGCTGAAAAATTTCAAAACTTTTATTCTGGGCACTGTGGGACTTTACTTCCATCATTTAGAAGCCCTATGGCATTATTATTCCCATTTACAAGTAAGGAAACTGAAGCACAGAGGTTTCAGTTGTCATGTTTCTGGTCACAGAGATCAATTACTGACATACATATATTTGTGTCTCTCTATATAGTTACATATATCCACAAAGATATCTGTATATACATTTATATATATGTGTGTGCACGTATATATGTATATAAAATGTATATCTGCACATGAAAAGAAAAGAAGACAGCCTAAGAGACCTCTGGGACAACATTAAATGCAACAACATTCGCGTTATAGGGGTCCCAGAAGGAGAAGAGAGAGAGAAAAGATCTGAGAATATATTTGAAGAGATTATAGTCGAAAACTTCCCTAATATGGGAAAGGAAATAGCCACCGAAGTCCAGGAAGTGCAGGGAGTCCCACACAGGATAAACCCAAGGAGAAACACTCCAAGACACATAGTAATCAAATTGGCAAAAATTACAGACAAAGAATTATTGGAAGCAGCAAGGGGAAAATGACAAATACCATACAAGGGAACTCCCATGAGGTTAACAGCTGATTTCTCAGCAGAAACTCTACAAGCCAGAAGGGAGGGGCATGATATACTTAAAGTGATGAAACAGAAGAACCTACAACCAAGATTACTGTACCTGGCAAGGATCTCATTCAGATTCGATGGAGAAATCAAAAGCTTTACAGACAAGCAAAAGCTAAGAGAATTCAGCACCACCAAACCAGCTCTACAACAAATGCTAAAGGAACTTCTCTAAGTGGGAAACACAAGAGAAGAAAAGGGCCTACAAAAACAAACCCAAAACAATTAAGAAAATGGTCATAGGAACATACATATCAATAATTATCTTAAACGTGAATGGATTAAATGCTCCAACCAAAAGACACAGGCTTGCTGAATGGATACAAAACCAAGACCCATCTATATGCTGTCTACAAGAGACCCACTTCAGACCTAGGGACACATACAGACTGAAAGTGAGGGGATGGAAAAAGATATTCCATACAAATGGAAATCAAAAGAAAGCTGGAGTAGCAATATGCATATTAGATAAAATAGACTTTAAAACATATTGTTACAAGAGACAAGGAAGGACACTACATAATGATCAAGGGATCAATCCAAGAAGAAGATATAGCAATTATAAATGTATATGCACCCAGCATAGGATCACCTGAATACATAAGGTAACTGCTAACAGCTATAAAAGAGGACATCAACAGTAACACAATAATAGTGGGGGACTTTTAACACCTCACTTACACCAATGAACAGATCATCCAAGCAGAAAATTAACAAGAAAACAGAAGCTTTAAATGACACAATAGACCAGATAGATTTAATTTATATTTATAGGACATTCCATCCAAAAACAGCAGATTATATTTTCTTCTCAAGTGCACATGGGACATTCTCCAGGATAGATCACATCTTGGGTCATAAATCAAGCCTCAGTAAATTTAAGAAAATTGAAATCATATCAAGCATCTTTTCTGACCACAGTGCTTTGAGATTAGAAATCAATTGCAGGGGAAAAAATGTAAAAAACACAAACACATGGAGGCTAAACAATACATTACTAAATAAACAAGATCACTGAAGAAATCAAAGAGGAAATCAAAAAATATCTAGAGACAAATGACAATGAAAACATGATGATCCAAAAGCTATGAGATGCAGCAAAAGCAGTTCTAAGAGGGAAGTTTATAGCTATACAAGCCTACCTCAAGAAACAAGAAAAATCTCAAGTAAACAATCGAACCTTACACCTAAAGGAACTAGAGAAAGAAGAACAAACAAAACCCAAAGTTAGCAGAAGGAAAGAAATCATAAAGATCAGAGCAGAAATAAATGAAATAGAAACAAAGAAAACAATAGCAAAGATCAATAAAACTAAAAGCTGGTTCTTTGAGAAGATAAACAAAATTGATAAACCATTAGCCAAACTCATCAAGAAAAAGAGGGAGAGGACTCAAATCAATTAGAAATGAAAATGGAGAGGTTACAAGAGACACCGCAGAAATACAAAGCATCCTAAGAGACTACTACAAGCAACTCTATGCCAATAAAATGGACAACCTGGAAGAAATGAACAAATTCTTAGAAAGGTGTAACCTTCCAAGACTGAACCAGGAAGAAACAGAAAATATGAACAGACCAATCACAAGTAATGAAATTGAAACTGTGATTAAAAATCTTCCAACAAACAAAAGTCCAGGACCAGATGGCTTCACAGGTGAATTCTATCAAACATTTAGAGAAGAGCTAACACCCATCCTTCTCAAACTCTTCCAAAAAATTGCAGAGGAAGGAACACTCCCAAACGCATTCTATGAGGCGACCATCACCCTGATACCGAAACCAGACAAAGATTCTACAAAAAAAGAAAATTACAGACCAATACCACTGATGAATATAGATGCAAAAATCCTCAACAAAATACTAGCAAACAGAATCCAACAACACATTAAAAGGATCATACAGTACGATCAAGTGGGATTTATCCCAGGAATGCAAGGATTCTTCAATATACACAAATCAATCAATGTGATACACCATATTAACAAACTGAAGAATAAAAACCATATGATCATCTCAATAGATGCAGAAAAAGCTTTTGACAAAATTCAACACCCATTTATGATAAAATGTCTCCAGAAAGTGGGCATAGAGGGAACCTACCTCAACATAATAAGCCATATATGACAAACCCACAGTAAACATCATTCTCAACGGTGAAAAACTGAAAGCATTTCCTCTAAGATCAGGAACAAGACAAGGATGTCCACTCTCACCACTATTATTCAACATAATTTTGGAAGTCCTAGCCATGGCAATCAGAGAAGAAAAAGAAATAAAAGGAATACAAATTGGAAAAGAAGTAAAATTGTCACTGTTTGCAGATGACATGATACTATACGTAGAGAATCCTAAAGATGCCACCAGAAAACTACTAGAGCTAATCAATGAATTTGGTAAAGTTGCAGGATACAAAATTAATGCACAGAAATCTCTTGCATTCCTATACACTAATGATGAAAACTCTGAAAGAGAAATTAAGGAAACACTCCCATTTACCATTGCAACAAAAAGAATAAAATACCTAGGAATACCTACCTAGGGAGACAAAAGACCTGTATGCAGAAAACTATAAGACATTGATGAAAGAAATTAAAGATGATACAAACAGATGGAGAGATATACCATGTTCTTGGATTGGAAGAATCAATACTGTGAAAATGACTGTACTACCCAAAGCAATCTACAGATTCAATGCAATCCCTATCAAATTACCAATGGCATTTTTTACAGAACTAGAACAAAGTATCTTAAAATTTGTATGGAGACACCAAAGACCCCAAATAGCCAAAGCAGTCTTGAGGGAAAAAAATGGAGTTGGAGGAGTCAGACTCCCTGACTTCAGACTATACTACAGAGCTACAGTAATCAAGACAATATGGTACTGGCACAAAAATGGAAATATAGATCAATGGAACAGGATAGAAAGCCCAGAAAAAAAAAAGGCCATTATCAAAAAATCTAGAAATGATAAATGCTGGAAAGGGTGTGGTGAAAAGGGAATCCTCCTGCACTGTTGGTGGGAATGTAAATTGATACAACCACTATGGAGAACAGTATGGAGGTTCCTTACAAAACTAAAAATAGAACTACCATATGACCCAGCAATCCCACTACTGTGCATAGACCCTGAAAAAACCATAATTCAAAAAGAGTCATGTACCACAATGTTCATTGCAGCACTATTTACATTAGCCAGGACATGGAAGCAACCTAAGTGTCCATCGACAGATGAATGGATAAAGAAGATGTGGCACATATATACAATGGAATATTACTCAGCCATAAAAAGAAACGGGACTGAGTTATTTGTAGTGAGGTGGATAGACCTAGAGTCTGTCATACAGAATGAAGTAAGTCAGAAAGAGAAAAACAAATACCGTGTGCTTATATATATATATATATATATATATATATATATACATATATATATATACACACATATATATATATATATATATACATATATGGAATTTAAAAAAATGTTCTGATGAACCTAGGGGCAGGACAGGAATAAAGACGCAGACATAGAGAATGGACTTGAGGACACGGGGAGGGGGAAAGGTAAGCTGGGACAAAGTGAGAGAGTGGCATGGACATACACACACTACTGAATGTAAAATAGATAGTGGGAAGCCACAGCATAGTACAGGGAGATCAGCTTGGTGCTTTGCGATGACCTAGAGGGGTGGGATAGGTAGGGTGGGAGGGTGAAGCAAGAGGGAGGGAATATAGGGATATATATATGCATATGGCTGATTCAGTTCGCTGTACAACAGAAACTAACACAGTATTGTGACTTCAATAAAGATCTATCAAAAAAAAATAAAGTTAGAAAGTGAACAGAATGTGAGAAAATGGAGGCAAAGAGAATGACATCTATTTCAAGAAATTTTGCTCTAAAGACAGTAGGAAATAGAGGCTGTTCCTGAAGGTGGCCATGGGGTCAAAAATGGTCTTAAGGTTCGAAACAATGTACTTCAAATATAGACTTCTGAAGACAACTATCAGGCCCATTCTAAACACTCTTTTCTTTTTTTTATTGAAGGATAGTTAATTTACAATGTTGTGTTAGTTTCAGGTATACAGCAATGTGATTCAGTTATATATCTATTCTCTTTCAGATTCTTTTCCATTACATCAATATAAGATACTGAGTATAGTTCCCTGTGCTATACAGTAGGTCCTTGTTTATCTATTTTATATACAGTAGTGTATATATGTTAATCCCAAACTCCTAATTTATCTCTCCCCTCCTCACCTGCTATCCCCTTTGGTAGCTATAAGTTTGTTTTCAACAGCTGTGAGTCTATCTCTTAAACACTCTTTTCTGCAAACTGAAAATTGCTAGTTCCTTTAATCATTTACCAGAGTAGGAAGAAAATAATGTCATAAACCCTCAACAGAGCCTTCCTGTATTCAACACATGAAAGGCAAGTGATAAGTGTTTACCGTTGGAAAGGAAAAAAATCGATTGAGACAATCTTTTTTATATTGTGAAGTATAATTGATATACAATGCTATATTAGTTTCAGGTGTACAACATAATGATTTCACATTTTTATATATTGTAAAATGATCACCACAGTAAGTCTGGTCACCATGTGTCACCACACAAAGTTGCACATATTTTTCCTTGTAATAGAACTTTTAAGATTTTCACTCAGCAATTTTCCAGGCAATCATATTTTTGAATAAAAGGACTTCTTACAGAGATCAAAAGGCACTCTGGAACTCAATAGGGAAATTTCTTCCTGCATTGGGAATCCTAGTAGTATATTTCCGAATAACAGTTATTAAAGACATACCTTTCAGTGCCATGTGAATACGGTCTTCCCTGCTTTGGCTGCCCCTGTGGGTACCCAGCTAGAATAATGGTGCTCTGCTAGACAGAAAGAGTTGCTCACTTATTTCTGCAAACCGTGCACTTAGGCATGCTTCAATTACAGAACATTAAACTACAAATTCTAATTTTTTATTTTTCTTATCTCTTCTACTAGACTAAACGCTTTGAGGTCATGACTTGTTTTTTCCATCTCCAGAGATAAACATGCTGTTTAGTCTAGAGGCACCTGATAAGATGGGGAAAATGATTCACTCTAAGCCTTTGTGGGCATAGTACACTTTAATAAGTTTGCAAAGTAATGATGGAGGAAATCGTATCACACACCGGACAACAAAATACTATAAAGTAACACATAGGTCTTTAGAACCAGTCTTACTTGGGAATCTTTCTTGGCTATTTCCCCCCAAACAGAAGCCAAGCCCACAAATGTTTGGTTGTTCCTTCTCTTTTTACCCCATCTACTCAAGAACAAAACAACAAGCTTCTAAAGCAGGACCGGATGACACCTAGATCCTTAAGATATCATACCCAACAAATTCCTTTCCCAATGAAGACAGTTCTTCCCCCAAGATAAATTCTGGTGCCAGCTCTTAAAATTATAACATTTTCAGCATGTTATATAATGACCCAAATCCCAGTCTTTGGAGAATGACAGACCTCATTTCAAATCTCTGCCTGGGGCTTCCCTGGTGGTGCAGTGGTTAAGAATCCACCTGCCAATGCAGGAGACAAGGGTTCAATCCCTGGTCCAGTAAGATCCCACATGCCACGGAGCAGCTAAGCCTGTGCGCCACAACTACTGAGCCTGTGCTCTAGAGCCCACAAGCCACAACTGTTGAGCCTGCATGCCACAACTACTGAAGCCCGTGTGCCTAGAGCCCATGCTCCGCAACAAGAGAAGCCATGACAATAAGCCCATGCACCACAGCAAAAAGTAGCCCCCGTTCGCCACTAGAGAAAGCCCGTGCACAGCAACAAAGACCCAACACAGCCAAAAAAAAAAAAAAAAAAATCTCTGCCTATGTGGCTTTGAGCTAAACTTCACATTTATCACCCTCAGTTTTCACAATCTTTTCTCCAAAACCCCCGGTTGCCAGATGAGTTTAGGAATTCAGAGGGGTTTTTTTAATTTTAGAAAAGTCATATGATGCATATACTATTCATTATAGAGAGCTCAGTGGTGTCTAAGGCAGCACTCTCTAGAAAAGCACACTAATAATTCTGCAGCAAAACACATAATATAAAGAAAATAAATAACCTTAAATTATCTCTTGACAGATTTTGCTGTCAAATGAGTTACAAAATAAAACAAAACTTCTGTATTTCAGAACTCTGTATGGTTTGGGATTATGAATTAAGGACTGTGGACCTATACCTACTTCATGGAGTTGGCATTAGAAATAAAGAGGATAATGTATATAAAGCTCATGGCTCAGACCATGACACTAAAGGCTTAATAAATGGTTACTATTACTACTGCTGCCACAGTAGAGCTTATGATAGATTTGGGATCAACTTCTTGCCCTTTCTCTTTGATTGGTAAAATCTTTCTCTAATGTATATTTAATTTATAGGGAACTTCTGAACTACTCTTGCATTAACTTTTTAAAAAAGGGGCAAGCCGTCAGTGTTGAAGACCACCTGCATTGAACCCAGAGTGGTTGTGACCACCTCCCACCCATGTTTCCTTGTTGATACAGCCCTGAGTCTCACTTGCCAGCAGCTTTGCTCTCTTCCCAGTCTGGCACTGATTCCTCTCCAGCAATGATTAACTAAATGCTCAAATAGGGGAGAAGGAAACAGTCTAGTTGAGATATGTAAATGTTTACTGGAAGAAAACAAAATGTTTTGGGGATATATGGAAACCAAGAAAAGTTCTATGGCTAAAGGTAGAAACATATATTTAGGGACAAAAGATCAGTATATAACTAACCACATTTCGAACAAGAAAATGCAGGTTGGTATGGAACAAGCACAGCCAGAGGGAGAGAATGTGAAGGAAATGAAAACAATTGGAGTAGATTCTGGCTTTTGGTCCTAATATTCTTAAACTAACCTCTCACATTTTATTAATGAATTCATTCTTGCCAATTCAAATGGTCTCTTGTTAGTCTTTCTCACATCTCTAGATTTATGGTTTATGTCTCCAGACTCTCTACCTGGCTTCATTCTACCCTGGAGCATTTCCACTGATGTCCTGACATCATTTTCAAACACTTTACCAAATAAATCTGATCATCTTTTCCATCAATCCTCCTTTTCCAAACTTCTCCTAAGCTCTAGAGAGCCATCATCATTTCAAATCTTAGGCTTAAAGCCATCTTTTGTCCCTACTTTTCCATGGCACTCGATCTAATCAACTACAATTTTCCTAGTTCATCTCTGATCCACATCCTTCTTTCTATTCCGATTCTATCACTCTGTACCATGCCTGGATTAGTTCCCTGTGTTCTTTCAGGTGGGCTCTCCTATATGCTATACGCTATGCACCTAATAGTTCTAAAGGGGCATAGGACCTGGATTTACAACTTGGTTAATCCACTCACCAGCAATGTACTCTCTGTTCTCTATCTCTGTATCACTAGTTTCCTTTGTCCCCTAACACAGTCACCAAGTCATGTTGAACCTACTTTCAAAATCTTCACTCTGTTCTCTGCTGGGACAGTGTCTCTCTAATTCAGACCATTATCAACTCATTGAAACAGTCTCTGAACTGTTCTCAATATATCCTACTATTTTTTTAAAGGAAACCTTTCATTTTAGGATAGTTTCAGATTGTGAAACTGAAATTTTCACAAATTTCAGTTTGTGAAACTGTGTATACCCCTCATCTAGTTTTCTGTATTGTTACATTATCTTGGTAGCTTTGTCAAAACTAAGGAACCGACACTGGAACATTTCTATTAACTGAACTTCAGACTTTATTCAGATTTTACTACTTTTTCCACAGCTGTCCTTTTCTTGTCCCAGGATCTCATCCAGGGTACAATATCACATTTAATAGTCATGATTCCTTAGTCTCCTCTGATCTGAGACAGTTCCTCAGTTATCCCTTGTTAATCCCCTTGCCTATTCTTGCCCAAGTTTTGTGAAGTACTAGCCATGTATTTTTAGAGTGTCTTTCAATTTGGGTTTGTTTGTGTTTTTCTCATGGTCAGACTGGGGTTGTAGATTTTGGGAAAAACATCACAGAGATGATGCAATACCCTTTCTCGGCATACATCTTGGGTACATGCAATTAACATGACTTGCCACTGATGATGTTAAACTTGGTCACCTTGTTCAGGTAGTGTTGGCCAATTTCCTCAACTACAAAGTTACCTTTTCCCTCTTTTCATAGTTTATTATTTGGAACAAAATCATTAAGTGTGGCCTACATCAGGGAGAAAAGAAGTTAAGTTCAATCTTCTTGAAGAGGGAGAATCTATATAAATTATTTTGAATTCCTCTATACGGAATATTTGTCTCTTCTCCCTTATTTGTTTGTTCATGTATCCAATAATTATCAGTATTTTCAGGGAGGGAGAAATTTCCCCCTCTACCCCTCTTGAGTTCTTTTGGCTGGACCAGTAATAAAATTGACACAGATAGATTAATAGAAGAAAAAGAAACAAATTTTAATTTGTGTACACGAAGTTCATAGAATTGGAACCTAAGAGGTGGCCAAAGTAGGAAGCTTTTATACTCGTTAGACAAAGAAACAATAAATTTATGAGTAATTGACAGGACAAAGAAACTTAGGTTTTGGATGCACAATTAGTGAAGAATCTAAACAGAGTTTGGACTTGGGGTAGCAAAGTAAAGAAGTAACAAGGTTTGTTTATACAGGCATCTTGGCCCCAATTCTCTGTCTCTGGCGATAAGGGTGTCCTTCTACCTCCAGATGCAGGGAGTGCACTTTTCACATGAGGTTTATTTCCTGCTTTCAGGGAGACAGAGAGGAGGGTTAGAGTGTCCTTCCTGCATTGGCCATTTCTTAAGTCACCTTAATTCAAAATAATCAATATGATGACTTGACCTGAGCCCCAACAGTCTAGATAGTGATATAAGTAAGTACAAAACCTCATGAATATTTATTTTATATTTTTAAAATAATCTAATACTAGGCTGTTTATTTTGTTGGTCAAATCATTCCAGCTTTGCCATTGGGAGTGATTTCCACTCGGCTCCTGTAGCCCTATGGCATGCTCATTTTCTTTTGCTTTTTGTTGTTTTTTTTTTGAGCATTTCCTTATTTTCAGTCACTACAAGATGCTTGAAACTCAGCTTGCATTTTCCCTGCCTCAGCCCTAGAATCAGCCATTTTTCTCCTGCCAGTTTTTTAATCCTCTAATCTGTTCTTCACTTGGAAGCAGAATGATAATGGAATACAGTTATGATAAAATAAAAATTCCTTAACATGGCATAATCGATCCTTTATGATTTGTCCCCTTTTTATGAACCAATTCGCCCACATCTCAGTTTAGATTTCACTTCTTCTGGGAAGCCATTTTTCACCAATGCCCCACTCCCCAAACATGGGTTTAGAAGCCTTTCTGTGTGCTTCCTTAGTGCTCTGACTGCATGGTAGTAGGCTGTGAATAAACTGTGTTGAATGAATAATATTGTAATCTTTACTATGGCAACTAACCACAGTGTCCTCATTTGAAAAATGGGCATGGTGTCTTCTTACAGATTTTTAGTTTGAATGTAATGGAGTAGGTCTGTGAAAATTCTATGTGAATTTTAATCAACTGACAGATATAAATTATGCTAGAAAATAGAGTTGAGGAATGAAATAATGAACCCCCATGAACCCTCTCCCCCCAAACACTCCCCTCCTCTTGACAATACAGATTCTAAGGCAAGAAGTTTACTTGGCAGGAAGCAGGAGGAAAGGAACTAGATATGTAAGACCAAAAAGAAAGGAAAAGTGATGCATTATTGACCTGATTACTGTTGTGGGCAATTGGGGCTCAATCCCTACTGGATGGTCTCTGAGGACATGTATAAAATTGGAAGCCAGAGTATTTATCTGTGGAATTCTGGCTCCCATTGCTTAGGGTTGGCTCCAGGAGGTGAACTTCCCCGCATTTGCTTTTAAGCTCCTTAGAGGAGGGAAAAGATTCTGAGGCAGAAAGATTGAGAGGCACAACAGAGTTCTAAGGTGAGACACTGTCAGTGTGCACAAAACTGGTCATCGCAGCTGTTCATAATGAAATCAAAGGTGGGCTGAGGGGTTGTGTTGGAAAGCATAAAAATCACTTGCTATGAAAGCATATTCATGGGTCCTCAGTGTGGATAAAGTCATATAAGACTTGGACACATGACACAGAGAATGATGTGTTAAAAGAAAATGAAGAACTGTATTGAATAAGAGTTCTTAGCTTGTATGAATGGTCAGAACAGTGTAGAAATTAATACTTGCCAGAGTTTTTCTTGGAAACATCATTAAAAGAGTTCTTGAGATGAGCCTTGAAAGATATTTAAGATTTGGATTAACAGAGAAAGGAGGAAACATCACTTCAATCTTATTAAGACTCCCTGGGATACGAACATGTGAGTACATTGGTTGACAAAATATGACAGATATTGTACCTACCCTTTTTCAAACTTTTATTACTAATGCCTTGAATTATCAGGCTCCTGTTACACAAGGAAACTTGATTACCAGCTTCTTTTACTGTTGTGAAAATTGCACATCAACATTCAGAGTGTGGTGTGGGTAGATAGAAAGTGTGAAGTCCTTAACCTTATATGAAAGCCTTTTTGTTGGGGAGGAAAGAAATTTTCCTCTACCCTTCTAAGTTCTTCTGTCTGGTCTGAGAATTAAATTGACATGCTACAGATTGAAAGGAGAAAATAGAACAAAATTTAATAATGTGTAGGGGAGCAAAATTTGCCACCCCAAATTGTGTCTCTTTGACCTGAGGATTAATTTAGGCTGATTATTTTTAAGGCTCAAAAGACTCAGGAATACTATTTGAGCTTCCCCTGAACTGCCTAAAGAATGTAGATGGAGGATCTGTTCCAGGAAGGGAGCTATAACATAGATATCTGTAGTAGGAACTATGTGTGTAAAGACGGAGGAACCTAGCAAAGTCTTTGTTAAAATTTCTCTGTGTCCCTTTGTCTCTGTAGGGCCCAGCAAATATTTGTTTACTAAACATTTGCTTTTCCATCATTTGAGCATCTACTGAGTATGGAGAGAATGTGAAAATGAATGAGACATACCTTTCCCCAAATTTTGGTGCCTAAATGAAACATATACAAAGAGTAAGGAATAAAGGAGTAAAACAAAATCCTAGAGACCAGATTGGAATGGATGTTGCCTGGATGCCTGGTCAAAAGTTTGTACTTTAAAGGGGATACATTGAAGGTATTTAACTGGGAGAGTGTCGACTGAAATAAAAATGCACAGCATGAGAACTGTGAGTTTCAGTTTTATTCAGCGATCTTACTAAGAAATATAGCCCGGGAGACAGCTTCTCAGATAGCTCTGAGGAGCTGTTCTAAAGAGGTAAGGGAGGAGCTAGGATATGTAGGAGTTTTTGCTGAAAAGCAAATGTAGTTGAGCATTAAAAGATTACTGCTAATCATTAAAACAGACATCTCGAGTTAATCATTTTAGTGCTTTTCTATGTATGGTAAGATGCAAGAGTCTGAGGTAATTGAACTTCTTTCTTAGATATGCATCTTTACTATCTAGGGGCCCCTCTATCCAAAGCACAGAATGCTTCCTGTTTTTTCCATCCTGAATTCCCCTCAGAGTGCAATGTTTGTGTGCAACTGCAATGGGCTGTGACTTTGTCACAGGAGATAATGAGGACCATCTTTGTTCCTTTTGTTTGGAGCTTGCTCTTTTTTGGTCATAAATTTGACCAAGGTTTGGGAGGCATTTTGTGACTGATTTGTCCCACAGTGCTATTGAAGGCTCATTCCTAGTTCAGGTAAGGATTTTGTTGATAGGCCATTCATGTGCTATATCTAGATTAGGCTCTGTTAATAACCTATAAATTCTCTGGATCATATGTCTTACTTGTCTACCATGATCCAGGAAATGTTTTCCCTTGTTGCTTCTTTCTGTAACTAGAGTTACACTATACAATTAATTATTTTTTCTTTTTCTTTGTGGCCATACCACACGGCATGTGGGATCTTAGTTCCCCGACCAGGGATCAAACCCGTGCCCCCTGCAGTGGAAGCGCAGAGTCCTAACCACTGGACTGCCCAGGGAAGTCCCCTATACAATTAATTTTATGTAGAGCTATATATGTGATCAATTGCCTCAAGATGTTTAGCCAGCATTAAGTTTGTCAGAGACTTGGTTACACATGCAAAAAACAACAATTTTATAAAATAGATAGGATATGAGTAATATAGCTAATAGCACTAATAAGGTCATAAGTAGGGATTTAAGCCATGAGCTTCCGGAATTAAACTCTTTAGAATATGACCAATATTAGGAAATGGATCACTTAAGGCAGAAATCTGATTTTTCATGTGGGTCATTAAATGTTTTATATTAGAGGATTCATCTGGTATAAAAACACAGCATTCAGTTTGAATTACGGTGCAGGGGTCTCCTTGAGAAGCTGGAAGGATATTGAGGGCTGTGTGATTTTGTAACACCACTTTTCTCATCAAAGTGACCTCAGAATTCAGTAGGCTGATAGCCTGATCACTATTGTTTTAAGTCCTATTGGGTGAATTTTGTTAAGCCTTCGACGTGGGCAATTACATCTTCCAGTTTTACTGAAGGCACAAAAATAGGTGCTAAATGGTCATACCAATGGAATACAGATCTCTTGGTCCATCTGGCTAGTACAATGGTAAATTTGCTGGAGCCATATCTAAATTGGTATGCATGTGGCCTTGAGACCAAGGGAATCCTAGGGTACATCTTCCTTTTCATCGGGGAGGAAGCCAAGACCACAAATTGATGCTGAAAACCATTGAGTTCCATTAGGTGTGACCTCGTATATTCCTGGTTGCCTGACCCAGTCTGTTCCATACCAGTCTCTCTCTTTAGGGGAAATTATATGTTGGCATTTTTCCTAAGGCACCCAGCCTAACTTTCTAGCATTATTAGGCTGATAATCTTCATATGATTTAATTGTTCCCAACACAGGCGAGCCTTAAACTTAACTGACCATAGCTTGGTGTTAGCCATATAGATCCATCCCATAACTGAGGGTGGGTCCCTCCTAATAATTGATTAGTTATATTCTTTGACTGAAAGCTTGTTGTTCTGATTGAACTTGAGTAACTTAAAAGAAAATTATTATTTATGGCCATGGTCAGAGCAAGTATGATTGATTGGCCAAATGAGGGGATCCATTTAGCAATATCAATAGCTGTCTTAACAGAACTACAACTTCTTTCTTCTAAAATAAATTTTATAAAGATCATCCAATCAGAGCCGGAGAGAGAAGAAATCCACCAAGGTAAATCAGAAGTACTGGATGTAGGTAATTGACTACAAACCCCACCATTGGATTGATTTCTAAAATTTTCATAGGATTGAACCCATGATAGGAAAACATTTGATTCATATGCAAAAGTCCAAGAAATCAAGAAAACACTCTGAATAATTATACAGGTCATGTCTGGCATCTTGGGATAGCCATCTACTTCTAATGTCATCTTCTTCTCATCCTGATATGGGTGTCATTTCTCCTCTGTTTGAGTGTTGTTTTAAGATGAGTTCAAGATCAGCAGTCCTCTCTATAGACCAATCCAGTGCAGGAGTCCTTTTTAAGTGAAAAATATGAATCCATGAGTTAATTCCCTTCAGTTTTGTTGCTCATGAGCTAGTTAAGAGTACCTGATAAAGGGTCCTTTTAACTAGTTGGAAGACAGTCCTTTAAATGATGCTTTTTCCAGTGCACATAATCTCCTGGTTGCAGGTCACAGAGCATCTGATCTTCATCCAAAGATAGATTAAAGTGATAAGCTTCAGGAACAAGCTTAGAATGTCCTTTTAATAATTCAATTAAACTTTACAATAATGCAACATAGTAACAAGGAGCCATCTAGGAAGTGAGACTTAGGCTAAATACAAAGACAGTTAAAACTAGAACTTAATATCCACTGAAGCATAATTTTCTCTTTAAATTTACCTCATTACCTTCATTTCTACCAAATATGGTCAACTTAAAACTAATTTGTTTGCAAAATAATTCTGGCTTTTAATAAACTTTGTCTGATTATTTACATAAGTGTAATTGATCATATGGGCTCTTTTTCTTTTTTGTTTGTTTTGTTTTTGTTTGTTTTTTGTTTTGTTTTGTTTTGGCGGAGTCTTAACCACTGGACTGCCAGAGAAGTCCTGATATAGGCCCTTTTAAATTGGCTTTGCTGGAACTTTTCATAAGGAATCTCAGATTGAACTTTTAAAAGATCTCTCAAGACCTGGAGAGCCTTGCCAAGGACTTGTCATCAGATTTCACCTACAATGTCTACAGATTTGTGTTGGCTCCTTGCTTCTCAAGGTTCTCAAAATATTTTGAGGTTCCTGTACCTGTCAGAAAGTGACCTTTTTTATTTACCTGGTAAGGTTTCTGGGAACCCTGTAAGCAAGGTACCAGGTTGTTTTTCCAAGGAGCTTTCTGACTCCATAAAGTTCACCTTAGTTATTTAAAGCTGTCTGATCTTAACCTGATTCTATGCACATTCTCAAATATGACATTCCAGTCAAAGCCATGGTAATACTACCAGTGTTTCCAATTATGTCCTATTATAGGAAAAACAGATTCTCATTAAACTTACGCAAATAATTATATGGTCATGAAAATAAGAATCTTATTGAGTTTCTAGATTGAGGAGGGATCAGTTAGAGAGAAAAGATAACTGTTTCAATTCTGCTCACAGAGGTGTAACTTACCAAATTGCTGTAAGCCATAATTAGCTGAAGGGGAAAGGTTTCCTTGGATCTGGAAAACAAAGATTAAAGCCAGTAATATTTCAGAAAAAAAGTCATAAAAATTTTCATTCAGCCCTATATAACTAATTCTTGTTGATCTTGACTTCTGTTAACAGTTTTATGAAGCCATCGGGTTTTCCATTAGAATTCGTTAATTTATTACCCAGTTCAGTGGTATGATCTGAAAGTTATCAGAAACCTGTGCTTGTCAAAAAATCCTTTCTATGGTTCTTCTTGAAGATGAAGGATTTTTGCAAAAGCATCATAGTAAAACAATGTGTCTGTAAATGAAAAAAGACTCAAAAAGTCACAGTTAAAGACCTGATTACAATGTAATTGTCAAAGAAATTTGGTTAGTTTTATGACATACAATATTAAAATATTAACTAGAATTATGACTGATAACATTATACCATGACGCATTCAATTATTAGAAATTCCATAGAATTCCTAAAACATTTATATTGTTGACATTTACTCATACAATATAACCTAAGAAGTTTTATCACCACTCATTTGACAATAATTTCCATGTAATTTAACATACTAAATAAGCCTAATTAGTTTAATGTCTCTCTGATATGTTCCAGGGGCTCTCTGAATCATGTCGAAGTTAGCTAGAGGTCAAAAGAACTTCAATTAGAATTTGACTTAAGGAAGTTTATCAAAGATACCAAAAGGTTTTAAAACACTTGATCAAATAAGATCATAGGTCACTGTGAAACAATACTTATTCATTGAGCTTAGTGACAATACAAGATTTCAAAGGCAAATACAGAGTGTTGCAACAGATTACTTAAAAGGTAAAGAAATTTTATAGTCTGTTATCAAAAGCAGATCACTAATATAACATTGTAAATCAACTATACTTCAATAAAAAGGAAAAAAAATCAGATCAAGAGTCCAAGAAAACTTTGTCCTCTTAACAGGGAGAAAAACCAGTTCTAACTTTGTACCACCTTACTGTTAATATTAAAATTCATTCCAATCTTAGCCAGTTCTGATCACATATAAAACTCCTTTCTCAGGGTTTCTTTTCCATAAAACTTCTACAGATTCTCTCTTCACCTTCAGATTCCATCCTTTTCTCTTTTTCTCTTTTTTTAACTTCTTTTTAGGACAAAATCACCTACTTTTCCCATAACAAAATGCACTTCCATTCCTTATACCTTCTTTCTTTTGCATGCAATGATGTTTTCCCTATTAATTTTTACTAGTTTTAATTTCATATTTTAATTAGAATCCTTAACCTTTAAAAACCTTAATTTCTAGTAAAAACTAAGAAATAAGAAATTATAAACTGTGCTTTACATTAGCATTCTGTAGAATGACAATCTTATAAATGCTATTTATAATTTCTAAAACTGTGCTTTCTTACAGAAAATGTCTCAATGTGGCACCAAACATATTTATTAATAGTCCTAAAAATGTTTAGTTTTTCTGTAAAAGGAAGCCTATGTTCAGTAATGTTTCAGTATCTTATTTTATTTGGGAATAATCTAGATATTCAGTAACCTTCCATCATTTCTATCTACATTGTCACAAATGGCAGGATTTCCTTCTTTCTCACGGCTGAATAATATCTATCTATTATTTATCCATGGGTAATATCCATTCATTTATTATTGATGGATATTTAGGTTGTTTCCATGTCTTAGCTATTGTGAATGACATGGCAATGAACATGGGGGTATAGATATCTCTTCAAGATTCTAGTTTTCATTTCCTTGGATATATATCCAGAAGTGCGATTGCTGATCATATGGTGGTTCTATTTTTAAACTTTTGAAAAACCTCCATACTGTTTTCCATAGTGGCTGCACCAATTCACATTCTCATCAGCAGTTCACCAGACTTCCCTTATTTCCACATCCTTGCCAACACTTGCTATCTCTTGTCCTTTTGATCATAGCCATTCTAGCAGGTGTGAGGTCATATCTCATCGTGGTTTTGTTTGCATTTCCCTGATGATTATTAATGTTGAACACCTTTTCATGCACATGTTGGCCATTTGGATGTCTTCTTTGGAAAAATGTCTATTCAGATCCTTTGCCCATTTTTAAATTGAATTTTTAGTTTTTTTGCTATTGAGTTGAAAAAAGAATGTCTTGAGAAATTGTGACCTGGAAAACAGACTTAACGGTAACATAAACTTCAAGAGGTTAAGGACTGCATCACTTTCCCTCCTGTTGTACTCCCCTAATGCCAAGTACAGCATCTGATAGGGTGGTAGGTAAAATTTCTTTTCTGAATGAATTGAGTAAATAAGTAATAATTTAAAACATACAAGAATGATATGAAGGGATATAAGATATATCTGAAGGGTTATTGAGTAAAATGGGAAACCGTTTTCCTTTGTGGCACCAGAAGGTAGAAATAGGAACAATAAGTAAAAGAAGACAGATTGTTAGGCAAATATTTTAAAGTACTTGTCAATGGTCAGTACTGTCCAAATATGTAATGAATTACCTGAGTTATTTGGGAGGACATGTGTGGCCACAGGACAGAAGTAATTTTACAGAGGGATGGGACATTGAATTAAGGTCTTAACGTTCTTTACAACAGGATACGTCCCATTAAGCTGATGGAAACATGAAGAGAAAGGGATGTACCTAGAAATGTAAAAAAAAATTTTTTGGCATTTAAAAACAATTTTATTTTATATTGCAGTATAGTTTATGTACAATGTTGGGTTAGTTTCAGGTGTAGAGCAAAGTGACTTATTTATACATAAACATTTATCTACTCTTTTCCAGATTCTTTGCCTGTATAGGTTATTATAGAGTATTGAGTAGAGTTCCCTGTGCTGTACAGTAGGTCCTTGTTGAAATGTAAGATTTGAAAGGTTTTGGAGTTTCTTTATATGTATTCAACTTCCATTCTCATTTGGCTTCTCCCCTAAATTTGGGCCTTATCAGAGTTGAGGGGAGAATGGTCCTCAGGCACTGGTGGTTCCTGAAGCTGGTAAAGTGCCTGATTCAGACATTATCCAAATTAAATCATCACATATAGTTAGTTTAGGAAAATGTCTACCTCTGTAGGTATGTGGTTACTAGGTAGAAGGACTGAAAAGGCAGCTTGCATTACTGGTAATTCTTTAGGCTAGAAGCCAAAAGTAATTCTTCTTCAGTCAATAATAATGGCAAAACCAAAAATAATTATTAATAAAAGCACCAGTAGCAGTAAAAATCTATGATAAATAATAAAAATAAATAATGAAAAGAACTCATGTGTACCAACAACTGTGCCGTATTCCATAGAACTCATTTGATGCTACAAAATACATTAGGGACTATTATTATCCCCATTTAACAGATAAGAAAACCAAGGTTATGTGTGTTATGAATCCTACTTGCCATACTTGAGGCCACACTGTTAGAACTGGCAGTTAGAAGCAGATCCTAGTAAATACACAGTCACATTATTACACACACTAGAAGCCATCTTCTACACCTACATGCTCCATTAAAACTGGTGGAAATGAAATATTTGTGTGTGTCTCTGGAAAGTAGGTTATGCCTTAAACATGTGAGCAAGTTGTTCCTTTTTTATATTAGGAAGGATTAAGGAGGAAATCGCTAAAGAACAGTATGTTGACTCTTAGGTTGGAATTTGAGCACTCAAGGAAGTCCCTTGGTGAAACCCTACATTGTCCACCCAGTTCAGGTTACAGACTGTGGCCAATTAAGAGTCTTAAAATCCCATAAGTCATCTGCTGAACTTTACATTAAGAATTTAACAAACACTGACTGCTAATACAATGTTTACCAAAGGAAATATTTTTTTCTAAAGTTTACAGGAAAGATCCAATATTTGAAAACATTTTAAAAAACAGTTTTTAATTTTAAACTGTAAAGCATGCTCATGATAAAATTTGGTAAAAGAAAAGCTGTATAAAAAGGAAATTTTCTTGTTAGAAAAGACCTCCTTTCTAAGCCCTCATGGATCATATAACTTCTATCTATTTGTTCTGACTCAGGCTTTTGGAGACGCATGGTCTAAGCCCTCTATCTTTTCCTTATCATAGCCCATCATGTAACTGAAGGCAACGACCCACTATCCCACCTCCTTGCCAGGCTGGATCTTCTTTTCTACAGTCTAAATGTGGTAATAATGAAAAGGTATTGAATTGAGGATTTTGGCTTTAAAGGAACAGGGACCCACTCAAGAGAAAATGTCATTTGTTAGAAGGGATTCAAAGTGGTGCTAGAAAGCCATCAGAAGCTGCGATTGCTTTAGGGATCAGCTCCTCTTTCCCCTCTTGTGGGTCACAGGGTTGCCATCGTTGTGTGTGTGTGTGTGTGGTACGCGGGCCTCTCCTGTTATGGAGCACAGGCTCCGGAGGCGCAGGCTCAGCGGCCATGGCTCACGGGCCCAGCCGCTCCGTGGCATGTGGGATCTTCCCGGACCGGGGCACGAACCCGTGCCCCCTGCATCGGCAGGCGGACTCTCAACCACTGCGCCACCAGGGAAGCCCCCGGTTGCCATCTTTTAAGGCAACCCTGCTTCCTTCTGCTCTACTCTTTCTCTCTGACAGCAACTTCTCTATATCTTTTATCTTTCTTAAAGTTTCTGCTTCCTTATAATTTCACCTTGCCATAACCTGTCTTGACTCAAAGCAGCCTTTAGGTTTCAGCTTCTATCACCTACTACTTCATTTTCTTGGATTAACATTTTCATGTTTCTAAGATGAAAATTCTGACCTAGCTCAGTGTGTGTGTGTGTGTGTGTGTGCGCTAGGTCGTACCATAGTTCCTAGTTCTCAGGCCAGCCTGTAGCTTGTCTGCTCTGGAGCTAGTGCTAGGTCCTGGGGTAAATCCATTAGAGCCTCTGGATTGGGATCTCGTGATAACCCTCATGGTCATCGAGTAAATAGGCGCTATGGGAGAGGCAGCTTCCTTCCATCAGCACAGCAGGTATCCCTAGGCTCAGCCTATCCAGCGGAATCATAACCCCCTACGTTTCCTTAAAGATATTTAAGTACGAAATGTTCTCAAATACACATGACTCAGTAATACTCACCAAGACTGTGAGGCTCTACTTTTCCAATTTTAAAGAATAAAAGCAGCTAAAATGAAGTATTGGGCCCAAAGCCAGTGCTGTTAACAAGAGTTGTCTAGCATTGTGGTCTATTTGATCTTAAGACAAGCGTTCTTTCTTCTATATCAGAGGTTCTCAAACTTTGACACGCATCAGAATCACTTGGAGGGCTTATGAAACCACACGTTGTTGGGCTGCAGGCCAAGTTTCTGATACAATCAATGGGTTTAAGAGCGAGCCAGAGAATTTGGTGACAAGTTTCTAGAGAAATCCTCGATGTTGATCTGAGGATTATACTTTCAGAATCACCGTCGTATATAAGTGGCTTCACCTGCGTCTCTCACTGATAAGCAATGGTAAGATGCAAATTTTTTGGTTGCCCAGTAAGCTGGTGACAGGAGAGTGTAATTCTACTTATCTTCTTTGCAGTGATTTGGGACCTCATAACTTTTTGTTTTCCCTGGAAGAGAGGGTGGGAATAGACCCAGTCATGTACAAGGCTGGGTCAGGGCCATGGCTGCCTCCCTGAATCTCATTTTGATTTACCAATCTGATCAAACACCTACATCTGTGTAGGTCACACAGATTTGAGGACAGTCATAGACCACCGGAAAAACAGCCGCATGATGAGCCCTGAGTTTTGCTCATTGGGTAGCAGGAAGAGACTTAGAATGAGATGCAGATGATCTGGATTCCAATCCCGACTACCAGTTTATGGTATGACATTAGGACCATTCGAATAAACCCAAACCTGTTTACTTCTCTGCATAACAGAGATATTAAGACTTGCCAAGTTCCTGTACTTTGTAGATATTATATGAAATTATATATTTATTTCAAATATATATATTTTATAGTTTACAAAAAGAACTTTGTAAACTGTAAAACCATAATAATGATTATGATTATGGAGGTGATAGTGTTGGCCTTTGAACACTCCTACTCTGCTCTGTAAATAGAGGTGTTGAAGACAAGTTAGAGTGAAAAAGGAAACGGAGAATTCACACCCATTAGGAGTGCTATTAAAAAAAAAAAAGAAAGAAGATAACAAGTATTGGCCAGGATGTGGAAAGATTGGTATCCCTGCTCATTACTGGTAGGAATGTAAAATGATGCAGACTGTGGAAAACAGTATAAAGCCTCCTCAAAAAAATTAAACATAGAATTACTACATGATACAGCAATTCTACTTCTGGGTAATACTCAAAAGAACTGAAAGTGGGGACTCACAGATATTGGTACACCTAATACAATATTTGTATTGTGAATCATAACAATATTATTCACAGTAGCAAAAAGATGAAAAGAACCTAAATTTCCATTGAAAAATGAACAGATAAGCAAAAGGTAGTATATATATTCAACAGAGTATTATTTGGCCTTAAAAAGGAAGGAAGTTTTTTTTAACACCTTTATTGGAGTATAATTGCTTTACAATGGTGTGTTAGTTTCTGCTTTATAACAAAGTGAATCAGCCATACATATACATATATCCCCATATCTCCTCCCTCTTGCGTCTCCCTCCCACCCTCCCTATCCCACCCTTCTAGGTGGTCACAAAGCACCAAGCTGATCTCCCTTGGAAATTCTGATACATGCTAAAACATGGATGAGCCTTGATGGCATTATGCTAAGTGAAATAAACCAGTCACAAAAGGAAAAGTATTGTATGATGCCATTTACATGAACCTAGAGTTGTCAGATTCATAGAGACAGAAAGTAGAATGGTGGCTGCCAGGGGCTGGGGGGAAGAAGGAAATGGGGAATTACTGTATGGGTACAAGTTTTAATTTGGGATGATTAAAAAGTTCTGAAGATGGATGGTGATGATGGTTGCCCACCAGTGTATGTACTTAATGCCACTTAACTGCAGATTTAAAAATGGTTAAAACAGTAAATTTTGTGTTATGTATATATTTCCACAAGGAAATTCATGGAGTTGGTGAATTCTGAGCAACTGTGAGAGTTTAGGGAATAACCCGGCTACTCTTGTTGAATTAGGAAAAATTTATTCTCGAAATGCTATAGGCATGTCAGCCTTGCTGTCTAGGGCTTATGAAATGGTAAGTCTCATTGGGGAAGATTTGGGCGGGACAGCTGACCTTAGAGGATTTTGCTAGAAGAAAAGCTGATAGGAACTTAGAAATCAGCAGTTGCCACCAGCAGTTACCTGTCACAAGGCATCTATGGCTCTTGGCTGTCTGCCTTCTCAGACACTACTCACTCTTTTGAGAGACCTCCAGTCTTCTTGATCCCAAAGGAAAAGCTCAGGAGTGTTGGGTCAGGGGAGGCAGGTACCATTGTAGATACGTAGAATGTTAGTGCTGGAAGGAGGCTTGGGATCCTCAAACACAGCACCCTTCAGAAAGAATGCCTTGCCAAAGGTTACACAGCTACTGTTAAGCAGAGCAGGGATTAGAGGCTATATGCCCTGCCTCTTAAGTTCTTTCCATGGCATCAGGCTGCCTCATGAGTGCACAATACCTCAATTATCCAATTCTGGACTCAGAGGCGCACTAAGATAGAAATTATCAACATTTTTCCTACTGTGTTGTCTATTCTGATGCCTTTTCTCTAACCATCACCACAGGTGCACCCCACCCCACTGCAGACCACATTGCAGCTAGAGTAGATTTCCCAAAACATGGCTCTTATCATACCATTTACATCTAAAAACTTTTCATGGCTCCTTATGGACTCTAGGAAAACTGTGTGAACTTCTCATTAAGACATTCAGAATTAAAAACCTGGCACTTAATAATTAAACTCCAGTGTATGCTCACACTGGAAATATATACAACTGAAAAAAGGATAATGAAGAAACTGCATGTTTAGGAAAAGGGTCTAGGTTATATTGGAAGTAGAAGGAAAAAGAGATGCATGCCATCGTTTGGGTATGAAAGAGAGGGAATAAAATAACTTGTTTATATTTTATCTTATTTACATAAATAAATGGTCAAAGGATAAATAAGACATGTTTTTGTATCATTCAAGCCATGTATATGTGATAATTTTGCGAAAATAAAATAAAATCTGGTCCTTGACTAGTACTCTTTCTCTCTTATCATTCTCTACCAAAACCTTGAACTCCTACAATTTTAGAATTTTCAAGGTTTCTAACAATCTCAAATCTCTCATGAAGTTGACTTCCATTCCAGTGCTTATCTTCTACCCCACTTATTTTTAACCTATTAAGTTCCTATGGAATTTTTTATATCTTGCTTAGATACACCTCTTTTGTGAAGCCTTTCTTGCTTCCCCAGATGGAATTTAGTCCTCGCTTCCCTGGGTCCTTTAGCCCTTCGGTATGTCCACTATCATTCTCCCTCTGCATTCAAGAAATTGAACATCTACATACCAGACAGGGAGTTACTGAAGGCAAGGACCCCCACCTCCAGCCCCTGCCACAGTGCTTGCCACGGTGCACAGTGTCATGGCTCATAGCACTGGCTTTATCTGATGACTCTTTTGCAAAAGATATTTGTTATTAAGCATGTATTTGTCACCATTAAAATTCTGTTTCCTAAAATTCATTGAAATACACGTGGCCTTTCAATGCTGGTTATCTCTTTTAATATTTTAAGTTTTCAACGTTTGTTGAAAAAATATTTAGGGAGGGTGGGAGGGAGACGCAAGAGGGAGGAGATAATGGGGATATATGTTTATGTATAGCTGATTCACTTTGTTATACAGCAGAAACTAACACACCATTGTAAAACAATTATACTCCAATAAAAATGTTAAAAAAATTAATTAGTCTTTGCTCTTATTTACTATACAGAGTTGTATGAGTTTATTTTTCTCTTTCTTTGATGATGAAACACTAGCCTGTTGTTTAGAACCAGGACCAGGGTGAGGGGAGTGAGGTCATCATCAAATCATCAAGTGTAAAGTTTGACCTTGTCTTCCTTTAAAATTTTATATTTTGTTCATCATGGACATTTTTGCATTAATTTTGATTTGTAAAAAAATTATTGCATCAGGGTATTATTTATCTTGAAGCTGAATTTTTCAGTGTTCCCCTAAATTTTGCACCTGAGGTGAGTATCTTACTAGTTTCACCCTAGTACCAACACTGCTAATGTTGTGATTACCAAATACCATTATTTTAGTTGTTCAGAGGTTTCTGGCACGAATCTGACTGAATGTAGGGTCCCATTAGTACTTGAGTTTCTGATGGTATTTTCATGGAAGCTTATTGAGATAGTGTAGCTGGAATTTTCTCTGCCTTACTTGTTTCTTCCTGTCACACCATCTGCCCTCACCCACTTGTATGTTCCTAGGTTTTGGCCATTCCTCTACGTCTGGCCTAAATTCCCACTCGCCATGAAGACTTTCTCAGACATTACCAGTGTTCCTCATCTTCCCACCTCTGGGGCCACTTATGCTAATTCTCATCCCAGCACTCAGGATTTAGTTCTATCTCTGCAACTTTGAATTACAAATATTCAAAATGTTTATCTAGATTGTAACTTGTGTTTGAATTATGCTCAAGATTGACCATGCAATTGGTTATCATTGATTTCCTTGAAAGCAATTTTCTGTGGGAAAACCTATAAGCATAATTTTGCTTTTCTCTCTTTTGTAAGAACATCATTCCAAGTTCCACCTCCTTTTTAGTTGTTAGTGGTGTTACCTGTAGCAGATCTCCTATTGTCCTCCTATTGTCCTTTTTTGCTCTGATCAAGAGCTCTGATATTCTCTTCTGATTTTTTCTTAGCAATAAACTAACTGTGAATTGGGTATAAACTGGGAACAGCTGTCATGATTTGCTGGTTAGTTCATTTAATTTTTTTTTCCTTGTTTTTGCATAGTTTATTAGGGTTCACATTGATTATTTTATTTATTCACAGAATGCATATTTTGTTCAGTACTTTAATTTTGACATAATTTTTTTTTTTAGTTCATTTAATTTTGACCAGGAACATCTCCTTAGTCTCTGAAATCATGTATTGCAAATCTTTATCCTTTAAGATTTTATAATTCCTGGCATAGGCTCTAACCTTGGGATTATTATTCATCCATGTGCATCATCCCTGAGAAGACAATGTTCTCATTGAAGTGGCAAATATCTTCCATCTTACCTCCTGCCTGCCTTTTAAGGAATTAGGTCCTCTTTTTAGTATTTGATCTATTTTTTCCCCTCTAGGTCTTTCCTCTGTATGGGTTTAACCAAAGAAAAAATGAACATCTGAACCACTTAGCACTTAAGGAGAAGATTTATTATTTATAACCCAAAGGGAATTTGTTACATTATGTATATCATAAGTGTTAAGCAGGGAAGGGCTCTTGTTTTCTTTTGGCCTTGGTAGACTATTAGGTGCTCCCAAAATCATGCCCGATGAAGACACAGAAACATGGGATGAAGCAGCTGTTGTAAAGGCCATAGACCAGGCGAGGGGGCTTATGAGTAAGGCTACCTGGTACAGGTCCCCTCTGTTCTCTTGGGAGGAGGGAAAGTCCAGCCACAGGGGCACTTGCAAGGATAACCAGCAGAGGGAGAGGGCAATCACTATGACTGCAAGGACCCAGAAGGGTAGGCTGGACCTGGTCACCTGGCTTTGTCTTTAATTCAAGGCTGCAAGGATGAGCAGCAGATGGTTATGGCCAGGGGGAGAATGAAGCCAAGGTCAAAATGGCCAGAGATCAGCATTTGGTACTGCGGAATGATGATCTCCCTCCACAGTTGGTAACGCCCCTGAATTTCATTCCACGGGTCATAGTGGTTGAAGTAATAGGTGACCCCTTCTACCTGAACTGTTTTCTTGAAGACCAAGTAGGGGATACAGAAGGAGACTGCCAAAAGTCAACCTCTCAAAGCCCCCAAACTGCTTTAGCTGGTATGAGATGGTTTTGGGGACTAGATTGGCCAAAAGATCACAACACAATAGTCCATGGAGATGAGGATCAGAAGGAAGACACTGGCTGGAAAGTTAAGGATAGACATGGTGCTATTTAGCTTACAGAGCATCAGCCAAAGGGCTAGTGGTAGTGCAGAGCCACATGGCGAACTGGAGACACAGCGAGAGGATGATGGTGAGGTCAGCCACGGCCAGGTTGAGGTACCACGCTGTGTTGACTGTGCAGGGCGTGTAGAAACCAGCCACCCAGATGACAAGGCCATTGCCAGACAAGCCTAGGAGGAAAGTCACTATCATGGAAAAGATGGCAAGAGCAGACTTCACTATTAATGCCTCCAGGCTTTTGCTTATGCTGTTCTTGCTGCCTAGAATGACTCCCCCACACCCTTTTCTATTGGTGAATTCCTGCACACTCATATTCTAGTGGACTGAGTTGCTTCTTCCTCTGATTGTTCATAGTATGTGGTATATGCTTAATTTCAGCAACAATGCCTAGGTATCAAATCACTGTCTCAACATATGTCTTAGAAATCACATCTTATTTTACTTTTACCATCTAATATCTTAGGCAAAAGATTTAATCTCTCTGAGTGTTATATTCCTTCTCTTTAACATGGATAAATAGTATTAATACCTTATAGCATTGTTGCTAAGCTCTAAAGGGATAATCCTGTGAAATACTTGGAAATATATCTGATACATCAAAAATACTTGATGATGTTGGTTATCATTTTTGTTGATGTTATTTTTGTT
Organism: Delphinapterus leucas; assembly: GCF_059928025.1. Classification (NCBI taxonomy): domain Eukaryota; kingdom Metazoa; phylum Chordata; class Mammalia; order Artiodactyla; family Monodontidae; genus Delphinapterus; species Delphinapterus leucas. The sequence goes on from NC_143131.1 coordinate 125,467,744, forward strand.
GTTCTTATTATTTTTCATTTGGTTTATACTAGCCATTCCCTAAGCATTTGAAGAGAGCAACTTGAGGACATGTAATAGGGTTTGTCTGTCTAAAATCCTAGAATTCTTTTAGGGTAAGAACCCAGGATAAGAACATTTTTTACTTACCAGGAACTTGAAGTTTGGTGGCTATGTGTCCAGATAATTGAAACTTTTAGGAAATGTAACCTTATCCTTGATGGAATTTCTGTCTAATATTTTTAAACAAATACTTTTTAAAACACCAATAAAAGAGTGCATAAGCATAGTTGAGTTTGATACTAATTATAACAGTAATAGCTCATGTTTATGGAATACAAGGTAGAGGGCACCTTTAACCTCTCTGTTGTCCTGTACTTTGGTGTCAGAAGCATGCAATAATAGCACTCTGAGATACCACATGAAATAGAGACTAAGGAAACAATAGAAAAGATCAAAGAAACTAAAAACGAGTTCTTTGAAAAGATAAACAAAATTGATAAACCTTTAGCCAGACTCATCAAGAAAAAAAGGGGGAGGGCCCAAATCAGTAAAATCAGAAATGAAAAAAGAGAAGTCACAACTGACACCACAGAAATACAAAAGACCATAAGAGACTATTACAGGAGACTACTATATGCCAATAAAATGGACAACCTAGAAAAAATGGACAAATTATTAGAAAGGTACAATCTCCCAAAACTGGACCAGGAAGAAATAGAAAACATGAAAAGACCAATTACAAGTTCTGAAATTCAATCTGTGATTTAAAAACTCCCAACAAACAAAAGTCCAGGACCAGATGGCTTCACAAGTGAATTCTACCAAACATTTAGAAAAGAGTTAACACCTGTCCTTCTGAAATACTCCAAAAAATGCAGAGAAAAGAACACTTCTGAACTCATTCTATGAGGCCACCATCACCCTGATACCAAAACCAGACAAAGATACCACAGAACAAGAAAATTACAGGCCAACGTTACTGATGAACATAGATGCAAAAATACTCAACAAAACACTAGCAAACCAAATCCAACAATATATTAAATGGATCAAACACCATGATCAAGTGGGATTTATCCCAGAGATGCAAGGATTCTTCAAGATCTGCAAATCAATCATGTGATACACCACATTAACAAACAAGAATAAAAGCCATATGATCATCTCAATAGATGCAGAAAAAGCGTTTGATAAAATTAAACACCGATTTATGATAAACACTCTCCAGAAAGTGGGCATAGAGGGAACAAAGCTCAACATAACAAAGGCTATACATGACAAAGCCACAACTGACATCATACTCAACAGTCAAAAGCTGAAAGCATTTCCTCTAAGATCAGGCACAAGACAAGGATACCCACTCTTGCCACTTTTATTCAACATAGTACAGCAATCAAAGAAGAAAAAGAAATGAAAGGGATCTAAATTGGAAAAGAAGTAAACCTGTCACTTTGCAGATTACATGATACTATACATAGAAAATCCTAAAGGTGCTACCAGAAAACTACTAGAACTAATCAATGAGTTTGGTCAAGATGCAGGATACAAAATTAATACACAGAAATCTGTTGCTTTTCTACACGCTAACAATGAAAGATTAGAAAGAGAAATTAAGGAAACAATCCCATTTACCATTGCATGAAAAAAGAATAAAATACCTAGGAATAAACCTACCTAAGGAGGCAAAAGACTTGTTCTCCAAAAACAATAAGATGCTGATGAAAGAAATTGAAGATGACACAAACAGATGGAAAGATATACATGTTCTTGGAGAGGAAGAATCAATATTGTTAAAATGACTATACTGCCCAAGGCAATCTACAGATTCAATGCAATCCCTATCAAATTGCCAATGGTATTTTTCACAGAACTAGAACAAAGAGTTTTAAAATTTGTACTCCTGCTTTCTTCTGATAAGTGTTTGCATGGGATGCCCCCCCCACCAGTTACTTTTAATCTATAAGTGTCTTTATATTTAAAGAGGTTTGGGTTTTTTTGTAAACAACATATAATTAGGTCATGTTTTTTGCTCTACTATGAAAATTTATGTCTTTTAATTGATGCATTTAGGCCACTGATATTCAAAGTGATAATTGATATAGTTGGATTAATATCTACCATGTTCATTACTATTTTTTATTTATTTCTGTTTGGTCTTCCACTGTTTTTCTGCCTTTTGGGGTTTTAATTGAGCATTTTATATGATTCTGTTTTCTCTCATTTCTTAGCATATTAGTTATACTTCTTTTTTTTAAAACTTTTTTAGTGGTTGCCCTAGAGTTTGCAGTGTACATTTATGACTAATCTAAGTCCGCTTTTACATAGCATCATACTACTTCATGGGTAGTGTAAATAACTTATAATAACAAAGTAATCCTAATTCCTCCCTCCTATCTCTTGTATCATTGCTGTCATTCATTTCACTCTCATATATATGCATAAATAAGTATGTAAGAATACTAAATATATATATATATAACATATATAAGCAAATACATTGTTGCCATTATTATTTTGGACAAACTGTTGTTTGTTAGATAATTAAGAATAAGAACAATAAATTTTTAATTTTACCTTTATCTATTCCTTTTTTGATGCTCTTCCTTACGTTATGTAGATCCAGGTTTCTGACCTATGTTATTTTCTTTCCCTCTGAAGGACTCTTTAAAAAACATTTGTTACAAGGCATGTCTACTGACCACAAATTCTTTCAATTTTTGTTTGTCTGAGAAAGTCTTTATGAAGGATAAAAGTCACTCATGAAGGATAATTTCACAGAGTATAGAATTCTAGGTTGATGTTTTTTTTCTCTCAACACTTTAAATGTTTTTGTCGACTCTTCTCGCTTATGTGGTTTCTGAGAAGTCAGATGTAATTCTGTCTTTGTTTTTCTCTAAGTAAGGTGTTATTTTTTTCCTCTGGCTTCTTTCAGAATTTTTTCTTTGTCTTTAGTTTTCTGTAATTTGAAAATGATATGCCTGGGTATCATTTTTTGGCATTCACCCTGATTGGTGTTCTCCGAGGTTTCCGGATCTGTGGTTTGGTGTCTGACAATAATTTGGGGACATTCTCAGTCATTATTGTTTCGAGTATCTCTTCTGTTCCTTTCTCTTTCTTCTCTTTCTGGTATTCCCATTACATGTATGTTACACCTTTTGTAGTTGTCCTAGAGTCCTTGGGTATTCTGTGTTGTTGTTTTCAGTCTTTGTTCTCTTTGATGTTCAGTTTTCAAGGATGGTATTGATATATCCATTAGCTCAAAGACTCTTTCTTTCCTCAGTTAAGCCCAGTCTACTACTAAGACCATCAAAGGCATTCTTCTGTCTGTGACAGTGTTTGTTCATTTTTATCTCTAGCATTTCTTTTTGGTTCTTTCTTAGGATTTCGATCTCTCTGCTTACATTGCCCATCTGTTCTTGCATGCTGTCTAGTTTATCCATTAGCACCTTGAGTATATTAATCATATTTGTTTTAAATTCCTAGTCTCATAATTCCAACATTGTGCCGTGTTGAATTCTGATACTTGCTCTCTCTGTTTCTTCAAATTGTGTTTTTTGGCCTGCCTTGTAATTTTTTTTTTTTTTTCTTACAGCTGGATATGATGTACTGGGTAAAAGGAACTGCTGTAAATAGGCCTTTAGTAATGAGGTGGTGAGGTTTTGGGGGAGGGAAAGTAACATTTCGTCCTACGATCAGGTCTCAGTCTTAGTGAGCCTGTGCCTCTGGATTGTGGGCTGAAGTTGGGTGTTTCCCTTCCCCAGATCAGTTAGGCTCTGATGATACTCCAGCTGGTTAGGCTCTGGTTAACTAGCTTTCCCTGATGGCAGGCCTTGTTAAGAACAAAGTGCTCTGGTATATTTCAAATTGATTCCTTTTCCTCTTTCCTCTGCCTGAAGCCCAAGAGATTTTTCTCTGATATTTACTCTGGAAATCTTGTTGAGCTCTTGGAGATAGATCTCATAATATTGTGCCTCTCCCCACCCATGACTGAGTCCCTCTGGAGTTTTTAACTCCCAGAGTTGTCCATGCTGAGCTTCCAGCATTTCGTCAATTATACTTCAGGTTTTCCTACCCCAGCACTAGGTCCCCAGGTGGTTTCCACTCATGAGTCTGCGCCGCTAAGCCGATGACTCCTTGTAATCACCTGGCTTTCTCTCCAGTCTTGGGGCAGTTTACCTGGTGTCCTCATGGGTCTTATGGATCCAAGACGAGTTGTTGATTTTTTTAGTCTTTTGAGATTTTTACTTGTTGTTAGAACAGAGCAGTGACTTTGAAGCTCCTTATACGTGGAACCAGAAAACAGGTCTAGCCTTTCTAAATGCTTTCTACTATTATTGATGACAATATCTTGGAAGTCCTGTATTTGGCACCCATAGACTAGGGAATGCAGAGAGGATTGAATATTAATGCAGCCTGTGTTCACCAGAATGCCTTCTTATTTATCCAGGTTCTGGAATGACAGAAAGATCCTGAAGGTGTCCCCCTACACTGCTAAATATTAAGGGGTGCTGTAAAAACCTCTGAGGATTAGAGGCTCTCAGGGCTTCCAGGGACATTAGTCACTTTGCTTACTCTGCCATCACTCTGCACACCATCCCCGTCTCCCCAACCGTAAACACCCACACATATCTCCAAATCCACTATAATATAGTTTCCAAACCTTCTGCTACAGTTGAGACAGTGTTTCTTTTAGCTTATCATTTGAGAAATAAAACAAGAAGCAAAAACAATAATTCCCCCACCCTCCCTTTTAACTTTGCAATTCATTACTGCTCTGTAGCACAAGCCCTGGCACAAAGAAGGTATTCACTAACCCATTGTCTGTTGTTTTGCTTTGCTTTGTTTTGTAGCAAACTGTAACACAATCTCTGAACTGGCCACAAGGGGGCACTTGTGAACTGTTTTGAAAATTGATTTGGGTTCAACATCAAATTTCACAAACCCTCACGGTTTCCCACGGTTTGGACTTACTCCTCCGTGTAAGAAATAAAACGTACATTTGTGGAGCTTCTAGAGAGGGGAGGCATATCAGACATAATCTAATTCAGCTTCTCATCCTGAAAGCCCCAGATGGCAGGACCTGTGATAGCGTTACTCTTTTAAATATTGGTGAGGCACTGTGAGTTATTTTAAATATTTTTTAAAAAGAAATATTTTAAGCATTTAAATTGGTGTTGAGCACCAAGTAGTTTTCCTTTTGACTTTAAATTATTATAACTTTACTGGGACTTCCCTGGCAATCCAGTGGTTAAGACTATGTGCTTCCAATGCAGGGTGTGTGGGTTCGATCCCTGGTCGGGGAACTAAGATCCCACATGCCGCGTGGTGCAGCAAAAAAAAAAAAAAAATTATTATAACTTTACTCATTTGATAGTCAAAACCTTAAAAAATTTGAGACCCATAGGGAAAAATATTTGTGCATCAGCATTCACTGAGTTGGAGACTTCCGCTTGTGATACAGTCTGAGAAATGGTGGTGAGGAAGCTTCACTAATTTTAAAGTGGTTTATCGCAATCTTGAGCACTTTCTTCTTGAATTAAGCTTCAGGTTAAGGAAGCTGTTGGAATCTATGATCATAGACTTGGAAAGGGTAATAAAGAGGGTATAATCTATCCTTTTATCTATTATAAGAACCTTTTTTACAGTAAATGTGACATTAGCTAACCTCTATTTTGGGGTTTCAATACTGATTCACTAAACTGTACATTCCTGTAGTTTCTAATCGCATTTCAAAAGAACTCTCAAATTCTATTATATATCCAAGTCTATTCTTCCTTCATCGTGATAGGTCCCCAAGTATTTGAACAATATTTTAAGGTCTCCTTGATTCGTCTTATCTCCAGGCTGATGTTCCCACATTCATTAACTGTCTCTCATATGATCTTTCAAAAGTCTGGACACCCTCTTAATATGGGTTTGTTGTGGATTAAATATGGGTACGTGTTCTTTGCAATTCTTCCCACCGAGAAGTAGAGCGTGTTTCCTCTCCACTCAGACCTGGACTGGTCCTATGGCTTGATTGGAATAACAGAATGTAGTGTAAAAGATGCTGTGTATCTTTTTTTTTTTTGCGGTACGCGGGTCTCTCACTGTTGTGGCCTCTCCCGTTGCGGAGCACAGGCTCCAGACGCGCAGGCTCAGCGGCCATGGCTCACGGGCCTAGTCGCTCCGCGGCATGTGGGATCCTCCCGGACCGGGGCACGAACCAGTGTCCCCTGCATCGGCAGGTGGACTCTCAACCACTGTGCCACCAGGGAAGCCCGATGCTGTGTATCTTTTGAGGCTAATCATTAGAACATCTACAGTTTTAATTTTCATATCTTTCAATATGAACTCATGGACCACAAAGGCCTCTTGCAGACAGCCTGCTGCTGAGCTCCTGGCCAAAGCCAACTACAAATGCCAGTATTTTGTATATCCAGCCATCCCAGTGCACTAGTAAACAGAACGTTGCAGAAGAATGCAGTAGTTTCAAAGAATTCTGAAAATAATAAACTGTGGTTGTTTTAAGCCACTAAGCTTTGGAGTAATTTGTTATGCAGCTTTAAATAGCTAATAGGTCCAGGTTGCAAATGGCTTCAAAGTATTAGACTCAGATCTAAATATGTTGACTGTGACTAATAACCAGTAACAAAATAAAGTTTTTTTCTTCTTTGATTTTGACACCACTGTTTTACAGTTCTGGTAGATTTTTATAGCTGTATTTTCAGAGCCTGTGGAGTTTGAAATGATTTCTGAGATAAGAACACGTTTTGCTCATATTGATGTTAAAAAAAAAAATCATTGAAATTAGTTCTGTCTTATTTCTCAGTTCCCTCTTTTGCCAATCAAAGAATGAGTCCTGAATTTTTTTCTAGATTTGATGGAACAATAACTATTATTTTATTATTGTAATATCTATGTGTAAACCAAGGATCTGAACATACACCATCTCAATTAATCCATACAACTATATATGCTTAATATATGATCTTCCTTTATAGGTTAATGAGCTGAGATTCAGAAAGGTGAATGATTTGCTATGGGAATTAAATGAAAGAGATTTATTAAAACTTGTCTGACCCTAGTCAAATGTTCTTTCTGTTTCATCATTAATGTAAATGAATAAAACTGGCAAACTGAGGCATGAACACAGGATAAGAACAGAACAACTTTTTTTCTCTGGAGAACTGATTTAACTAAGAGAGGTGAGGGCATCCCTGGGGTTTGGCCTGGCATAGGGAGTCAGGGCCCAAGTAGAGTAAGAAGGGCGTTTACTGAGGGAACACGGAATAGCAAGAGAGTCAAAGCCCTTGCAGTGAGAAGAGGGCATTTACATATCCCACATATGTATACATATCCTTTCTAGCTCTGTCCACTGGGAGGGCCTTGAAGCAGGACATCCTGATTGAAATGAGTAATCTAATACCTGGATGACTCCACAATATTACTTTTCTTCTAAAAAGAACTAAGGGTCACTTCTTGGAAAAAGAGTTTATTTGGGCTGGGGCAGAGAATATTGAAGATGAGCCTGGATCATCCTGTAATACCAGAAAGCAAGCACAAAGAATGACAAGGACACACCAAAAGGCAGGCAGGCCAGCTTGCAGGGGCTTTCACTGGCAATATTGGAGCCATTTTGGTTATCAAATATAATATTACAGTAATGGATGATACTCCATTTAATAAAGTAGGAACCCCTGAGTCCCTTCTGGTATTTAAGCAGAAATTGAACGTTTGATTAGGAATGGGATATTTACATAGTTTCAAAGTAACTTCCCACAAAACAATTGTTAATTAAACAGGAAAATGAGCAAAATGGAGAAGTCTGGCAGACTTCACCTCAATCATGGGATCAAGATGAGTAGTTTAAATCAGTAAGGGGAAGAATCATGTACCAACTGATAGGATACATTGAGAACACAGCCTGGCTTCTTGCATAACCAGAACCTGGCAATGAGGAAACATCAGATGAAGCCAAACTGAGCAACATTCTACAAAAAAAACTGGCCTGTGGTCTTCAAAAATTTCATGAAAGTCAAGAAAAGGCTGAGCAGCTCTTCCAGATTGAGGAAGACTAAAAAGAAATAATGACAAAGTGTAATACATGATTCTGAACTGCATCCTTTTGCTACAAAGGACAGTATTCAGATAGTTGGTGAAACTTGAATTAGGTATAATTCAGTAGGTGGCAGTAAAGTATCAATGTTAAGTCCCTGATTATGGTCACGTAGGAGGGTGTCGTTGCACATAGTACCCACCAGTATTCCTTGAGCGACGGAGCATTGGGTCAGCAATTCAGTTTCAAATGGTTCCAAAAAAAATTCTTTGTACTGTACTCAGATCTTTTCTGTAAGGGTGAAGTTGTCTCAAATTAAAACTTTATACCAGAAAAACCTCCATTATTTCTTTACTGGATACAGTGATTATCCATTCCCCTCCTTCTATTCTATAAAGGAAGCCAAAAGAAATACAGAATTCTTTAAAGAGAAAATTGTAAATAAAAATCCCCAAATATCATTCACAATTAAGTAATGGAGAAGTGGTGTTGATGAACTTGTTGGTAATGGTGGCTGCTGTGAGGTTACAATTAGGAAGCTGGAAAACAAAACGTAGAGAGGAAAATAATGGTAATCATCATTATTATCATATCTAACATAAATTGAATGCTTATCCTGAGGCTTGCCAGGAGCCCACTCATCTTAGTAAAAAGGCCTATCCCTCCCTGTACTTTTGGTCAAGAGTCATAGTGTAAACATTTGGAGAGGGGGAAATGATTTATAGCAGAGGCACTGAGTTAGGACCTGTAACTTGGAAAAGTACACCATGAACTTTTCATGTTCTTCTTTGAGTCACACCCACAGGGTGAATGTGCAGTTTGGTTGTTTCTTGGAAGGGTGTTAACCTCACATATTCAAAAGCAGGCAAGGCCGAGGCCTTGACTTATTTAGTTGCTAAAGATACAATGAGCCACTTTTAGATTTAGACAGTTTATCACTTTACATAGACAGCAAAGAGAAGAATAGACCAAAAGTCTATTAAAAAGGATGACAACGAAACAGAAGGGGTTGCATGACTCCAAGGCCGGTTGTGGGGAGCTAATTCTAGACTGCAGCTGAGAGGCTTAGGTTTTAATATTCTGCAGTTCTGTTCCAAGGGGGGTTAGGGCAGAAAGTCCCACGCCTCATAGGACCTGGGAGGCAATGTCTTACAACAGCTTCCCTGGAGAGATGTGAAGGCACGTGGGAGATGGCTCATAGCAGCTACTGTAGTCCTCCCATCTTCTCAGGTTCCAGGAGGATCGCAAGGTGTTTCCCCAAGACTCAGATAAGCAATGGTTCGACCCTTCACGTATGTGGATCCCTGCAAGGTTACCAGGTAATATGGTAAAGTCATTCCCCTATAAAGGACAGTTGAAAGGTAGGACTTTCATGTCATGGAGAATGTCTGCTAGGCACTGAAGAGCTGCCCTCTGGGAGGGTTGACATCCTTGCTGGAAGGAAGTTATAGCAGATGCAATTCTGGCCCCCTAACAAGATAGTGACATTAGCTGTGAATGTGGGACTGCAACATGGATTGGGAGTACGGGGTCATCTGGGCCCAGACTCCTCACTGAATGGCCTTTCTGCTTCCCTTACACTAACCTGCTTTATAAACCCCTATGACCAGGTTTGCCCCTGCTCAAGAACCCATATTTCTCACTATGGATCAAGTCTTGCCAGACCAAGTGGTAGTGTCATTCAGGCCGTCAGAGTTTAGTTTTTTATAGCCGTACCTTCTCATTAACTCATCTGATGCAATTCATGGATTGTTTGATTGTAAACTAAACATTTGTTTGAAATTTGCCATGGTCAGGCATGTGGATGAACAGTGCTGGAGAGAGAAAGAAGAAAGAGACTTTTTCCACACATCTTCCTTTTTAGCTTACTTACTTGTCTCAGTTAGTTTCTTAAAATAAAACATTACAAATTCTACTTTTAGTTCTCATCTTCTCTTCTTATCCAAATTTTTGAATTCAAGAACCACCTGAAGTCATCTTTGAAAAATCCAGCCTGGGCAAATCACTTTTCTCCTTTTTTGAGGCTTCCTAGATTTTTACTTTGATTTGGTCTTGATTTACGTGTCATTTCCTGTGTTTCACCCTCATGGGCTCATGTTCCATTTGGATTTCCTTGCAGTGCCTCTAAAGGGGCTAAAAGTTAGCCTTAAACAACAGTGGACTGATTTTTCACTAAATAGGATTCGATCAATAGGGAAGAGAGCCAGGAACAGGTTATTATTATTTTTGCTTTTCTCCAAACTCTATAAGGTTGGTATTCAAAGCTGTGACATTTGATTGTTACATGCTTGTGTTTTCAAGACAAATTTTGAGGCTATATCCTGTTTTATTTAGGTTTCACTTTAAGTCACTTTGACTATCCAATTTACAGAAAGTAGAAGTGGAGATAATGAGCTCTACTTTGATGTCTCCAGTGTGACTTCCCAATAACTGTCTCTTTTCAGCTAGAAGAAAGAGTGTGAGATGAAATCTCAGGCTGATTCTTTTCTTTTTCTGATTTGTGTCTTGAATCTACATTCAGCTGGCTTCTTTAAAACTGTCATTCTCCTCACAGAGACAAAAAGGACACTTTATATCTTTCCATCTGTTTGTGTCATCTTCAATTTCTTTCATCAGCATCTTACTGTTTTTGGAGTACAGGTCTTTTGCCTCCTTAGGTAGGTTTATTCCTAGGTATTTTATTCTTTTTCATTCAATGGTAAATGGGATTGTTTCCTTCATTTCTCTTTCTGATCTTTCATTGTTAGTGCATAGGAATGCAACCTAATTTTGTATCCTGCAACTTGACCGAATTCACTGATGAGCTCTAGTAGTTTTTCTGGTGGTGTCATTAGGATTTTCTATGTATAGTGTCATGTGATCTGCAAACAGTGACAGTTTTACTTCCTCTTTTCCAATTTGGATTCCTTTTATTTCTTTTTCCTTTCTGATTGCCATGGCTAGACTTCTAAAACTATTTTGAATAAAAGTGTTGAGAGTGGGCATCTTTTTCTCGTTCCTGATCTTAGAGGAAACGCTTTCAGTTTTTCACCATTGAGTATGATGTTAGCTGTGGGTTTGTCATATATGGCCGTTATTATGTTGGACTTTCTGACTTGCTTCTAACAGTTTCCTTTAATATAATTAAGATGAGGCAAGAGTCATGCCGGCTTTCTTCCTGCTGTATTCCCAGAATCTACCACAGAGGCAGATCCACCAAACATACTCCATAAATACTTGTTGAATGGCTAATTGAACTTCTACTCTCGCTTATAAATTTAATCTCCACAAAAAATTCATTCGAAAAACACTTTGAAAATTAATTTAGAAATACTGGCATTCATCTCCTTTTCATTTCTTTTCATGAATTAATTTATTAACAAATGCTTACTGGAAAAGCATATTAATTAAGTGTTTAAAGGTAAAGAAATACAAATCAGAAGAAAGGACTCAAATTCTGGCCACATTATATATTATCTAAGTGACCTTGGCAATTAATTCATTGCTTCCAGCTTCAGACCTCTCATTTATAAAATGGGATAAAAGCTCTTATCTTCAGGGGTTTTATGAGAATGAAATGGATACCATATGCAAAGTTAGGGCCTGGCACTGATTGGTGGTTCTTAATAACATTATCAAGTGTGTAGGATTCTGTGTTAGGATCCAAATATGAACAAGACAAACCGGCTGAGATGTTAACAAATTAGTCCTGGGAAAGAAAACATTAATACAAACAATATCAGTATCAGTAGCATAACAAAGGCACAAGAAAAGCATAGAAGGCTGTTTTAAAATATGTTTTATTATTATTCAGGTCATCAGATCAGGAGATAACTGCCATTGAAAAGATAGCTTGTTTTACTGACAGATTCCCAAGAAAAGTGTCATGCAACACCACAGGACAGTAAGGGCACATGGGAAGCGCTGGGTTTGTCAGGAGGGTGGGGCAAGTGAGTGGGCAGGAGCCTTTACTCAAACTTCCCAGGAGTTTTCCATGGGAAGGGGTGGGGAGACAGGGTAAGCAGGTTTAGGATAGGCTAGTTTGAATAATTTCAGTGGGCTCTGGGGTGTAGGGACTGTCCCTAGTTGTGTGGTACCTGCCTGGGCCCGGGGGTGATTGAGGCAGGTGGACAGTGGCCCGGTGGGGGACAAGGACTCCCTGAAGGAGGTGGTTGGCAGTGTGGGCTCTGGATTGGTTGGTTTGCATATGAAAGGTACACTCCCAGGTGAGCCATTTGGTATCTCTAGTAATTAGCTAGCCCTGGGAGGGGCAGTCCCTCCAAGGTCAGCAAGCCTCTAAAATGTCAAAGCATCAGAAATATGGAATAAAAAGACATGACTAATACATGGGCTCAGAATGCAAGAAGCATGGGAGTAGCCAACTCCGAGTCTCTTTTCAGGTCTGACTGTACCCCCAATCCTCTTGTTCTTTACAATCAGAGCACCCTATTAGCTTCTTCATAGGACTTACTACTAGCTCTTACTTGTTTATCTGTTTATTGTCTGTTTATCCCATACACTGTCAGCTCCACAAAAGCAAGACATTTGCTTGCCTCATTTACTACTCCAGTCTTAGTTCCTGACAGTGTCAGGCACAGAGCAGATGCTCAATAACTATTTGTTGAACAAAAGAAATGAAAACAGTAGTGCTTGAAGGTTATGTGATATCTGTCTGTTCACGTGCACATATTACTGTTCATATATGTGTAAGCATGTGGACATTTGTGTTTGTGAGTGTGACAGAGAGAGAGAGAGAGAGAGAGTCTGTGGGTGTGTTTGTGTGTGTGTGTGTGTGTGTGTGTGTTTTGCATGGAGGAGGTTCTAGCCTTTAGTCTAAGCCATCCATGTTTACTACCAGGTTTTGGTCAAGACAATGTCTGGTTGACTATTAGATGGGCCCACCAGAAATCTATTAGCGCTTCCTGGGAAAGAACTGAGGTCTGAGGAACTTCCTGGGAAAGAACTCACCTCCAGGACCAGCAGATAAGCTGGAGACAGTGCCACACACTTCAGGGGTAGAAAGGGAGAAGCATCCGTGTATGTGTATTGCTCTATTTCTCTTGGATTGGTCCAGCTCCTTGTGGACTCATAACTTGGCAGTTGCGAGAGAGAGGCTATGTTTCCAAACAGAAATATCTGTTTTTTGCCAAAAACGCTACTATATTTTAGTATGCTGTGTTAGTCAGAACATAGCCAGAAAGTCAAAACCATGCCAGGTGATCAAACAGGAAAAATTTAACTTGAAGGATAATTTACAAGTTGCTAGAAAGGCAGTTAAAGCAACCAGGGGAAGGGCGAGTCAACTCTGAGATTATAAAGTGCAGGAAGCTGCTACTACTTCTTTGCCGGGAGGGATAGGGAGAGCAGGTTGGGCCCAGGCTGGGGCTGCACCGTGGAAGCCGGATTGATGGTGGGACTGCCTGGTGTGTGTGGGACCGCAGATGAAAGGGCCTTTCTGGAAGGAGCTGGAGCCGTGGAGAAGTGGCTGTCACTGCCCGAGATGTCTCCTGAAGCAGAGAGAGGGAGAAGCACCCTGATTTCTCCCTTTCTCTCCCCTCCAATCTTTCCCAGTTCCTCCCGTTAGCCGATCCTAACCAGAAAGCAGTTGGCTGGGAAGTCTGGAGACCACAGTTTGTAAAACTGAGCTTCCTATAGTGCAGGGCAGAGGCGGGGACATGCACAGAAAGGATGTGAGAGCAAAATGGAAACAACCAGCAGAGATGAGGGCAGTACAGTTTTCGTATCCTATAGAAAGGTCATAACATAAAAATAAAGGATGGCATCAACTCACCACCACTTTACCACACACAACCTTGGCCCTGTGAGAGTTCTGGAACATCAACATCCCTGGCTAGGTGATAGTTCTCCAGGAAAAACTGAAGCCGTCTGTGGCAGAGAAAGCAGTAGAAGGGGCAGGATTGCGTACGTGTGGCAGTAATACATGATCTCCATGCAGTTTATAATGTAGCAGAAAACTAAAGAAATGGCAGTTATAACTCGGTAATGTACACAAATGAATACCAGGTGACACTTGTTAGGTGTTAATCTTGGTTTGGTACAGTTATATCCTGGATCTACATAACTACATTAAATCCTCATAACAATAACACACCCTCAAGTGGGGCCCCAACTCCTGGCCTTGCACCTAGAGGGGACTATGCCTTGACGTATCTTCCTCACAATGTTCTGAGTACCCCTTCAGTGGCAGGGGGAGTCTGGGGCCAGCAATGTCATTTGGTCAGGGAGCTCCGAGCTGGGACTGGGATCCACCTGGACCCTGGATCTTATTTCTCCCCTTCAAGTGTCGTTCTTTCTCTCTTTCCGGTACCAGATACCCCAAGGAACGCTAGGACTTGGGCTTACAAATAGGGTCATCCTAGGGCCCCATGGCTGAGTACTGGTTGCAGGAGGGCAGCCTTGCAAGCAGATTGTTCCTGTGGTCAGCACAATATTTCTTTTGCATGATTACAAGGGACTGGACTGCCAGAAGGGTACTGACATGCATATTTTGGTGACCCAAGTTGTTCATATAGATGGGGTGTTGTAAAAAAATTTTTTTTCTCAGGGTCACACACCTTTGAGACCATCTTGCTGTTAGCTGTTAAATGTCCCATTTTAGATGAGGAGGACAATACTATAGAATAAAATACGTCAAATCTAAGGTTACACAAAGAGTAAATATTGAATCCCAGGTTTTTAAAAAGGCATTTTGATTTTCGATCCTGAGCTATATGAGAACACAGAGAAGGCATGACCCTGGGTGTTCCCCAAATAAGTGGGAGACACTAGAACTGGTAGAAGATCTTGCCATAGTAGATGTGTGAACAGGGATGGGGTGGGTGGAGGTAAATTCCAGAGAAATGTGGCACTAAATGCCAATAAGCTGAGTCTGTATTATTTCAGGGCTAAAGGGACGTCGGGATTACGCCTACAACTGTCGAGCTCATCAGTTAATGTGTTTCTCCAAACTTTATTAGGAAACTGGAGGAAAGCAACAGAATTTTCACCCTCTTTAATCCCAATATGAAACCTTCCCTTCTTTTCAGAGTTCTTCCAGAAGGACTTTTATTTATTTATTTATTTATTTTTTATTTTTTTCAGAAGGACTTTTAGAGCTCTTTGCTTCCCACCCGCAACTCTGTGTAAGAGCTTATGCAAGAGATCCTTGAGAGTGTTTTAAGATAGGGCTTTGTTTCTCATGGGAACATGAGGGAAAACGGAAAAAACCTCCAGTTTGTTTAGTGAGAAAACATGACCTCCATGCTTTTCTTCCCTGGGGCGAGTCAAGTGGTCGTGACTGAAATTCAGGTCCCTGTTTGGTGTATAAATATGGGTGTGTGCAAAAGCCACTGCCACACTTGGTACAGCAAGGGGAACCACTGGCTTGGTGGGCTCATTAGGTTTTCCAGTTTAATCTTAAACTCCAGGTAAATATCACAGACAACATACAATAAAGCTGGTCACTGTGTTCCTGCTGGTGACCATCAGCATTTGCAGTTACTCTGGTAAGTAGCCGGGAACATATGATATTTCTCTATTTTTCTGTTAACAGGAACACAACTATTAAGCCTAGGCTCCCAGTGGAATATGGTGGAGGGAGTTTTAGAGCCACAGAATAGTAAGGTCAGAAGGGACTTCAGATGCCCCCTGCTCCCAGCTCCAAGCTCTAACCCAATACAAGTACCATCCCTGGTGTATCCTACAAAGAAGTTAACCAGCTACCACAGAGGTTCAACAAACGCACTTCATTATTGAACTTTGGCCACCATTAATTTTCCTTAATTTTGAGTTAAGATCTGATTTTGTGACTTCTTTCTTTTATGTTTCTGAAACTATATGGAGTCATTCTTGCTATCATCTCTAATCAGATTGCAGCATTGGTTCTCTTGAGACATAGCTACATTTATCTGTTCAGACAATCAATGGGTATTTGCTGAGTGGCTATAAGCTGTTGGTCACTGGATAGGCATTAGAAGATTCAGACCTGAATCAGACATAAATATTGTTCTCAAGGTTCTTACAGTCTGGCAAGGGAGAGAAGACTTCTACAGAAGTCACTGCCGTACTAGACCAGTCATTAATGCACAATGACAATACAGATAGAGCTCTGTGGGAGAGCTGAGGGGTGAACAGTTCCATTTCTAGGTAGGGTATAGAGTCTGATTTCTTGGAGGAGAATGGAAACTGATCCTTTCTTTTTGGAGGGAGTCACATAGGAAGAGATATTTGGGCGCATCTGCAAAATCCATCATAATGGCCGCTGCTCATTTGGAGAACAAAAAGCTTTGAGGGTCTCCCCCCTGGAATATGTAAGTACGTACAAAGAAGACACTCACCAAAGTGTTGAAAATAAGAAGTACGGAGATTAATCGTGAGAAACTGTGTGATACCCATGCCTACATTGGCAACTTTGGCTTGTGAATTTTTTTTGAATTTTTGAACTGATTTGTAACTTCACCAGTTTTGGCTATTTTGTTGTCCTTTAGTGTCTAAGGACACATGGGAAGACGTGGCAGCAGAAAGATGGGTGGAGGGGAAATAAATATCCCCCTTCTGGGGGAGAGTTTTGGAGGGAAAATGGGTGGTAGAAGATGAAGGGGAAATAGGTGCGCAAGCTCCATTTTTAAGATTTGAACGGGAAAATAAAAAGTATTACAAAGAGAATGAAGTACTGGCAGGGTCTTAGCCAGCAGGAGGATGTGTGTCTTATGTGTGTGCTTCTGCATGTATGTATTTATACATACACAAATGTGTTTTGTAAAAATATGTATCATAAGCATTTTCCTCATTCTCTAACCTCTTCTGTGTGAAAGTTATCTTTCTAAAGCTGAAGATATAAAAATGCAATTATTCCATATAAGAGCCTTGATAGCTCCCCATTACCCTTGGGAAAAAAAATCTCAAACTCATCTGTATGACATTCAAGGCTTTGAAAATCCGCCCCACCCAAGTTGCAGCCTAACCTTCTTTATCCCTCCTTAGCACACCACACTGGAATTCTGAAGAAGACTCACCATCCTCTGTATGCACTTTCACCTTAATATCTCAATGCCGTGGTTAATTTTGTTCCTCTTTAAAATGCTGCTCCCCTTATTTACCTGTGATCCTGGCATTTGCCTCAAGACACATCTCTTGCAACATCTGTTCTTGGAAGATTCCTGTAGCATTCTCCTAGGTTAGAATTAATCATCACTTCTTTTGTGTTTCCATAGAGCTTTGTCCATAGTATTAGCATAGCACATGCTGCACTGTGGCATACACAAATCTTTATTTTCCACCAGACTGTGTGAGTTCTCTGAGTGGAATATCTTGTTTTATTCATCTGTGTATCTGCACCAACTGACATAGAGTCTGTGTTCACTTATGTTTGTAGCATTGAGTTGGACTGGTAGGGAGCAGTTTCCTGGGCTGTGGTTGGGTCCATTCACATCTCCAAGTGGAGGTTCATTATGGCATCTTCCCTTTGGTTTCAAGCTTGTGGGCTATGGAGACAGCCACATGCAAACTATACTCCCATCTAGTCAATCACCAGTATCTTTTGAGTGCTTACTATATGCCCGGGTCTGTCCTAGGCGTGGGTGATGGTAGTGAATAAAACTCAAATTTCTTATTCTCTTGGATCCTACATATTAGTGAGAGGATGAAGGCAAAGTAAAGAAATGAATAAAGATTTAATACTTTAAGTAGTGGTAAGAAAAAATAAAGGTAGAGGGTGACGGGTGATACCATTTTAGATACATCTCTGAGAATGTAACATCTGAGGAGAGACCAAATAAGGAAGGAAGAAAGGCATGTAGTTATCTGGGGAAAGAAAGTTCTAGAGAGATGGAATGGGAGGGGCAAAGGTCCAGAAGCAGATGTTTTCTTGAGAAATCAAGATGAGTAGGGCTGGAATGGAGCCATTGATGGAGAGAGTGGAAGGTGGTGAGGTCATAGGAACTGGAATTGCCTTGTTTTACCTGGGATCTCTTGCTCCGCAGCTACCGCCTTCCTCATCAACAGTTTGCCACTTCCTGTCAAGAAGGCTTTACCTTTACCTCTGGACAATGTTCTCCCAGTCATGGACCCACTTAAGCTTCTTCTGAAAACTCTGGGCATTTCTGTTGAGCACCTTGTGGAAGGGCTAAGGAAGTGTGTGAGTGAGCTGGGACCAGATACCTCTGAGGCCGTGAAGAAACTGCTGGTAACTACAGCTTGTGGGGCTGACTCATCAAAGGGCAGGGCTTAGTCACCGTGAGTGCCCACCCTCTCCACCCACTCCCACCCCACCTTGTTCTCATTTGTGAACCTGTATTTTCCCCTTGCTTACTGTACTCATATACGTTTCACATGTCCTGGAATCTCAAGGAAAGTGCAATATCCACAGTTCTAGAAGGAATTTTTGAATGAGGGAGACGTATGCTAGTCGTGAAATGTCTGCCACTTCCAGCTTTGTGATTCTGGATGGGACTTAACCACTCTGAACTTTTGTTTCTTTGTAAGTAAAATGGTAGCGAAATAGGATAGTGACTATTTTTGGAGATGTGCTAATGATATGTAAGCTGCTCTTATTTTAAATATTGCCTTTTTGACTTTCAGGAGGCACTCTCATATTTGGTGTGACAGCAGAAAAAAGCAAGAGTGGAGGAGGGAGGGAGATGATGCTCTCCTCCACCCTGGCTGAAACTCCTTCCATCCTAAAATTCAGTGACCCCCGAAAAGAATGAATAAAACAATGAACAGACTTCAGTTTGTGCTATTTTTATTTGGGAAGCTCTATTCAGAAGGGCCTAACTAGATAATTTTTTCCTTGTGTTATAAACTCTAGAGAGCCTGTTGTTATAAAGATAGCTCGCATTTTCGGTAAGGAGTAATGATTTTTTCCATCTCCTTATCTCTAACTTGAATGTATCCATTTTCTTCAACTGTTGTTTATCTGACAATGTTTCCAGATGCCTTATGTTCCTATTTCCCTACTTCTAAAGAATTTTTTTCATCTTTATTGGAGTATAATTGCTTTACAATGGTGTGTTAGTTTCTGCTTTATAACAAAGTGAATCAGTTATACATATACATATGTTCCCATATCTCTTCCCTCTTGTGTCTCCCTCCCTCCCACCCTCCCTATCCCACCCCTCCAGGCGGTCACAAAGCACCGAGCTGATATCCCTGTGCCATGCGGCTGCTTCCCACTAGCTATCTACCTTACGTTTGTTAGTGTATATATGTCCATGCCTCTGTCTCGCCCTGTCACAGCTCACCCCTCCCCATATCCTCAAGTCCGTTCTCCAGTAGGTCTGTGTCTTTATTCCTGTCTTACCCCTAGGTTCTTCATGACATCTTTTTTTCTTAAATTCCGTATATATGTGTTAGCAT
Organism: Delphinapterus leucas; assembly: GCF_059928025.1. NCBI lineage: Eukaryota > Metazoa > Chordata > Mammalia > Artiodactyla > Monodontidae > Delphinapterus > Delphinapterus leucas. The sequence goes on from NC_143131.1 coordinate 125,487,116, forward strand.
ACGGTATTTGTCTTTCTCTTTGTGACTTACTTCACTCTGTATGACAGACTCTAGGTCTATCCACCTCGTTACAAATAGCTCAACTTCGTTTCTTTTTATGGCTGAGTAATATTCCATTGTATATATGTGCCACATCTTTATCCATTCATCCGATGATGGGCACTTAGGTTGTTTCCATTTCTGGGCTATTGTAAATAGAGCTGCAATGAACATTTTGATACATGACTCTTTTTGAATTTTGGTTTTCTCAGGGTATATGCCCAGTAGTGGGATTGCTGGGTCATATGGTAGTTGTATTTGTAGTTTTTTAAGGAACCTCCATACTGTTCCCCATATTGGCTGTACCAATTCACATTCCCACCAGCAGTGCAAGAGTGTTCCCTTTTCTCCACACCCTCCCCAGCATTTATTGTTTCTAGATTTTTTGATGATGGCCATTCTGACTGGTGTGAGATGATATCTCATTGTACATTTGATTTGCATTTCTCTAATGATTAATGATGTTGAGCATTCTTTCATGTGTTTGTTGGCAGTCTGTATATCTTCTTTGGCAAAATGTCTATTTAGGGTCTTCTGCCCATTTTTGGATTGGGTTGTTTGTTTTTTTGTTATTGAGCTGCATGAGCTGCTTGTAAATTTTGGAGATTAATCCTTTGTCAGTTGCTTCATGTGAAATATTTTCTCCCATTCTGAGGGTTGTCTTTTGGTCTTGTTTATGGTTTCCTTTGCTGTGCAAAAGCTTTGAAGTTTCATTAGGTCCCATTTGTTTATTTTTGTTTTTATTTCCATTTCTCTAGGACGTGGGTCAGAAAGGATCTTGCTGTGATTTATGTCATAGAGTGTTCTGCCTATGTTTTCCTCTAAGAGTTTGATAGTTTCTAGCCTTACATTTAGGTCTTTAATCCATTTTGAGCTTATTTTTGTGTATGGTGTTAGGGAGTGATCTAATCTCATACTTTTACATGTACCTGTCCAGTTTTCCCAGCACCACTTATTGAAGAGGCTGTCTTTTCTCCACTGTACATTTCTGCCACCTTTATCAAAGATAAGGTGTCCATATGTGCGTGGGTTTATCTCTGGGCTTTCTATCCTGATCCATTGATCTATATTTCTGTTTTTGTGCCAGTACCATACTGTCTTGATTACTGTAGGTTTGTAGTATAGTCTGAAGTCAGGGAACCTGATTCCTCCAGCTCCTTTCTTCATTCTCAAGATTGCTTTGGCTATTTGGGGTCTTTTGTGTTTCCATACAAATTGTGAAATTTTTTGTTCTAGTTCTCTGAAAAATGCCAGTGGTATCTTGATAGGGATTGCATTAAATCTGTAGATTGCATTGGGTAGTGGAGTCATTTTCACAATGTTGATTCTTCCAATCCAAGAACATGGTATATCTCTCCATCTATATGTATCATCTTTAATTTCTTTCATCAGTGTCTTATAATTTTCTGCATACAGGTCTTTTGTGTCCTTAGGTAGGTTTATTCCTAGATATTTTATTCTTTTTGTTGCAGTGGTAAATGGGAGTGTTTTCTTGATTTCACTTTCAGATTTTTCATCATTAGTGTATAGGAATGCCAGAGAATTCTATGCATTAATTTTGTATCCTGCTACTTTACCAAATTCATTGCTTAGCTCTAGTAGTTTTCTGGTAGCCACTTTAGGATTCTCTCTATATAGTATCATGTCATCTGCAAAGAGTGACAGCTTTACTTCTTCTTTTCTGATTTGGATTCCTTTTATTTCCTTTTCTTCTATGATTGCTGTGGCTAAAACTTCCAAAACTATGTTGAATAAGAGTGGTGAGAGTGGGCTACCTTGTCTTCTTCCTGACCTTAGTGGAAATGTTTTCAGTTTTTCACCATTGAGGACGATGTTGGCTTTGGATTTGTCATATATGGCCTTTATTATGTTTAGGAAAGTTCCCTCTATGCCTACTTTCTGCAGGGTTTTTATCATAAATGGGTGTTGAATTTTGTCAAAAGCTTTCTCTGCATCTATTGAGATGATCATATGGTTTTTCTCCTTCAATGTGTTAATATGGTGTATCACGTTGACTGATTTGCATATATTGAAGAATCCTTGCATTCCTGTAATAAACCCCACTTGATCATGGTGTATGATCCTTTTCATGTGCTGTTGGATTCTGTTTGCTAGTATTTTGTTGAGGATTTTTGCATCTTTGTTCATCAGTGATATTGGCCTGTAGTTTTCTTTCTTTGTGACCTCCTTGTCTGGTTTTGGTATCAGGGTGATGGTGGCCTCGTAGAATGAGTTTAGGAGTCTTCCTCCCTCTGCTATATTTTGGAAGAGTTTGAGAAGGATAGGTGTTAGCTCTTCTCTAAATGCTTTATAGAATTCGCCTGTGAAGACATCTGGTCCTGGTCTTTTGTTTGTTGGAAGATTTTTTTTTTTTTTTTTTTTTTTTTTGCTGTACGCGGGCCTCTCACTGTTGTGGCCTCTCCTGTTGTGGAGCACAGGCTCCGGACGTGCAGGCTCAGCGGCCGTGGCCCACGGGCCCAGCCGCTCTGCGGCACGTGGGACCCTCCCGGACCGGGGCACGAACCCGTGTCCACTGCATTGGCAGGTGGACTCTCAACCACTGCGCCATCAGGGAAGCCCCTGTTGGAAGATTTTTAATCACAGTTTCAATTTCAGTGCTTGTGATTGGTCTGTTCATATTTTCTATTTCTTCCTGATTCAGTATTGGCAGGTTGTGCGTTTCTAAGAATTTGTCCATTTCTTCCAGGTTGTCCATTTTATTGGCATAGAGTTGCTTGTAGTAATCTCTCATGATCTTTTGTATTTCTGCAGTGTCAGTTGTTACTTCTTGTTTTTCATTTCTAATTCTATTGATTTGAGTCTTCTCCCTTTTTTTCTTGGTGAGTCTGGCTAATGGTTTATCAATTTTGTTTATCTTCTCAAAGAACCAGTTTTTAGTTTTATTGATCTTTGGTATTGTTCCCTTCATTTCTTTTTCATTTATTTCTGATCTGATCTTTATGATTTCTTTCCTTCTGCTAACTTTGGGGTGTTTTTGTTCTTCTTTCTCTAATTGCTTTAGGTGCAAGATTAGGTTGTTTATTCGAGATGTTGCCTGTTTCTTAAGGTAGGATTGTATTGCTATAAACTTCCCTCTTAGAACTGCTTTTGCTGCATCCCATAGGTTTTGGGTTGTTGTGTCTCTGTTGTCATTTGTTTCTAGGTATTTTTTGATTTCCTCTTTGATTTCTTCAGGGAGCACTTCGTTATTAAGTAGTGTATTGTTTAGCCTCCATGTGTTTGTATTTTTTACAGATCTTTGCCTGTAATTGATATCTAGTCTCATAACGTTGTGGTCTGAAAAGGTACTTGATACAATTTCAATTTTCTTAAATTTACCAAGGCTTGATTTGTGACCCAAGATATGATCTATCCTGGAGAATGTACCATGAGCACTTGAGAAAAATGTGTGTTCTGTTGTTTTGGGATGGAATGTCCTATGAATATCAATTAAGTCCATCTTGTTTAATGTATCATTTAAAGCTTATGTTTCCTTATTTATTTTCATTTTGGATGATCTGTCCATTGGTGAAAGTGGGGTGTTAAACTCCCCTACTATGAATGTGTTACTATCGATTTCCCCTTTTATGGCCGTTAGTATTTGCCTTATGTATCGAGGTGCTCCTATGTTGGGTGCATAAATATTTACCATTGTTATATCTTCTTCTTGGATCGATCCCTTGATCATTATGTAGTGTCCTTCTTTGTCGCTTGTTATAGTCTTTATTTTAAAGTCTATTTTGTCTGATATGAGAATTGCCACTCCAGCTTTCTTTTGGCTTCCATTTGCATGTAATATCTTTTTCCATCCCCTCACTTTCAGTCTGTATGTGTCCCTAGGTCTGAAGTGGGTCTCTTGTAGACAGCATATATATGGGTCTTGTTTTTGTATCCATTCAGCCAGTCTGTGTCTTTTGGTGGAAGCATTTAGTCCATTTACATTTAAGGTAATTATCGATATGTATGTTCCTATTCCCATTTTCTTAATTGCTTTGGGTTTGTTATTGTAGGTCTTTTCCTTCTCTTGTGTTTCTTGCCTAGAGAAGTTCCTTTAGCATTTGTTGTAAAGCTGGTTTGGTGGTGCTGAATTCTCTCAGCTTTTGCTTGTCTGTAAAGGTTTAAATTTCTCCATCAAATCTGAATGAGATCCTTGCTGGGTAGAGTAATCTTGGTTGTAGGTTTTTCTCCTTCATCACTTTAAATATGTCCTGCCAGTCCCTTCTGGCTTGCATAGTTTCTGCTGAAAGATCAGCTGTTAACCTTATGGGGATTCCCTTGTGTGTTATTTGTTGTTTTTCTCTTGCTGCTTTTAATATGTATTCTTTGTATTTAATTTTTGATAGTTTGATTAATATGTGTCTTGGTGTGTATCTCCTTGGATTTATCCTGTATGGGACTCTCTGTGCTTCCTGGACTTGATTAACTATTTCCTTTCCCACATTAGGGAAGTTTTCAACTATAATCTCTTCAGATATTTTATCAGTCCCTTTCTTTTTATCTTCTTCTTCTGGAACCCCTATAATTCGAATGTTGGTGCGTTTAATATTGTCCCAGAGGTCTCTGAGACTGTCCTCAGTTCTCTTCATTCTTTTTTCTTTATTCTGCTCTGCTGTAGTTATTTCCACTCTTTTATCTTCCAGGTCACTTATCCGTTCTTCTGCCTCAGTTATTTTGCTATTAATCCCTTCTAGAGTATTTTTAATTTCACTCATTGTGTTGTTCATCATTGCTTGTTTCATCTTTAGTTCTTCTAGGTCCTTGTTAAATATTTCTTGCATTTTCTCTATTCTATTTCCAAGATTTTGGATCATCTTTACTATCATTATTCTGAATTCTTTTTCAGGTAGACTGCCTATTTCCTCTTCATTTGTTACGTCTGGTGGGTTTTTATCTTGCTCCTTCATCTGCTGTGTGTTTTTCTGTCTTCTCATTTTGCTTATCTTAACTGTGTTTGGGGTCTCCTTTTTGCATTCTGCAGGTTCGTAGTTCCCGTTGTTTTTGGTGTCTGTCCCCAGTGGCGAAAGTTGGTTCAGTGGGTTGTGTAGGCTTCCTGGTGGAGGGGACTAGTGCCTGTGTTCTGGTGGATGAGGCTGGATCTTGTGTTTCTGGTGGGCAGGTCCACGTCTGGTGGTGTGTTTTGGGGTGTCTGTGGACTTATTGTGATTTTAGGCATCCTCTCTGCTAATGGGTGGGGTTTTGTTCCTGTCTTGCTAGTTGTTTGGCATAGGGTGTCCAGCACTGTAGCTTGCTGGTCGTTGAGTGAAGCTGGGTGTTGGTGTTGAGATGGAGATCTCTGGGAGATTTTAGCCATTTGATATTACGTGGAGCTGGGAGGTCTCTTGTGGACCAGTGTCCTGAAGTTGGCTCTCCCACGTCAGCGGCTCAGCACTGACTCCTGGCTGGAGCACCAAGAGCCTTTCATCCACACGGCTCAGAATAAAAGGGAGAAAAAGTTGAGTGAAAGAAAGAGGATAAAGTAAAATAAAATAAAGTAAGATAAAATAAAATAATTAAAATAAATCATAAAAAATTATTATTAAGAAAAAAATTTTTAAAGAAATTAAGAAACAAACATACAAAAAAAAACACGTACGGACAGAACCCTAGGACAAATGGTGAAGCAAAGCTGTACAGACAAAATCTCACACAGGAGCATACACATACAGACTCACAAAAAGAGGAAAAGGGGAAAAAATAATATATCCTGCTCTCAAAGTCCACCTCCTCACTTTGGGATGATCCGCTGTCTTTTAAGGTATTTCGCCTATGCAGGGTACATCATGTTGATTGTGGAGCTTTAATCCGCTGCTCCTCAGGCTGCATGGAAAAATTTCCCTTTCTCTTCTTTGTTCTCACAGCTCCTGGGACTCAGCTTTGGATTTGGCCCCGCCTCTGCGTGTAGGTCGCCTGAGGGCGTCCGTTCTTCGCTGACAGGATGGGGTTAAAGGAGCAGCTGCTTCCGGGGCTCTGGCTCACTCAGGCCGGGGGGAGGGAGGGGTGCGGATGCGGGGTGAGCCTGTGGAGGCAGAGGCCAGCGGCACGTTGCACCAGCCTGAGGCCGCCATGCCAGGGAAGTTGTCCCTGGATCACGGGACCCTGGCAGTGGTGGGCTGCACAGGCTCCCGGGAGGGGAGGCATGGATGATGACCTGTGCTCGCACACAGGCCTCTTGGTGGCGCCAGCAGCAGCCTTAGCGTCTCATGCCCATCTCTGGGGTCCGCTCTGTTAGCCGCAGCTCGCGTGCCTCTTGAGCTCCTTTAAGCAGCACTCTTAATCCCCTCTCCTCGTGCACCAGGAAACAAAGAGGGAAGAAAAAGTCTCTTGCCTCTTCGGCAGGTCCAGACTTTTCCCCGGACTCACTCCCGACTAGCCGTGGCACACTAACCCCCTGCAGGCTGTGTTCTCGCCGCCAACCCCAGTCCTCTCCCTGCGCTCCGACCTAAGCCCGAGCCTCAGCTCCCAGCCCCGCCCGTCCTGGCGGGTGAGCAGACAAGCCTCTCGGGCTGGTGAGTGCCGGTCGGCACTGATCCTCTGTGTGGGAATCTCTCCACTTTGCCCTCTGCACCCCTCTTGCTGTGCTCTCCTCCATGGCTCCGAAGCTCCCCCCCTCCACCACCCACAGTCTCCGCCCACGATGGGGCTTCCTAGTGTGTGGAAACCTTTCCTCCTTCACAGCTCCCTCCCACTGGTGCAGGTCCAGTCACTATTGTTTTGTCTCTGTTTATTCTTTTTTCTTTTGCCCTACCCAGGTACGTGGGGAGTTTCTTGCCTTTTGGGAGGTCTGAGGTCTTCTGCCAGCATTCGGTGGGTGTTCTGTAGGAGTTGTTCCACGTGTAGATGTATTTCTGATGTATCTGTGGGGGGGAAGGTGATCTCCGTGTCTTACTCTTCCGCCATCTTCCCCCTCGTCCAGAATTTGTTTTTTAAAAAAACCTTAAAATAAAAGCACTTTATTTGATTATAATTCTGCAGTTTGCCTTGGGTTCACCTGGATAGCTCTTCCACTGGTGTTACCTGGTGACACTGTGATAGTTTGGATGGAGTAGATGCTCCAAAAAACGAAAAGATGCTCAACCATTACCAATTATTAGAGAAATGCAAATCACAGCTGCAATGAGAAATCACCTCACACTGGTCAGAATGGCCATCATCACAAAATCTACAAACAATAAATGCTGGAGAGGGTGTGAAGAAAAGGGAAGTTTTACAAGCTTCATTTGTTTGGAGTCTACATCACCAGAATGTGAGGTTTGATTAAGATAGCAGTTATATTAGTGCCACTCCATAGCTTCACAGACCCTTCCAGCAAGTTAGGCCTCTACTACGTCATTCTCTGGCAAATGGTTCTGAACTATCCTTTCCTTTCCCCAATGCTACCGTGTACTATGATTACAGAATCATCTTTTCCAAGACATAATTCTGGCTCTATACGACCACCCATAAAATAGATTTCAAGCTCCTTAGCATGGCATACAAGATTTTTCATGATCTGGCCTTACTTTACATGTCTACTCTCATCAATATTCCTTTCTTCACGTGTGCTCCAGCCCCAGCCATGCTGAAGAGATAACTAAATCTCTTTGCTGCTAACGCTTTTTTGTTTGTTTTGTTTTGTTTTTGCGGTACGCGGGCCTCTCACTGTTGTGGCCTCTTCTGTTGTGGAGCACAGGCTCTGGACGCGCAGGCTTAGCAGCCATGGCTCACGGGCCCAGCCACTCCACGGCATGTGGGATTTTCCCGGACTGGGGCACGAACCCATGTCCCCTGCATCAGCAGGCGGACTTTCAACCACTGCGCCACCAGGGAAGCCCTGCTGCTAACACTTTTATGCCTTAATGAAAAAACTCAAGCTTCTTCCCACCTACGATGTCTGCCGTGGTCTGCCTCCAGACTTGGGCTTGTGCCAGTCTTGGGGCTATTTGCCCTTAGATCCATTCCCTGTGCTTTCCATGCTCTGCTCCATATTAGGGGGAGGGAGGAGACATGATGCTGACCCCTGCAGGTGGTTCCCAGGTCAGTTTCTCAGGTTCCCATGTCAGTTGATAGTTGGGCTGCATTCTGCCCCAGGAGGCCCAGCCAGGAGATGGGAGGTGGGAAAAGGGGAAAGGCGAGAGTGTGGCCTCCCCTCTCTCTCTCTCTCTCTCTATTTGGGAGAAGTCTCTGGAAGTGCCTGCACTATGTCTGAGCCACCAGGTCCTGCTGGATAAGTTTATATTTGTTTCAGCTTTTGGCTGGTGACTCCAGTCCCTGGACTCTTGTTATACCATCTCTTCTTTTTCTCTCCAGCTGAAGTTCATAGTGGCTTCCTGCTGTTATCAGTTTCTAAGCTGCCTCACCATCACCTATTTGATTTTTTTAGGTCTTCTATCATCTATTGAGTCAATTCTGTGCATTACATTCCCTCTGTCTAAGCATACAAATAGTTTCTGTTTCCTGGTTGGTGCCTGACTAATATATTGTTAACTTCATCTCCTCTGTGAAGATTACCTTGATTCCTGCTATTTCTTTTTATTTATTTATTTATTTTTATTAGAGTATAGTTGCTTTACACTGCTGTGTCAGTTTCTGCTGTAGAGCAAAGTGAATCTGCCATACATACACATATATTCCCTCTACTTTGGGTTTCCTTCCCATTTAGGTCACCACAGAGCACCAAGTAGAGTTCCCAGTGCTATACAGTAGGTTCTCATTAGTTACCTATTTTATACATAGTAGTGTAAACATGTCAGTCCCAATCTCTTAGTTCATCCCACTGAACCCCCTTTCCCCCTTGGTATCCATACGTTTCTTCTCTACATCTGTGTCTCTATTTCTGCTGTGCAAATAAGATCATCTATACCATTTTTCTAGATTCCACATGTATGCATTAATATATTAGTTTTTCTCTTTGGCTTACTTCACTCTGTATGACACTCTCTAGGCCCATCCATGTCTCTGAAAATGACACAATTTCACTCTTTTTTATGACTGAGTAATATTCCATTGTATATACATTCCACATCTTCTTTATCCATTCCTCTGTTGATGGACTTTTAGGTTGCTTCCATGTCCTGGCTATTGTAAATAGTGCTGTAGCGAACATTGGGGTGCATGTGTCTTTTTGAATTATGGTTTTCTCAGGGTATATGCCCAGTAGTGGGATTGCTGGGTCGTATGGTAGTTCTATTTTTAGTTTTTTAAGGAACCCCTGTACTGTTCTCCATAGTGACTATCTATTTACATTCCCACCAACAGTGTAAGAGGGCTCCCTTTTCTTCACACCCTCTCCAGCATTTGTTGTTTGTAGATTTTGTGAGGATGGCCATTCTGACAGGTGTGAGGTGATACCTCATTGTAGTTCCGATTTGCATTTCTCTGATAATTAGTGATGTTGATCTTTTCATGTGTTTGTTGGCCATGTGTATGTCTTCTTTGGAGAAATGTCTATTTAGGTCTTCTGCAAATTTTTTGATTGTGTTATTTGGTTTTTTTTGATATTGAGCTGCATGAGCTGTTTGTATATTTTGGAGATTAATCCTTTGTCAGTTGCTTCGTTTGCAAATATTTTCTCCCATTCTGAGGATTGTCATTTTGTCTTGTTTATTGTTTCCTTTGCTGTGCAAAATCTTTTAAGTTTCATTCAGTCCCATTTCTTTATTTTTGTTTATATCTTCATTACTCTAGGAGGTGGATCAAAAAAGATCTTGCTGAGATTTATGTCAAAGAGTGTTCTGCCTATGTTTTCCTCTAAGAATTTTATAGCATCTGACCTTATATTTAGGTCTTTAATCCATTTTGAGTTTATTTTTGTGTATGGTGTTAAAGAGTATTCTAACTTCATTCTTTTACATGTAGCTGTCCAGTTTTCCCAGCACCACTTATCGAAGAACCTGTCTTTTCTCTATTGTATATTCTTGCCTGCTTTGTCATGGATTAGGTGACCATCAGTGTGTGGGTTTATCTCTGGGCTATCTATCCTGTTGCATTGATCTATATTTCTGTTTTTGTGCTAGTACCATACTGTCTTGATTACTGTAGCTTTGTAGTATAGTCTGAAGTCAGGGAGTCTAATTCCTCCAACTCTGTTTTTCTTTCTTGAGATTGCTTTGGCTCTTTGGGGTTTTTTGTGTTTCTGTGCAAATGGTAAAATTTTTTTGTTCTAATTCTGTGAAAAATGCCATTGGTAATTTGATATGGATTGCACTGAATCTGTAATTGCCTTGGGTAGTATAGTCATTTTTACAATATTGATTCTTCCTATTCAAGAACATGGTATATCTCTCCATCTGTTTGTGTCATCTTTGATTTCTTTCGTCAGTATCTTATAGTTTTCTGCGTACAGGTCTTTCGCTTCCTTAGATAGGTTTAGTCCTAGGTATTTTATTCTCTTTGTTGCAATGGTGAATGGGATTGTTTCCTTAATTTCTCTTTCTGATTTTTCTTTGTTAGTGTATAGGAATGCAAGAGATTCCTGTGTATTAATTTTGTATCCTGCAACTTTACTCAATCCATTGATGATATTTAGTAGTTTTCTGGTGGCATCTTTAGGATTTTCTATGTATAGTGTCATGTCATCTGCAAACAGTGACAGTTTCACTTCTTATTTTCCAATTTGGATTCCTTTTATTTCATTTTCTTTGATTGCTGTGGCTAGGACTTCCAAAACTATGTTGAATAAGAGTGGAAAGAGTGGACACCCTTGTCTTGTTCCTGATCTTAGAGGAAGTGCTTTCAGTTTTTTACCATTGAGAATTATGTTTGCTGTGGGTTTGTCATATATGGCCTTTATTATGTTGAGGTAGTTTCCCTCTATGCCCATTTTCGGAGAGTTTCTATCATAAATGGGTGTTGAATTTTGTCAAAAGCTGTTTCTGCATCTACTGAGATGTTCATATGGCTTTTATTCTTCAATGTGTTAATACAGCATATCACATTGATTGATTTGCATATATTGAAGAATCCTTGCATTCCTGGGATAAATCCCACTTTATCAAGGTGTATGATCCCATTAATGTGTTGTTGGATTTGGTTGGCTAGTATTTTGCTGAGGATTTTTGCATCTATGTTCATCAGTGATATTGGCCTGTAATTTTCTTTTTTTGTGATATCTTTGTCTGGTTTTGGTATCAGGGTGATATTGGCCTTGTAGAATGAACTTGGGAGGTTCCTCCTTCTGTAATTTTTTGGAAGAGCTTGAGAAGAATAAGTGTTAGCTCTTCCCTAAATGTTTAATAGAGTTCACCAGTGAAGCCATCTGGGTCTGGACTTTTATTTGTTGGAAGATTTTTAATTGCAGTTTCAATTTCATTACTTGTAATTGGTCTGTTCATATTTTCTATTTCTTCCTGATTCAGTCTTGGAAGGTTGTACTTTTCTAAGAATCTGTCCATTTCTTCCAAGTTGTCATTATTTTGGCATATTGTTGCTTGTAGTAATCTCTTATGATCCTTTGTATTTCTTCAGTGTCAGTTGTTACTTCTCCTTTTTCATTTCTAATTTTATTGATTTCAGTCCTCTCCCTTATTTTCTTGATGAGTCTGGCTAAAAGTTTATCAATTTTGTTTATCTTCTCAAAGAACCAGCTTTTAGTTTCATTGATCTTTGCTATTGTCTTCTTCTTTTCTATTTTACTTATTTCTCCTCTGATCTTCATGATTTCTTTCCTTCTACTAACTTTGGGGTTTTTGTTGTTGTTGTGCTTATTTCTCTAGTTGCTTTAGGTGTAAGATTAGGTTGCTTATTTGAGTTTTTTCTTGTTTCTTGAGGTAAGATTATATTGCTATAAACTTCCCTCTTAGAGCTGCTTTTGCTGCATCCCATAGGTTTTGGGTCCTCGTGTTTTCATTATCATTTGTTCCTAGTTATTTTTTGATATTGTCTTTGATTTCTTGGTTATTTAGTAGCATATTGTTTAGCCTCCAAGTGCTTGTGTTTTTTACGTTTTTTTTTTTTCCTGTAATTGATTTCTAATCTCATACGTTGTAGTCAGAAAAGATGCTTGATACAACTTCAGTTTCCTTAAATTTACTGAGGCTTTTTTTGTGACCCAAGATGTGATCTATCCTGGAGAATGTTCTGTGTACACTTGAAAGGAAAGTATATTCTGCTGTTTTCGGATGGACTGTCCTATAAATATCAATTAAGTGTATCTGGTCTAATGTGTCATTTAAAGCTTGTGTTTTCTTATTAATTTTCTGTCTAAATGATCTATCCATTGGTGTAAGTGGAGTGTTATAGTCCCCCAGTGTTATGGTGTTACTGTCAGTTTCCCCTTTTATGGCTGTTAGTATTTGCCTTATGTATTGGAGTGTGTGTTGGGTGTGTAAATATTTACAAATGTTATATCTTCTTCTTGGAATGATCCTTTGATCATTATGTAGTGACCTTCTTTGTCTCTTGTAATAGTCTTTATTTTAAAGTCTATTTTGTCTGATATGAGCATTGCTACTCCAGCTTTCTTTTGATTTGCTTTTGCATGGAATATCTTTTTCCATCCCCTCACTTTCAGTCTGTATGTGTCCCTACGTCTGAAGTGGGTCTCTTGTAGACAGCCTATATATGGGTCTTGTTTTCGTATCCATTCAGCCAGTGTGTGTCTTTTGATTGGGTCATTTAATCCATTTACATTTAAGGTAATTATCGATATGTATGTTCCTATTACCATTTTCTGAATTGTTTTGAGTTTGTTTTTGTAGGTCTTTTTGTTCTCTTGTGTTTTCTGCCTACAGAAGTTCCTTTAGCATTTGGTGTAGAGCTGAATTCTCTTATCTTTTGCTTGTCTGTAAAGCTTTTGATTTCTCTGTTGAATCTGAATGAGATCCTTGCTGGGTAGAGTAATCTTGGTTGTAGGTTTTTCCCTTTCATCGCTTTAAATATATCCTCCCTCTGGCCTGCAGAATTTCTGCTGAAAAATCAGCTGATAACCTTATGGGGATTCCCTTGTATGTTTTTTGTTATTTTTCCCTTGCTGCTTTTAAAATTTCTTTTGTATTTAATTTTTGATAGTTTGCTTAATATGTATCTTGGCGTGTTTCTCCTTGGATTTATCCTATATGGGACTCTCTGCCCTTCCTGGACTTGACTGACTATTCTTTTTCCCATATTAGGGAAGTTTTCAACTATAATCTCTTCAAATATTTTCTCAGACCCTTTCTCTTTCTCTTCTTCTTCTGGGACCATTATAATTCAAATGTTGTGTTTAATGTTGTTCCAGAGCTGTCTGAGTCTGTCCTCATTTCTTTTTATTCTTTTTTCTTTATTCTCTATGGCAGTTATTTCCACCATTCTATCTTCCAGCTCATTTATCCATTCTTCTGCCTCAGTTATTCTGCTATTGATTCCTCCTTGTGTATTTTTCATTTCAGTTATTGTGTTTTTCATCACTGATTGTTTATTCTTTACTTCTTCTAGGTCCTAGTTAAACATTTCTTGTATCTTCTCGATCCTGCCTCCATTCTATTTCTGACATCTTGGATCATCTTTATTATCAGTACTCTGAATTCTTTTCCAGGTAGATTGCATATTTCCTTTTCAGTTATTTGGTCTTGTGGGTTTTTACCTTGTTTTTTCATCTGCAATATATTTCTGTGTCATCTCATTTTGTCTAACTTACTGTGTTTATTGTCTCCTTTCTGCAGGCTGCAGGGTTGTAGCTCTTCTTGCTTCTGTTGTCTGTCCCCTGGTAAGTGAGGTTGGTCCAGGGGCTGGTGTAGGCTTCCTGGCGGGAGGGACTAGTGCCTGTGCTCTGGTGGGTGGAGCTGAGTCTTTTCCCTCTGATGGGCAGGGGTGCATCATGTGGTGTGTTTTGGGGTGTCTGTGAGCTTAGTACATCTTTAGGCAGCCTGTCTGCTGATGAGTGGGACTGTGTTCCTGTCTTGCTGGTTGTTTAGTGTGAGGTGTCCAGCGCTGGAGCCTGCAGGCAGTTGGGTGGAGGTGGGTCTTGGTGTCAAGATGGATACCTCCAGAGAGCACATGCCAATTAATATTCCCTAGGCCAGGGAATTCTCTGGTGGTCCAGCATCCTGGATTCAGCACTCCCACCCCGGAGGCCCAAGCCTGACCCCTTGCTGGGGAACCAAGCCACGCAGCACAGCCAGAGAAAAAAGAAAAACAAAAGAAGAAAGAAATCAAAAAAACAAAACCCAAGACAAAGAGCAAAAATAAACAGCAACAATAATAACAACACATAAAAAAGAAGGAAAACAAATAAACAGACAAACTAAACCCAAGACAAATGATAAAACAAAACCAAACAAACAGGAACAAAGAAACAGACAAAAAAAAAAAAGAAAACAAGAAACAAAGAACTCAAAGATGAAAACAATCAATAAAGCCTAAACTAACAAAAACAAAAAATGAAAAACAAAACAAAACGAGAGCAACTAAAAAAAGCAAAGAATACATAAAACAAACACATAAAAATGATCAAAAAAACTCCAAAGAAGAAAAACAAGAAAAAACACACAAAACAACAACAAAGTAAAGTAGAAAAAAAATATATTTAAAAAAGTAAAAATATTAAGAACAAGAACAACAACAGAACGAAATGAAACAAATAAGAAAAGAATAATAGTAATAAGAATATTTTCCTGGGGACTCTTTCTCAGTGTTCTTGCTCCCAGAGTGAGCCACAGCCAACCCCTGCCTCTCCAAGAGGCCCCGCAGTACTCCTAGCTAGGTCTCTGGACCTGCTGTGGGCACTATGGGGCCAGCTCAGACTCTGACCTGGCCCAACTCCCATGTGTACTTGGCCCCAGAGTCCACTGCTGCTAAAGCTAGACTCTTCTCAGTTGTGGGAACACTCATTGTCTATTCAGATATTCCACAGATGCAGGATTTACCAATCCAATCATGGGGACTTAATCCACAGCTTGTGCAGCTGCATGGAGAGATTTCTCTTCCTCTTACTTAGTCACACTGTCCCTGGGGCTCAGCTCTGGTTTTGGTCCCACCTCTGCATGTGCACCACCCTCAGGCATCTGTTCCCCACCCAGGCGAGAGAGAGAGAGAGAGAGAGAGAGAGAGAGAGAGCAGCAGCTGATCGGGGCACACTTACTCACTCAGGCTGGGGAGGGATACGGTGAGGACAACTGGGGTGTGTGTGAAGTGGCAGAGACCAGCAGGCAGTTGCAACAGACTGGGGCATGCTCACTCTGGTGGGAGTCCCTTCCAGTGCCTGCAGAGTCAGGGGCTGGCTTGTGAGGGTAGTGGTGGCCCTGCCCCTTATGCGCAACAATGGCAACTTGTTTCCTAGGCAGACCATTCTTCCTCTAGGGCACTCCTGGCTGCAGAGTCACTCCCATTCCCTCTCTAGTATCCGTGCAGCCAACAGCAGTCCTCTCCCTGGATCTGCTCTCTTAATCCCATGCTTAATCACTCAGCCCCTGCTAGCACTGGCAGATTACCATCTCAAGGAGGCTCTGGCATGGGTAGCACTCAGGACCCCAGAGCCTACATGGGCAGAGGAGGCCTTGGCTTGAGGGGTGGGTGAGCCTGCCCAGATGGCTGCCCCTCCCAGTGCCCATGAAGGCTGAAGCCGGCAGGTGGGGAAGGGGGTTGCAGTGGTGGCCCTGCCCCTTGCACGCCACTCAACAATGACACCTTGCTTCTATGGTGTCCCGGGCTCCCTCCACAGACTTTCCTGGTTGTAGAGTTCCTTAGTCCAGTCTCTTCAGGCTGCCTTTTCACAGCCAACAGCTGTTCCCTCCCTGGGTCCATGCTTCAAACCTCACTTTCCAGCACCCAGCCCCTCTCTGCAACAGGAGACACACGACTCAGGCTGGGGTGCGCAGGGCTGTAACACAGACCGTGTGCACAGTTCTTACTTTCTCCTGCCTTCCACAGACTGTCGGCTGTGTTCCCCTTTGATCCCCCAAAGGTCTCTTTCTGTCCCAGCTAATTTCCCCATGGTGCAGGGTTTTTTCTGAGTGCAGGAATCTCTCCTCACCTTCAGTTTCCTGCCATGGTTGCTGGTCCCTTTTTTAATTCCTCTTTTCTTTTTTTCTTTCATCCTACTTGGTGAGGGGATTTTTCTTGTCCTTTCAGGTGTCCAAAGTCTTCTGCTAATGTTCAGCAGGTGTTCTGTGAGAATTGTTCCATTTGTAGATGGATTCTTTTTTTTTTTTTTTTTGCGGTATGTGGGCCTCTCACTGTTGTAGCCTCTCCCGTTGCGGAGCACAGGCTCCAGACGTGCAGGCTCAGCGGCCATGGCTCACGGGCCCAGCCGCTCCGCAGCACGTGGGATCTTCCTGGACCAGAGCACGAACCCGTGTCTCCTGAATCGGCAGGTGGACTCTCAACCACTGTGCCACCAGGGAAGCCCTGTAGATGGATTCTTGATGTACTTGTGAGGAGAGACAAATTCTGCAACCTCCTATCCCTCCACCTTGTCTCCCCCTCCTGCCATTTCCTAACCCCCGTGTTTTTTACAGCTAAAATTGTTGAACCTTGTGAAACTTCCTGTTTTCCTTTCTCACTTTGCCTGCGTCTACTAAGAGCAGACTGGGTTGCCCAGCTGTATTAATATATAACTCCAAATCTCAGGGGCTTACATCCACAACATTTAAATTTTTTTCTCATACTATGGCCATCTTGGGTTGACTATAGCTCTCCCCATGTTGCCTGAATTCTGTGACCCAGAACTGATGGAACAGTCTTTGTCTGGAGCATTTCTGATCATCATGGCTCATGAGGAAAGAGAACTTAGTGAACCATGGGCTAATTTTTAAAGCTTCTTCTTGGAAGTGATCCTGTCTTGTTTCATTGACCAAAGCAAGTCACAAGACGATGCCTGACTTATTTAGGAAGGGCATATACATTTCTACAAATGGAAGGGTGCCAAATATGGGTTAACATAATGTAATTTACCACATTACTTGACTACTTCCAAGTAAGTGCCACCTGCCATATCTCCACTCTACTTGTACTTTTCTGCTCTGCTGGATTTTCTTTCCTCCCACTTCTAGTATCCTTCTTACTATTTGACCATTATTTTTCAGTTTCTTTAAAATGGCCCTCATTATCCTGACTTCCTCTGAATGTTGATGCCTCCAAAAATTCTAAACTTGATTCCTCTTCTCTTTTCACTTTACATATAGCCTTCACTGGGGGTTTTCATGTGTTCCTGTAGCTGTCAATATAATCTCCATGTTAAGTACTCTAAAATCTATTGCTGCAACCTGTATTTTTCCTTTGAGGAGAAGAGATTCAATTACCCATAAATCACTTCCAACAGATGCTGTTTTTTAAAGTTCAGCTCAACAGACATTTATCTGAACTTCTTGTCTGTCTTTCAGAACACACTCTGATGTTCTAATTTCCTATCTCAATATATAGCACTATTTTCCTTGTTGCATGGGTCAGAAACTTGGGAATCATTCTAAGTATTCCCTCTTCTCAGCCTTATTTTCTAATTGGTAAGAAAGCCCTGTTAATTATAAGCCTTTTCCATATCTATCATATGCATATTTTCATTATACTACAGCTACTGCTTTTCCCAAAACCTTGTCATTCCTCACCAGACTACTGTGTTAATCTCCCAAATGGCCTCTGTATTCCCAAAGCTGATCTTTTCCAATCTGTCATCTGCACAAAAGGAAAAGTGATTTCTTAAAATACGAGTCACTCCCTAGCTTCAAACTCATTGAAAGTTTTTTAGTGCTGATTGAAAAAAAGTCAGACACTATTTTAAACCAACGAACATATTCAAAACACAGATTTAGACATACTTATTTCAAAATCTCCTTTCTCAACTGTGAAATAAAATAGGAACTTAAACTTATTTATGTCTGTTTTCTCAGCACATAGCACAGAGCTCGTAGGTAGTCAGCATTGGGTTTGTGTTTTTGAATAGATGGATGTCTTTCTGTTAAGTTTTATCTTGTTGGGTTGACCCTTTGTTCTCTCCCATCAGTCATATTATTAAGCTATTCATTACTATTTCTCCTAGCTTGCTGTGTTTTGCATATTTGAGAGGATGATTATGCCTTCATTCAAGGTGCTAAATGGAGAAGTCTGAGGAACGAGTTCTGTGTCACAAAGTTTTGAATAATAAATGTAATATAGCAGCCTGTTGGGTCTGGAGGTTTTTTTTCTGGGTGGGTATCAAAGGGAATAACTTAGTTAAGAAGGAATTAGAAGACAGACTATGTTTAGGAACATAGGCAGAACCTGATGATTTTGGCAGAAGTTGATACAATTTATTATGAAAGTGACAACACCAAAAGCTGGCAAAGATATAGAAAAATTGGATCACTAGTACATTGCTGGTGTGAATGTAAAATGGTACAGCTACTCTGGAAAAATATTTTGACAGTTTCTTAAAAAACTAAACATGGAACTAACATACAACCCAGCAATTGTACTCCCAGACATTTATCCAGAGAAATAAAATTTATTTTTATGCAAAACCCAGTACACAAATGTTCATAGCAGTTTTATTTGTAATAATCAAAACCTAGAAACTACTCAGTTGTCCTCCAATGGATGAATGGTTAAACAAACTGCTGTACTATAGGATTGGAATACTATCATCAATAACCTGAGAATAAACTATTGATACACACAATAGCCTGGATGAATCTTCAGAGACTTATGCTAAGTGAAAAAAGTCAAATCCCAAAAGTTAAATACTGTATGATTCCATTTATATAAACATAAACATTTTCAAAATGAAAAAACTACAGAAAAGGAAAACAAATTTGTGAGTTCCAGGGGCTAAGAAGGGGATGGGAGTAGGAGGGAAGTGAGTGTGCTATATAAGGGCCCCATGAGAAATTTTTATGGCAGTGGGAATGCTTTGTATCATGTATGTGTTGATGTCAATATACTGGTTTTGATATTGTAGCATCGTTTTGCAAGATGTTGCCATTTGGAGAAACTTAGTAGAGAACATGCAGTTCTTACAACTGCACGTGACTCTATGATTATCAAAAAATACGAAGTTTAGTTAAAAGTATTGTGGAGATAATCAGAATATAGAAATATATATTATATGCAATTTAATTAATATAAGTTATATTTCTGTATATGATATATATTTATATATATTCATATATGTATAATTATATGTGTGTATAATTACATACGTAACTTTAATTCCTTTCTTTCATAAGTTCAACAAACTAGAAGAAACCCATTCACAGTTTTATGTGATTTTTCAAAACATTTTCTGCACATTTAAAAGCATTCCTATATGAATAAGCCACACTGTATTTAAACTGACATCTATGTGAATATTTAAATCATTTCTAGTATATTTTTGTTATTATAAAGAGTTCTACAGTAAACATCCATATATTTGCATGTAGTTTTCTATTTATCTCTTCAGAAAAATCTTGGAAGTTGAGATGCAATGCATAGAATTCTTTAGTGTTTAAAATTTTGATAGCTACTGACAAAGTTCCATGTAAAAGAGCAGTTGGGATCTGAGGTTATCGAGGTCAGAGAAGGTCCATTACCAAAGATGGATTAGGGACCAAAGACAATGCTTGGGGTATGATTGTTCTGCCTGAGAAAGCAGTAAATCCCTTTTCGGCTTGATGTGTTCGAAGGTCTGGAGATGCAATACCTGAATCATATTATTTCTGGCCTCCATGTTTAAGTCAAGTAATACAAACAAACAGATAAAGTAAAACTTATTTGCTGCATTTTTTAAAATTTTGGAAAGTAACCAGCTTAAAAGCTTGTAGGCTATTGAAGCAGATTAAAGACAGCAGGAGATACCCATAGGTCGTTAACAACATCAAAGGAGACATTTTATTTATATATCTATTCAAGATATATAGTAAGAAATATCAGCACCTTCTATTTATTAAAATTTTCACTGGGAAACACAACTAAATGAAAATTATCTGATGTTCCTCCTTTCTAGTAACTACCTCTGGCTTTATTTTTATTTTTTTTAATGTTTAAAAATTTTATTTATTTTATTTATTTTTGGCCGTGTTGGGTCTTCGTTGCTGTGCGTGGGCTTTCTCTAGTTGTGGCAAGCGGGGGCTATTCTTCGTTGAGGTGCGCAGGCTTCTCATTGCAGTGGCTTCTCTTGTTGCGGAGCACAGGCTCTAGGTACACGGGCTTCAGTAGTTGTGGCACATGGGCTCAGTAGTTGTGGCTCGTGGGCTTAGTTGCTCCACGGCATGTGGGATTTTCCCAGACCAGGACTCGAACCCGTGTCCTCTGCATTGGCAGGCGGATTCTTAACCACTGCACCACTAGGGAAGCCCCTACCTCTGGCTTTATTTTGAGCATCTTTAAAAGGTGCATTCTTTGCTCTGCCACTAGCTAGGTGGGTCTTTTTCTAATGAGAACTTGTTTCGTGATTAAATAATGGTAACCACTAATATGACTAATATGACTAATAGTAACCACTAATATGACTAATAGTTGGTTATTAAATATGTTCTCTCTATGTTTTTAATTCAACAAGTGGTGATTGAATATTAATTACCGTATCTGTGCCAAACATTGAGCACACAGTGATAAACAAAATGAACATGGCTCCACAGATTTTACAGTCTAAAGAAAGACATAGAAACTGTGTGAGTAAACACAGGTAAGTAGATCATTACAAATTATGATCAGAACAATAAAAAAAAATAAGATTTTAAGAATGGTAACAGTGACAAGAGGTTCCCTGTTTTATTTTGAGCGGCTAAGGAAGTCCCCCCTTTGGAAATGTCACTTAAGTTGGGACTTGAGCTTGTGAAGAACCCATCTTGGCCAAAGAATATTCTGGGTTGTGTTTCCTGAATGTGCAAATATCCTGAGAGTCATGGGCAGTTTTGTGTCCAGTATCCCAATCTCCATCAATGGCACCACCACAGGTCCAATTATATTAGACAACTGGGAGTCATTTTTGAAACCGTGACACATCATATCCAACTCATCACCTTGTTCTATCAACCTCGCCTCCTAATATTCTCTTGAATCCTCCCACATGGTTCCATCTGCACTGATACTCCCTCATCCAAGTCCCTCTCTTCTCTTGTAAGAGCTTCCTAGAAGGTTTCCTTCTTCTACTCTGGACCCCTCAGTCTGGTCCTCACAGCAGCCAAGTATCTTTTCAAAATGGAACAATGATCATTCTCATTCTAATGCCTAAAACCCTTTGGTGGCTTTCCATTGTTCTTGGAGTTAAGAATGAAATCCTGATTAAGCCTGTGAGTGCTGTAGGCCTAGCACTTGCTTTTCTCCCTTGCTGTCATTTGTTTCACAGCCACTTGACCTTCTGGCGTGAGGATGCCTGATACAGGGATTTTTCAAAGGCTGTTCACTCATAAGTACTTCCTCTTCATTTACTTCTGCTGAATTTTTTCTCATTACCTCCTTGTCATTTTTTTTTTTTTTTTTCCAGATCACAGCTCAGGTCTCACTGTCTTAGGAAACCCTCCTCCCTGTCCAGGTGAGATATATTTGTTAGAGGCTCTAGTAGAATCATGTTCCTTCCTGCCTGAGCAGGAAGGATTATCTCAAAAATTATCTCAAAAAAAGAATTATCTCAAAAATAATTACATATTTATACATGATTATGTGATCATTATTTGTCTCTCCCACTTGTTTGCAAGCTCCAAGAGGGTAGAGTCTAGTACCTAGCATAGAGCATGGGGCATAGTAATATTCAGTAAGTATTTTATGATTAAATGATTGAGTAACACGAATTAATATACACCTAGTAGATGATTCATTTTCTAGATACTCTAGAAGGCATTTTCTTTAAAGAAAGGATAGGGGACTTATCCTAGCATTATCCTAGTATTAGTCTGGCTGTAAATTAACATTATATTCTCCACCCACATTGGTAAGAGGATTACACTGAAAAGCTAGAAATCCCCTGATTTCCCTCACATATTACCTGGGGCTAGAGGTATATCAATCATGTGTATTGTCTTTCTCAAGGTAGCTCAGGACCCACATAAGCAAACTAGACACATGATGTTGTCAAGTGTTGTGTCAGTGTCTGAGACAGGACTGAGAACATGGTAAGGAAAAAATAAGTACTTCAAAGTCAATCTCAAAATTCTAGAAAATATAAGCTAATCTATAGTATCAAAAAGCAAATCAGTAGTTGACTGTGGCTAGAACAGGGAGTGGTGAAAGGGAGGGATGAATTACAAATGACAAGAGAAAACTTTTGGGGGTAGTGGATATATTCATTATCTTGATTGTGGTGGTTGTTTTATGGGTATATGCATATGTATAAACTCTTCAAATTGTGTACTTTAAATATGTGCAGTTTATTATACATCAATTATGCCTCAGTAAAGTTATAAAAAGTTACTCATACACTGTGAGATACAGATCTAAGCTAATTTTTGTCAATACAATGTCAATTTGGGCCTGTAAGAGAATTGCTACATTTTGAAGATTTTTTGACAATATCCATCATAATTTTTTAAAATGTCCTCTGTCATTTCTAATTCTATTGATTTGAGTCTTCTCTCTTTTTCTCTTGATGAGCCTGGCTAATGGTTTATCAATTTTGTTTATCTTCTCAAAGAACCAGCTTTTAGTTTTATTGATCTTTGCTATCATTTCCTTCATTTCTTTTTCATCTATTTCTGGTCTGATCTTTATTATTTCTTTCCTTCTGCTAACTTTGGGATTTTTTTGTTCTTCTTTCTCTAATTGCTTTAGGTGTAAGGTTAGGTTGTTTATTTGAGATGTTTCTTGTTTCTTGAGGTAGGATTGTATTGCTATAAACTTCCCTCTTAGAACTGCTTTTGCTGCATCCATAGGTTTTGGGTCATCGTGTATTCATTGTCATTTGTTTCTATGTATTTTATTTCCTCTTTGATTTCTTCAGTGATCTCTTGGTTATTTAGTAGTGTATTGTTTAGCCTCCATGTGTTTGCATTTTTTACAGATTTTTTCCTGTAATTGATATCTAGTCTCATAGCGTTGTGGTCAGAAAAGATACTTGGGTGGGATAGGGAGGGTAGGAGGAAGATGCAAGAGAGAGGAGATATGGGAGATATATGTATATGTATAGCTGATTCACTTTGTTATAAAGCAGAAATTAACACACCATTATAAAGCAATTATACTCCAATAAAGATGTTAAAAATAAATAAATAAATAAAATAAAATACTGCTACCCCCCCCAAAAAAAATAATAAAAATGTCCTTTGATCTAGCAATTCAGTTTTTAAAAGTCTTTTATAAAGAAATAAAAAATCAGTGCATGTGTTTATACGTATAAGGATGGTTATGGCAACATCCTTTAAGAGCTGAAAAAGTAGAAAGAATTGTATTATGAATGCCCATCAATAGGGAAATCATAATGTTTTAAATTTTGAGCTATCAGGTAGCCTTTAAAAGATTTGTATCTACTTATCTAAAGTAAATACAATGAGATATTGTTAAATAAGAAGGGCAAACTGCAGAATAGAGGGCACACACAGATCTCCCTCTACATTTGTATGTATATTTGGATGGACAGGAGAATGGAGTAAATATTGGTTGCTGGGAATGCTGATTTGGGGATAATGGTGTTTGAGTGGGAGGTGATTAACTTTTAAAATGTATACATTTTCTCACTTTCCCCATCATTTTTCCCCTTAGGGTAAGCATATGCTACTTTAATCGTTTTTGAAGAGGAATTTTAAATAAAACATCGTGTCAATTAATACACATTAGACAGTAAGTTCCCCTCCCTCTCAAAATAAAAACAAAAAAAACAGAAGGAACTCCTATCACAAACTTAAAAAGCAGTGAAGTAAAAACCAAGGGTTTTAGGCTCACACAGAATTTTCTTCAGGTTCAGGCTCCAGCGGTAGTGATGTGAGTGATCTTGGGATGTTTCCTTAAACTTTCAGGTTCTCAATTGCATTATTTCAAAAGGGAATGCTAATATCTAATTTTTGCCCTTAAAGTGAGGATTAAATGAGACAACATTTCTGAAGGTCCAAGTATGGGTAATGTCCCAACAATATCTATTGTTTTACCAACTTAGCTAGCTTTTGAAGAGCCACCATTGAATGTCAAGTATTGTCACAGTCTGAGCTTCAAGTTGTCCCCTGTGGTTGAATTACCCTTCCTCCACTTCCTCTGTGTCTCCAAATCCTTTCTCATCTATCAAGATACAGCTCGAATATTATTACCACTGAGAAGTCTTCCCAGAGTTTCCAAGGGAGCATTAATGGCTGTCCCAGTTTGTATGCTACTGTGTCTGTGCCTGTGTTACACAAGATCATGCTGCGTGTGGTTACTTGATTATGTGCTCATATCTTCTGCATCAAGGTTGTGCGCAATTTGAAGGCAAGAACCACAGAATGTCCAACTTTGCATCCTTACTATCTTGTCCTTAAGTAGAAATATTATGATTTTAATTTCTTTGCTTAACACAGAGCACAATAAATATTTATTGACCAGTTATTCTCTGACAGATACTGTTCTAATTTCTCACTATAGTTCCAGGAATATTGAACAAAAGAGGTAAAATTATTGCCTCATAGAGCTTATAGTCTATTAGGGGTGCAGAAAAAGGAACAAAATAAATGAAGGAGTTTTAAATTGTGTTAAAAGATGAGCACTATGGAGGAAAATACAGCAGCCCAAAGGGATAAGAAATGGTGGGCCCGGAAGGTGCAATTTTAAGCAGAGTACCCAACAAAGGTCTCACTGAAAAGGTGATCTCAAAGATAAGATTTAAAAAACTGAGGGGGCAAGCCAGCAAGCCAGTGACTGTCTTGGGGAAGGGTATTTTAGGCAAAAGATAGAATAAATGCAAGGCTCTGAGGAAAAAACATTCCAGGAGTGTTAGAGAACAGCAAGGATCCCAGAAGGCTAGAGTGGAGGTAGCAAAGGAATGAGTGGCAGTAGAAGAAATATGATGTGGGTAGCTCAGGGAGGTTCTCAGCCACCATTGTAAGAAAATTTTAAAATTTAGCTTTTGTTCAGAATGAGATGGGAAGTAGCAGAAGGAACTTATACAATTTGAATTATATTTTAATAGAAGTACTCTTTCTGCTCAGCATCTCTGTAAAGTGCAAGAGGTGAATTCCCTCAAGTGCTGATTTCACGGTAGGGACTTTGGGATTGGGGACAGAGCGATGCAGTAGACTGTGTCCTCAGGGTGTCACAGGGCAGCAGAGTTGTGTTGGAGGTTGGACCAACCTCCCACTTAGCCTCCATCAGCTCTCATATCTTAGGCATGATGTCCATTACCTTCCCTGAGCCTCAGTTTCCTCACCTGTCATGTGAAGAAAATAATGCCTAACCAGGTTACTTCAACTGTACGGCAATTAAAGGTTACAGTGAGATAATAGTGTGAAGGGACCATAAAAACAAAACAAAACAAAACAAAAACACCGTGAAGATGTGAGAGATTCTTCATCTTCAAAAACAGGTGTTCCGGGGCTTTCCTGGTGGCACAGTGGTTGAGAGTACACCTGCCGATGCAGGGGACACAGGTTCGTGCCCCGGTCCAGGAAGATCCCACATGCCGTGGAGCGGCTAAGCCCGTGAGCCATGGCCGTTGAGCCTGTGCGTCCGGAGCCTGTGCTCTGCAATGGGAGAGGCCACAGCAGTGAGAGGCCCGCGTACCACAAAAACAAAACAAAAAAAAAACAAAACAAAGACAGGTGTTCCTGCTGGCTGCAGAGAGGGGTCTTATTGGAGGGTGGGAAGAGAAGTAACATGCCTTGTAAAGCAATTGGGAAATCTTCAAAATCTCTATAGTTTGCTGGAGATCTTAAACAGGTCTGTCTTTGTAGTGCACAAAATCCAGTACTGATTCGGTACCTGCTTTTTTTGTTGTTGTTGCTTGTTTTGTTGTGTTGTGTTTTGCTATTTTACCAACATGAAAGTGAGATTTCAAATTGTACAACAAACAGGTGAAGCTAAAGACAAAGCTCTGATAGGGCATATCTCTCTCACATAGGGAATACACCGATTCTTTTACTTATAGTAAATATATTTCCCAAGCACAAGTTAGGCACTCAGAATATGAGGAGGGATTCTTGGTTCACATTTGTTGGGAAGAAGCAGTCTGCATGTCAGATAATGAATATCATAGAAATCTTAGGTAACTTTGATTAAGAGGATGTGATGTTTAAATTTAGCACAGTATTGAAATGACCAAAAAAAAGAAAAGGTAACCTATGGAATAGGAGAAAATATGTGCAAATCATATATCTGGTAAGGAATTAACTTCCAAAATATATAAGGAGCTCATACTGATCAATAGCAAAAACAAATTTTTTAATTAAAAAAATAGGAAAAAGACCTAAAAAAACCTGAATAGACATTTTTCCAAAGAAGACATAAAAATGGCTGACAGGTGTATGAAAAGGTGCTCAACATCACTAATCACTAGGAAAATACAAAACAAGGCCATGATGAGATATGACCTCACACCTGTTACAATGGCTATGATCAAAATACAAGAGATAACAAGGCTAACAAGGGTGTGGAGAAAAGGGAATACTTGTGCACTGTTGGTGGGAACGTAAATTGGCGTAGCCATAAAGAAAAACAGTATGGAGGTTCCTCAAAAAATAAAAATAGAATTACCATATGATCCAGCAATCCTACTTCTGGGTATATATCCAAGGGAAATAAAACCACTATCTCAAAGAGATATCTGTACCTCCACATTCATTGCAGCATTAATTACAATAAACAAGACATAGAAACAACCTATGTCTGTCAATGGTTGAATGTGGTATATATATATATATATATATATATATAAAATGGAATATTGTTCAACCTTAAAAAAGAAGGAAATCCTGCCACTTGCAACAATACAGATGAATTATGAGGATGTAATGCTAAGTGAAGTAAGTTAGACCAAGAAAGACAAATATTGTATGACCTCATTTATATATGAAATCTTAAAAAATAAATGGAAGTCATTGAAGTAGAGAGTAGATGGGTGGTTGCCAGGGGCAGAGGAGGTGGTGGGAGAAATGGGTGAAGCTGGCCAAAGGTTTCAACCTTCCAGTTATAAGATGAATAAGTTGGAGATCTAATATACAACATGGTGACTGTAGTTAATACTGTATTGTGTACTTGACAGTTGCTAACAAAGTAGATCTTAAAAGTTCTCACTACAAAACAAACAAAACGGTAACCATGTGAGGTGATGGATGTGTTAACTAACCTTGTTGTGGGAATCATTTTGCAATATATATGTATATCAATCATCACGTTGTACATATTAAATTTCCACAATGTTATATGTCTATTATATTTCAATGAAGTTGGGGATAAAAAGAAACTGGAGGTCTCTGGAAAATTAGAGGGTGGATTATCTAAATTTATTGTAGAAAGTAATATGTATTTTTCAATATTTAGTACATATTCACTCTTTGTTTGGCTATCTGCATTATTAAAGGTTCTTTGTGTTGCATGCAAACCTATCCTGGCTTAGTATAAATAGGAAGACAACAAACAAAAGATTTATTGGATTGACACAGCAGACGCAGAGGAGGTTGACTCAGACGTCTGGTGGGGTGGAGCAGATACAGACTATGCAGATGGGAGCCGTGTGGCTGACAGGGTCTTGGTGCTCTGTCCGAGTGTCAGGCCTGAGCCTCGGAGGTGGGAGAGCCGAGTTCAGGACATTGGTCCACCAGAGACCTCCCAACCCCATGAAATATCAAATGGTGAAAGCTCTCCCAGAGAGCTCCATCTCAACACTAAGAACCAACTCCACTCAAGGACCAGCAAGCTCCAGTGCTGGACACCCCATGCCAAACAGCTAGCAAGACAGGAACACAACCCCACCCATTAGCAGAGAGCCTGTCTAAAATCATAATAAGGTCACAGACACCCCAAAACACACCACTGGACGTGGTCCTGCTCACCAAAGAGACAAGATCCAGCCTCATCCACCAGAACACAGGCACCAGTGCCTTCCACCAGGAAACCTACACAACCCACTGAACCAGCCTTAACCACTGGGGGCAGACACCAAAAACAATGGGAACTGTGAACCTGCAGCCTGCAAAAAAGAGACCCCAAACACAGTAAGTTAAGCAAAATGAAAAGACAGAAAATCACACAGCAGATGAAGCAGCAAGGTAAAAACCCACCAGACCAAACAAATGAAGAGGAAATAGGCAGTCTACCTGAAAAAGAATTGAGTAATGAGAGTAAAGCTAATCCAAAGCCTTGGAAATAGAATGGAGAAAATACAAAAAACAATTAACAAGGACCTAGAGGAACTAAAGAGCAAACAAACAATGATGAGCAACACAATAAATGAAATTAAAAATTCTCTAGAAGGAATCAATAGCAGAATAACTGAGGCAGAGAACGGAGAAGTGACCTAGAAGATAAAATAATGGAAATAACTACCACAGAGCACAATAAAGAACAAAAAATGAAAAGAATTGAGGACAGTCTCAGAGACATCTGGGACAACAGTAAAAGCGCCAACATTCGAATTATAGGGGTCTCAGAAGAAGAGAAAGAAAAAGGGACTGATAAAATATTTGAAGAGATTATAGCTGAAAACTTCCCTAATATAGAAAGGAAATAGTCAGTCAAGTCCAGGAAGTACAGAGAGTCCAATACAGGATAAATCCAAGGAGAAACATGCGAAGACACATATTAAGCAAACTACCAAAGATTACATACAAAGAAAAAATATTAAAAGCAGCAAGGGAAAAGCAACAAATAACACACAAGGGAATCCCCATAAGGTGAACAGCTGATCTTTCAGCAGAAACTCTGCAAGCCAGAAAGGAGTGGCAGGACATATTTAAAGTGATGAAAGGGAAAAACCTACAACCAAGATTACTCTACCGAACAAGGATGTCATTCAGATTCAACGGAAAAATTAAAACCTTTACAGACAAGCAAACACTAAGAGGATCCTGCACCACCAAACCAGCTTTACAACAAATGCTAAAGGAACTTCTCTAGGCAGGAAGCACAAGAGAAGGAAAAGACCTACAATAACAAACCCAAAACAATTAAGAAAATGGTAATAGGAACATACATATCGATAACTACCTTAAATGTAAATGGATTAAATGCTCCAACCAAAAGACGTAGACTGCCAGAATGGATGCAAAAACAAGACCCATATATATGTTGTCTACAAGAGACCCACTTCAGACCTAGGGACACATACAGACTGAAAGTGAGGGGATGGAAAAAGATATTCCATGCAAATGGAAATCAAAAGAAAGCAGAAGTAACAATTCTCATATCAGACAAATTAGACTTTAAAATAAAGACTATTACAAGAGGCAAAGAGGGACACCACATAATGATAAAGGGATCAATCCAAGGAGAAGATATAACAGTTGTAAATATTTATGCACCCAACATAGGAGCACCTCAATGCCTAAGGTAAATGCTAACAGCCATAAAAGGGGAAATCGACAGTACCACAATAATAGTAGGGGACTTTAACACCCCACTTTAACCAATGGACAGATCATCCAAAATGAAAATAAATAAGGAAACACCAGCCTTAAATGATACTTTAAACAAGATGGACTTAATTGATATAAATAGGACATTCCATCCAAAAAGAACAGAATACACTTCCTTCTCAAGTGCTCATGGAACATTCTCTAGGATAGAACATATCTTGGGTCACAAATCAAGCTTTGCTTAATTTAAGAAAATTGAACTCATATCAAGTACATTTTCCAACCACAGCGCTATGAGACTACATATCAATTACAGTAAAAAAAATCTGTAAAAAATACAAACACGTGGAGGCAAAACAATACACTATTAAATAAACAAGAGATCACTAAGGAAATCAAAGAGGTAATCAAAAAATACCTAGAAACAAATGACAATGAAAACCAGTGATCCAAAACCTATGGGATGCAGCCAAGCAGTTCTAAGGGGGAAGTTTATATCAATACAATCGTACCTCAAGAAACAAGAAACATCTCAAATAAACAAACTAACCTTACACCTAAATCAGTCAGAGAAAGGAGAACAAAAAACCCCCAAAGTTAGCAGAAGGAAAGAAATCATAAAGATCAGATCAGAAATAAATGAAAAAGTAATGAAGGAAATGATAGCAAAGACCAATAAAACTAATAGCTGGTTCTTGAGAAATTAAAAAAATTGATAAACCATTAGCCAGACTCATCAAGAAAAATAGGGAGAACATTCAAATCAATAGAATTAGAAATGAAAATGGAGAAGTAACAACTGACACTAGTGAAATACAAAGGATCATGAGAGATTACTACAAGCAACTCTATGCTAAAAAAATGGACAACCTGGAAGAAATGGAAAAATTCTTAGAAAACCACAACCTTCCAAGACTGAACTAGGAAGAAATAGAAATATAAAGACAAATTACAAGCACTGAACTTGAAACTGTGATTAAAAATCTTCCAACAAACAAAAGCCCAGGACCAGATGGCTTCACAGACGAATTCTATGAAACATTTAGAGAAGAGCTAACGCCTATCCCTCTCAAACTCTTCCAAAATATAGCAGAGGGAGGAACACTCCCAAACTCATTCTACAAGGCCACCATCCACTGATAACAAAATCAGACAATGATGTCACAAAAAAAGAAAACTACAGGCTAATATCACTGATGTACATAGATGCAAAAATCCTCAACAAAATACTAGCAAACAGAATCCAACAACACATTAAAAGGTTCATAGACCATGATCAAGTGGGGTTTATCCCAGGAATGCAAGGATTCTTCAATATATGCAAATCAATCAATGTGATACACCATATTAACAAACAGAATGATAAAAACCATATGATAATCTCAACAGATGCAGAAAAGACTTTTGACAAAATTCAACACCTGTTTATGATAAAAACCCTCCAGAAAGTAGACATAGAACTTACCTCAACATAATAAAGGCCATATATGACAAACCCACAGCCAACATCGTTCTCAATGGTGAACAACTGAAACCATGTCCACTAAGATCAGGGAAAAGACAAGGTAGCCCACTCTCACCACTCTTATTCAACACAGTTTTGGAAGTTTTAGCCACAGCAATCAGAGAAGAAAAAGAAATAAAAGGAATCCAAATCTGAAAAGAAGAAGTAAAACTGTCACTGTTTGCAGATGACATGATACTATACATAGAGAATCCTAAAGACACTACCAGAAAACTACTAGAGCTAATCAATGAATTTGGCAAAGTAGCGGGATTCAAAATTAATGCACAGAAATCTCTTTCATTCCTATACATTAATGATGAAAAATCTGAAAGAGAAATTAAGGAAACACTCCCATTTACCATTGCCAGAAAAAGAATAAAATACCTGGGAATAAACCTACTTAAGGAGACAAAAGAACTTTATGCAGAAAACCATAAGAGACTGATGAAAGAAATTAAAGATGATACAAACAGATGGAGAGATACACCACGTTCTTGGATTAGAAGAATCAACATTGTGAAAATGACTATAGTACCCAAAGCAATCTACAGATTCAACGTAATCCCTATGAAACTACCAATTGCATTTTTCACAGAACTAGAACAAAAAATTTCACAATTTGTATGGAAACGCAAAAGACCCCAAATAGCCAAAGCAATCTTGAGAAAGAAAAACAGAGCTGGAGGAATCAGGCTCCCTGACTTCAGACTATACTACAAAGCTACAGTAATCAAGACAGTATGGTAGTGGCACAAAAACAGAAATATAAATCAATGGAACAGGATAGAAAGCCCAGAGATAAACCCATGCACATATGGTCACCTTAACTTTGATAAAGGAAGCAAGAATATACAATGGAGAAAAGACAACCTCTTTATAAATGGTGCTGGGAACACTGGACAGCTACAGGTAAAAGAGTGAAATTAGAACACTTCCTAACACCATACCCCAAAATAAACTCAAAATGGATTAAAGACCTAAATGTAAAGCCAGACACTCTAAAACTCTTAGGGGAAAACATAGGCAGAACACTCTATGACGTAAATCACAGCAAGATCCTTTTTGACCCATCTCTTGGAGAAATGGAAATAAAAACAAAAATAAACAAATGGGACCTAATGAAACTTAAAAGCTTTTGCACAGGAGAGGAAACCATAAGCAAGACAAAAAGACAACCCTCAGAATGGGAGAATATATTTGCAAATGAAGCAACTGACAAAGCATTAATCTCCAAAATATACAAGCAGCTCATGCAGCTCAATATCAAAAAAACAAATAACCCAATCCAAATATGGGCAGAAGACCTAAATAGACATTCCTCCAAAGAAGATACACAGATTGCCAACAAACACATGAAAGGATGCTCAACATCACTAATCATTAGAGAAATGCAAATCAAAACTACAATGAGCTATCACCTCACACCAGTCAGAATGGCCATCATCAAAAAATCTGCAAACAATAAATGCTGGAGAGGGTGTGGAGAAAAGGGAACCCTCTTGCATTGTAGGTGGACTGTAAATTTATACAGCCACTATGGAGAGCAGTATGGAGGTTCCTTAAAAAACTAAGAGTAGAACTACCATACGACTCAACAATTGCCTACTGGGCATATACCCCGAGAAAACCATAATTCAAAAAGAGTCATGTACCACAATGTTCATTGCAGCTCTATTTACAATAGCCAGGACATGGAAGCAACCTAAGTGTCCATCGACAGATGAATGGGTAAGGAAGATGTGGCACATATATACAATGGAATATTACTCAGCCATCAAAAGAAACGAAATTGAGTTATTTGTAGTGAAGTGGATGGACCTAGATTCTGTCATACAGAGTGAAGAAAGTCAGAAAGAGAAAAAGAAATACCGTACACATATATATGGAATCTTAAAAAAAAAAAATGTTCTGAATAACCTAGGGGCAGGTCAGGAATAAAGACTAAAGACGCAGACGTAGAGAATGGACTTGAGGACACAGGGAGGGGGAAGTGTAAGCTGCGATGAAGTGAGAGAGTGGCATGGACATATATACACTACCAAATGTAAAATAGTTAGCTAGTGGGAAGCAGCCGTGTAGCACAGGGAGATCAGCTCGGTGCTTTGAGACCACCTAGAGGGGTGGGATAGGGTCGGTGGGAGGGAGACGCAAGAGGGAGGAGATATGGTGATATATGTATATGTACAGCTGATTCACTTTGTTATAAATCAGAAACTAACACACCACTGTACAGCAATTATACTCTGATAAAGATGTTAAAAAAAAAAGGTTTACTGAAAATACACTGGAGTTGCTTTCAGAGTCAAAGCGCTTGGGAGAACAGGAATCCAGGACAGAAGCACACAGATTTTTTTTTTAATATCTTTATTTTAGTGTAATTACTTTACAATGTTGTGTTAGTTTCTGTTGTACAACAAAGTGTATTAGCTATAAGTATACATATATCCCCATATCCCCTCCCTCTTGAGCTTCCCTCCCATCTAGACTAGAGTGCTGCCATAATTGTCATTGTGCTTTATGATTTCAGTCTTGTCTTACTGTCCATATTAAATAATTCTGGGAGAATTTTCTTGGCTCAGTTGGGTCAGGTTTGACAATGGTTCAATCCTTTATGAACAAGTGGGGAAGAACCACACCAATTGCCACTGAGGACCTACATCTGTGTAACAAGTGGTAGAAGAAATGAAAGAACTGCACTAGACTTGTCAAGGACTCTTCCATCCACCATTTTCAAATGTCTTCAAGGGCACTCTGCTATTCTATGAGAGTAATAAAAACTGTGGAACAGCAATAACCTTGTTAATTTTTTTTTAAAGGTCAGTTTTTAGTTTACTAGCCCAGGAGTGTAGGCTCAGATTTTTTGAAAAACTTTTCCTAAAAGGGTTTATGAAACTTTTAACTCTGAAATTCACCTCATGCATTTTTAGGGGTTAAGGGTTTTTTCTTTGGAGTCAGGTTCAAATCTTTCTGTTGCTTACTGGTTCTGTGACTTTGGCCTTATGTTATCTGAAATTTAGTTTTCTTAATTTGAAATGTTCTTCAGTTATTCTGGATAATAATTTTTATATATTTCATATTTTTTGCATCATTAAAAACTTTAAACATGCTTCAGGAAAAATTACTTCCACCAACAAAAATCTTAATGAAGTAGGATATGTGTCCCCAAAGAGGACACAATTATTTTGACTTCTAGAAGCAAAAATGCAAAGTCAGGATGTTCAAAAGAAGCTGTCTTTGGTTGAAGCCAGGACCTGAATCCTGAGAACTTGCTGGAAGCTGCATTGAGGTCTCTGTCCTGGAGGACTTGTGAAACAAAGAACTGGAAAAGCAGGATTCAGGTGTCCTTGACTTATTCTGGAGCCATGCAGGTGTCCTTAGAAACATAAACCAGAGACAGGGAAACAATTACCAGCTAAAGAGGGCTTAAAGACTTAAGAAAAATACAAAGATATTTTAATCTTTTCTTTAAGATTTACATCTCTGCCCTTTAGAACTTGAGATGATTTATAATGAAATCAACTATAATATATATTTGAAGAAACAAGCAACAACAACAAAAATGAAAAGGCAAGAATCAACAACAGGGATGAAGGGAGAATGCACATATGTTTACTGGAGTAAATTGAGTCATCAGTTTCTCTTTGAGTTTCTGGATAGACAGGAAAAGTAAATAAATGAAATAAACCAAGCTACATAAATCTTATAACCAGAAATGAGGAAGCAGTACTGAGGGAAGGAAATTTTTTTTTCTTGCTCTAAATTCTAAAAGAAATATTTCCCATCAGACTTCATGGGGTGGATATTGAGTGATGTCATGCCCATCTGCAATTTTACTCATTAGTTACTTGAGGATTTCCTATTAAATTTATTTATTCCTACCTCCCTCACTAGGAAGTTCTGACTCAGCAGGTCGAAACATGTCATCGAGTGTGTCCAAGTACATTATGTTCTTAATTTTAAAAATGTACATAGATATTAAGAATTCACAAAGTGCTTTCCCATCTTTTACTTGTTTCATAATCTGGTGAGGTTCATTGGATTCTTATTTTAACACAAGAAAGGTAATTTATACTTGAAGATGTCAAATGACTTAAGACACTGGGAGACTTGAATCCCCATGATTTCAAGTGATGCAAGACATTAGGAGTTAAGATTGTAAAATTATTAACATAAGGAAATCATGTCAATGTGATTGAGCTGAGGTTGGGAGAATCTCAGATTAATTAGGTGTCCAATTATTGGATGATTAGTTTTTGAGAACTTGCCCTTTTCTGCTCATCATCTGAGATTGCATGCGGAAATTCACCTTCTTTGTGAAGCCCTCTTAATGCCCACCCTTTCCTCCAAGGCATGTCCACGGCACTTGTACATAGAACTTCATTGTTTTCCTGCACAGTCCTGGGGTGCACTGTGCTAGGTGATAGTCCAAACCATAAACTTGTTAATGATGAGACAGTATTACTCATCTTGGTAGCATTGGCAGAATCTGACACATAGTAGGCGTGGGTTAAATAAGCTTTAAAGGACTATGTAAGATAGAGGCAAATGTCGTAGGAGAAAAACGGGATATCTATATATCTACCTATCTTACTTTAGGAAATACCTAAAACTTTGGCCAGATTTTCTATACTGGAGAAATAGGCATTGCTGTGAATCACTCATTCTAAAGTCATGATTTGCTTTTGATTTGATGAGACACTTATCATACAAATGCAACTTTTAAAACTATTTATTAAATGAACAGTCACTGGAGTTTGGAGAGACAGCCTTGATCAAACCATCCAAAATTTAATCTCTGCCTTAGAAGCTTCTTTCTCTCTAGTCCATTTGGTTTATATCCCTAGACAGAGCCATTCCTCTCTGCCCATTAGGGCATCTACAGTTGGTTTGTGAATCCACTCAAAGTATTTTTATATGCAGTTAAAAAATTTCCGACGTTAAGGTCTGGAACAATTAAGTTCCAAATGTTTTAAGTATTAATAAGGAGTAAAGTGAGACTCATGGAGACCAACTGACCTCCCCATGGTCACACAACCAATAAGAGGCCAAGATAGAAGCTGAACTTACATCTTCTCTATGGCTTTTGCTCTTTCTAAAATTTCATGTTGACTTGCTTATTGGACTGTCTCATACATTGAGCCTCTAGGATGGCACTCCAAAGATTCAGGGTGTGAGCACCAATGAGCCTGAATGAAGGCAAAGGGTTAGGATACCTGCAACAAGAGGTAGGCTGTTCCCTAAGAAGATGGGAATGGGAAGATGCAAACATAAGTGAGTGTTTTTAGAAGCTTAGCTCTCTTTGGGGTGAGATTCAGGTGTGTCTGCGTTGAGCACATCTTGATTCCCATGTGCAAGTCTGATTTCCCTCCTTAGAAGCTTAAGGAAAAGGGTGGGCTAAGTTCCAGGGTAATATGATAATAGCTTTCTAAGCTCACGCCAATCACTCCCTTGAAGTGATCACTCCCAATCACTCCCAATCACTTTCCCTTGAAGCCAGTAGGGAAAAAGTTGGGAAAGGCCATAATTCCTGGAGATGCATATAAGGTAATTCAACTAACCAAAGGGGTAGGGTTTTATTTCTATGGGCACCTTGAGGTATGTCTAAGATCACACAGCTTAATCACTATTCTCTACTGCCTCTTCCTACACTATTCGCTCTTCAGTAGCTCTATTGCTGAGTGATAGAGCACAAACTGGAATCAGGCTGTTTGAATTCAGATCCACCCCTCCTCCCTTATTAACTTGGCCACATTAATTAAGCTCCCTGAGACTTGGTTTCATTATTTATAAAATTTAAGAATAGCAATACATATTTTTCATAGGGAATGTTAGATAGAATTAAATTAGGTACTACATATACAGCATTAATTTACTGCCTAAAACAGAAGTACTAAGTTCATGCTAGTTACTTATAGAATTACTTTCTCAAGTCTAACATTTCTGTATTTATATTTCAATATCCATTCTCAAGAGAGAACTGCATAAGGAAACAGCAGGTATCTCTGAGGACTCAAACCAGACTGTTTGCACATAAATCTAACTGCAGGATTAGAGAGCTTACTACCTTTCTCCTGGAATTAGGTTCAGTAAATCTCACTCTTCTCATGAGTAACTAATGGCCTGTTTACCTGGGTCTTTAGATATTAGTGCATATAACCCCTCCTTTCATAGGCGGAACTTGCACAAGTCAAGTTCCAAGCAGAGTTGTGACAGGACCAGATCTCCTCACTTCCAGCTCTTACTTGTTTCACCCCACAACTGTGCTTCTTCTTTTAAGAAAATCTTATTAAGTCAGTGACTTTGAGATGATAAAAATACATCTACTTAAAATCAATTTTAAAAAAACGACTAAAAGAATAAAGCAAAAACACACAAAAAAATACCCCTTTTCTGCTTATGGGTAAATGTGGGTTCCCAAATTTATCAAGTAAATCAGACAGACCCTTTTTCCTTTGTTCAATATACTATTTTCTGGTTGTAAGTTTTTAGGTTAAAATCACCTGGTTGAAGTCACTCTGATGAATCTTTTTCTTGTTTATCATCACATTCCATATATCCTCTTAAAAAAAAAAGAGGAAAAAATGAATTATGATTTAGACTGATCAGGAATGTTAGAATCATCACTAACGTATCTTATAATATTTGAGCAATACTTCAAGTTTTCCTATGTCATAAAGTAGTAAGGTCTAAGATTTCCATAATAGTTCAAATTTGACAAGCCATTATACATAATTATCTCTTTAAATCTGCCAACAAATCTATTAGTTTGATGTCTATTCCTATATAAACTCTATAAAGACAGATATTTTGATATATTTGTTTCACAATATATCCCCAGCACCTAGAACAGTGCCTAGCATATAGTATGAATTAGTAAATATTTGTTGAACGGATACATGAATGAATTTTAATCATTTTACATATGAAAAAACCTCTGAAGCTCAAAGAGATTAAAAACCTGTCCAAGTTATATGGCTGGTAAATTGCAAAGCAAAGTCTAAAACTTAGGTCTCCAGAAGCATGAATTAATACCAGAGGCCATTCCACTGTTTAAGGATTGGGTGTGGGGTAGCTGCTGAGAAGGTAAGAGATGAGTAAACTATGGTCCAGCATTTATTATGTGCTTGACACAGTATTTAGGCATTGGATACATAGGACTAAATAAAGCAAATAGTCTGTCTTTATGAAGTTCCATATTTTTGTAATTCTCTCTTTCTAATGAAATCTCATTGAGTCTTTTATGACCCAGATTTCTTCTTACCTTTGCCAGAAACTCTCCCCTGAAGCATCCTGGCCCCAGTGACAGCTCCTTTCCTTAGACATTAACTGTGATGTTTGGCTGACATTTACCTTATTCAGCATTTTAGTTATCATTGTATTTGCTCATGCCATCTTATACAATAAGGACAGCAAATTCTTTGAGGAGAAGGGGCTTAAAGTCTAGACTTTTTTCCTTCACAGTTCCTGCCCCTACTTTCCTAAGCATGTGTTAAGTTCTTAGGAATACTTCTTGCTGGCCTCTTCCCATTTCCCATTCCCTGTTATGTTTATGGTCTTTTCTTGGACAGAGTGAGGACAGTTAGATTTGTTCCCTTGAGCAAGGACTGCTGTATCTTTCAACAAAGATCCCTCAAAATGTCTCAGTCAAATTGGGGTATGTGAGCTTTAGATCTGATCTCTAAGATTCCTTTCCTTATTTAATTAATTCAACAATTATTTACTAAGTGCCCAATATGACTTACAGGGCACTGTGCTATAGCAATGAGCTAGAGAGATCTGATCTCTACTTTCATATAGTTACATGATTAAAAATAAATTAATCATGTGAGATGGTGATATGTTATAATGACATAATGACAAGGTAAAGTGATAGAGAATAACCAGGGAATAAAAGAAGTTGTATTAATAAGAGTGGTTATAGAATCGTTTTCAGAGGAGGTGACTTTTAGATGAGAGGCAAGACAAAGCACTAGCTAGGAGGGGAAAAAGAGCGTTTTAGGCAGAAATTAAAGCACGAGCAGAGAGCCTGAGACAGTTGTAAGTTCCAAGAACAGAAAGAATATCATATACCCAGAATAAAATGAGGGAAAAAGAAAATGGTAGAAGAAGTGCCATTTCTGAACCCAGAGCTAACAATTCTTTAGTATTTCAGATAGTCAACTTTCAGAGTTAACAGAGGAAACAAGGGCTATTTTATATCTAGGGAATTCCCCAGGGAAGGAATAAAAAGAATTATTATTCTAATTCTTTGCCTTGCTATTGTTGTGATTTATAACAATATGAATTCAACTGGAGTCTAAACTCTACTTTGTACATAATAGGTGTTATTCAGTTTTTTCCTTGTTTACACTAACAGTCACGGGAACTCAACAGTTGCAAAAGCAACCACAATAAGAAAAATAAAAACACAGAATAAACATCTGTGTTTTAACAGTTTGTTCATGATGATTGTATGCAGAATTATGCCCATTCACATGGTAGTAATATATGGATTTAAGCAGATCAAGGGATACAAAATGACCCCTGATCACTTCTATATAGAAGTGGCTCTTAATCTGTTACTGGTAATAGACCTTTCTGAGAATCTTATAAAGTCAGAAGCACTTTCCCTAGAAAAATACAAAGATTCACATCTACACAAAAGATGAATACAAATTTAAAGGCTGTGTGGACCTTTAAGGCTCAGCCATGTAGCCCAGAGCATCCAATCAAGGGCTCTCAAAATTTGTTGTATATAAGAATCACCTGAAAGCTTGTTAAAAAGCTTGTTATAAAGCTTGTTATAAAGGCTTGTTATATAGCCTTGCCCTAGGAAGGTGCAAGATGGGACGAAGGGACCTGCATTTTGGATAAGTTCTCCAGGCGATTCTGAAGCAGGTAATAGACTGCACTTTGTCAAACTCTGCTTAGGGGGCTGTGAAGGAGAGAATTAGAGAGCAGAGCCTCAGAGAGGTGGAGATTGAAAGCACCTAGAAATTCAAAAGAACGAAGTAGACCCTGGAGAGCTGAACTTGGGGAGATTAATGTCGGAAGAATGAAGAAAGGGTAAAGTAGATGTAAAAATCAGAGCTATGTAAACTTGGGTAGGAGGCATTAGGAGTTGGGCACAGGAGCTTGGAAGCAGGTTGAAAATAATGGGAAGAGTCTGGGTTGTGGAATTTGCCATCAAGGCAATCTCTCGTGATCAAAACAAACCCTCATAAGAGAGGTTCTTCAGATTGCCTCTGAGGAGAGATTAGCTACTGTGTCTGCTAACCCTCTTGAATTACTCAAACCAGAAAATAAAGACGGGACTCACCATACCTCTCACTAATGAGCACACCTCTACCCACCACTTTCATCAGCAAATTACTGTGTCTGCACTGGGTGGGTCCTTTATTCCTTTAACTTTACAGATTAGCAAATTGAGGCACTCAGGGAGGGAAAGCCTAACTCCAGATCACCCAGTAAATAACACCTGTGTCAAGACCAGAACATGGCTTTCCGTCCCTCGGTCTGGTGGCCTTCTTCCTCCCTACTCGGTCCTGAAATAAAAAATATTTTATGGAACCCCTTGTTCCATAAATTCCTTGGGAACGTGTTCACCCCAAAAGAGTTCAGGGAAATTCATGCAGATGCAAATATATCTTAAGGTAGGCAACAAGTTTCAATTAAAACAATACATTGGCATGCATGCAATTTTGTTTCTCATTCATTTTAATGCAATGTGGTCATTACCAACGGCGAACTGGACAAAAGCAAGGTTTGTCTCAGTGCTTACTTGCTCCTCATCATGGAGCAGACGATGAACTCCACCGTATTCTCAATGATCTCCGAGCCCAAGAGGCTTAGGAATTTTGGAAAGC
The DNA here is from genome assembly GCF_059928025.1 of Delphinapterus leucas. NCBI lineage: Eukaryota > Metazoa > Chordata > Mammalia > Artiodactyla > Monodontidae > Delphinapterus > Delphinapterus leucas. The sequence continues at coordinate 125,527,816 of NC_143131.1, forward strand.
CTGGTTCTAGGGTTTTGCCCGAGTCATCTGGCTTGTCATTTGACTTGCTCTCTGGTTTGTCATCTGAAAAACAGAAAGGAATCTCAGGGTGATTCTCAGCAAGAAGAAAGGGAAGTTTCTTTCATTGTAGGGAACCCTAGAGCTCTTTATACCCCCTCTCACTAATTATATAGCCTCATAGAGTTACATTTATTGCATATCTAGTGCCTGCCTGGTTATTGTCTTCACGTGCATTATGTCACTTATTCCTGAAACCAAACAGAGCAACAGATATTGATGCTTAGGCAGACACTGGTTCTCTTTCCAGATGAGAAAACTGAAGCTCACGGAGGTTAAGTAACTTGTTCAGAGTTAAAGCAGCTAGTAAATGCCAGGGCTGGGACTGAAATGCAGATTGCTTGGTTTTAATGTATTTTTCTCATGTAATCCCTGGACCTATGGAAATGATAATAAGGAGGATGATATAATAATAGGTAGCGTTTTCTGAGCACATACCTATGACAGGCAATCTACATGCATTATCTCATTTTATTCTCACAGCAACACTATGAGGGGGGCAAAGTTATTATCCGAAGTTAAAGGTAAAGAAATGGAAGTTGAGAGAGGTTTAGAAGCGGGTCAAAGTCACAGAGATGGTAAGTGGCAGAATCAGAATTCAATCCCATGTTTGCCTGGTAGTAAAATCCGGGTTCTTAAGCACTCTGTGATGGACTGCATAGTCTTTGACAGAAAAGGTATGATCTAACTACAAGTGTGTTATAAGGTTGAAAGTAGTATAATAATGATGACGAGGAGAAATTCTATCACTTGTACAGCATGTGATAGTTCTGTAAATAATGATTTTACATCTGTGTAAGTTTAAGCTTGACCAATCTTGTGGAGTATGCAGAGCTCACTGGGCTCAGAAACTGAGAACATTAAGTGACCTGCAGAAGATCTTACAAATAGCAAGAGAAGATGGTACTGTAACTGCAGGTCTCTCACTTTTGATATTTAGTCAAGTGCCTTTTGGAATGAGGCCAAAGGTCCAGAGTGAAGTTGGTGACATGCAGGGTCCCTTGGCGGGGGGTTTGGCTTTGCTTAGTGGTCTAAGTGGTTTGGGAGATTAAAAGCAATGCAAGAGCGGCAATTAAAGATACGAACAGCCTCCCCTTTGCACCCTGGTGCCAGGATGAAGTAGGACCTTTATCTTTTAGTTTTACTGTAGCCTCACAAGTAGTGTTGGCAGATTTGGTAAATAAAATTACAGGATGCCCAGTTAAAGCCGAATTTCAGATAAATAACAATACTTTTTTAGTGTAAGAATGACCCATGATATATTTAGTGCATAATTAAACAAAAAAATTATTGTTTATCTGAAATTCAACTTTAACTGGGTGCCCTGTATTTTATCTGTCAATCCCACCACAAATGTTTTTTTAATTTAATTAATTTATTACTTTATTTATTTATTTATTTTTGGCTGTGTTGGGTCTTCGTTTCTGTGCGTGGGCTTTCTCTAGTTGCGGCGAGCGGGGGCACTCTTCATCGCGGTGCGCGGGCCTCTCACTGTCGCGGCCTCTCTTGTTGCGGAGCACAGGCTTCAGAAGCGCAGGCTCAGTAGTTGTGGCTCATGGGCCTAGTTGCTCCGCGGCATGTGGGATCTTCCCAGACCGGGGCTCGAACCCGTGTCCCTTGCATTGGCAGGCAGATTCTCAACCACTGCGCCACCAGGGAAGCCCCCCACCACAAATTTTGACTCAAGAAGTCCCAACTTCTGTACAATGTACCCCATTACTCTGAATGAAGGAGATGTAACTCGCTTTTGGTGTGGAGGCTGTCAGATTAGTGAGAAGAGTTGCATTTATATTATATCCTAAAATAGAAAGTCTTAGTAAAAAATATGGCTTTCCATTCTGCAAACATTTATTGTTTACTATGCCACTGCAAAAGATTCAATAGGAGCACTACCAGTCTGGGACCTATAACCAAGATCAATATACTAACCACCAAGTATTCATTTATTCAGCTGTTGGTTTTTATCATCAACGAGTGTTTTTGAGCCTACTATTATGTACATAGCATATGCTGCTAAGAGTTAAGGCAAAAATGGACATATATGGACATGACCCTTACATAAAGCACAGGGCAACCACGGTGACCAGAATTGCTTTGTTTTCATTACATGAAGTGGAAGGAAAGAGAAGGTATATTTGTGATGCTCAGGTACTAGGATGTGCTTTCATCACATGCCTAATCCTTATTCAGTTCAGTGATAGGATTACAGGAGAGAAAACGGATGCTCAGAGAAATTCCTAAAGTCACACATATAGAAAGTGGCTGAGCCAGGGTTTGAACTTTTATTTTTTTTTAATTTCACAGAGCATGTTCCCTATATGATATAATACTGCCTTCAAGCAACTGTCCCCTGGAGACATTTACCAGCTGCGAACCAGAAATTCCTTGCATGAAAAGTGAGTTCTTTTTTTTTCTGTGTTCCTATCTGCCTACTTGCATAACAATTTAATTTTATTATTTTTACTTTAACTTTTTATTTTAATATGATGCTAAATGCTAACTTTTCAAAATGCAAGGAGCCCTGAATTGCAGTGTGTGTGAAGATCAAATCCTTGGCTCCAGCCTTTGGATCGCATATATAATGAGAGGTATGAGAGTATGGTGGGTGATGTTTTGGAGTCCTATGTACCTGAGTTTGATTCTGTCTTCAGCAAAAAGTTCACCATGTAACCGTGTAAACAATATTTAATTACTCTCTCAGTTTCTTATTGTCAAGATGGAAAGATACTTTATCTGTGATGTATATCATAGATATGTATGTATATATATGCATATCTATATTATATAAATCGCTTATTGCAGTACCAGGTCTAAGGTGAGCCCACAATAAATGCTCACTGTGTGATTATTACTATTGTTAATAATAGTAGCAACAGAATGATTCATAGTAGCTTTCTCCACTAGTGCTTAAAGATACGAAACTTTTAAAATGCTGCTAAAATATTAAGAACTTTGAAAATGCTGAAGAATAATAAAAATGAAGACATTTGACATACCAGAAACAAATTATCAAAGCCAACAGTTGAATATTTTCTCCTTTCAGTTATAATATGGGGTAGCCTTTATTTACATTAACTACCTGATTTTCTTAGTCAATATAATCATAAAGTTCTGAAAAAATACAGTAATGCTGATATTTATACAGCTTTTATAGTTTACAAAGTGACTACAAAAGCATGCTCATTTCACCTGGTGCAGTTGGTAATTATCCCATTTTACAGATGAGGAAACTGAGGTTCAAAGCAGTGAACTGATTTTAACCAGTTTCAGAGTTCATGAGAGACAGGCCTGGGACTGGTCTCTAGGATATAAATCTCACTTTTTACTTTACCACGGTGATTACTATAGGGGTAGATGGACACAGTAGTCTCTGAGCCCATCCCTGCTGTAGCTTTGTTGGAGTGTCTGCCTGTGGGTTGTGCCAGTGGACAGTGGGTGATGGAGGGTGGGAGTTCTGCCAAGTTACATTTAGAAGAGCTCAGAAAGCTCTGTTACTCTTTGTACTGTCTGTGTTTTCTGACCTATCATTCTGATTGGAGATAAGTTAAGAGCTCACTGCCTCCTTTAGACCAAAAATTAATTAGTGAGAATTCTGCATGCTGCCTTTTGGTCCTCTATGTGCTTGGAACAGACATGAAAGAAGTAGATACTTTATAATAGAAAGAATCGAAAGACTTGGGTTTCAATCCCAAGTGTGCCACTTCTACCTGTGTCTATGCTCAAGTAACTTTCCCTCTGCAAGCACAGTTTATTTACCTGCAAAAAGGGAAATGATAAAACTGTGCACGTTTACTTAAAAAGATTATGAGAATCAAATGAGATGATACATGATAAAAATAACAGTTAATATTTATTGGGTGCTCATGATGGACCAGATACTTTTCCAATATGTTTTGTCTCTTTTATTTAATTTTCATGACAACTAAATGGGAAAGTTAACTACTGATATTCCCTTTTAAGTGTGAAGCCCTTAGAGGTTAAAGAGCATGCCTGAAGTTACATTTCTGACTAGTGGTAGAGCGAGGCCTAGGAGTCTTATTCCAGACTCTTTGCCTTTGAATATTATTAGTTATAATCATTGAAAAATAAACACCCCCAGCTCTCAAGGAAATTATAATAGTGTCACTATATCACATGAAGATATAAGAAGAAAAGTCATTCTAAACGTCATACATTCACTGATAGAGACTGTAACCTAAGCACATTTGAATAAAAGTCCTACTTTCTTTTTATTAGAAGATCTGTCTCTTGTCTCCCAGTCCAGTGCTCTTTCTGCAGTGCCCAAAGTTCCCTTCTCTCCCCTTTATGTTCTAGATCTGCGCCACTGACTTCCTCCAGTCATGGCTAACTACTGCACAATGCATGAGCTGTGATTGCAGGTACTTACCGGCTTGGCAAGTCAGAATTAAGACAAGCAGTCCCCAAACAACTGTCAGCCGTAGCACTGAGACAGCCATGTTTGTAGCAGTGGGTATCGATGCAGTTAAATTGTTCAGATGCACCTGAAGCCTTGCTCCATTTATAGGGCATTTATAGGTGACATCATCTGCTATGGAATTCAGGTTGTTGCATAAGATAGACACAGCTTGCTTTCGGATCTCTACTAATGAGCCCTGCCCTAGCTTTCAAACTAAGGGTTTTACAGATAGGGAAAGAAAAACCCTCTTGGTTTTTCTAATGTGTGTTTATAAATGGCACCGGAATCATTCTTTTGGAGTTAGTTCCACTGCCAGCATTGACAATTAGATGGGGATCAGGCAGAACTGCTTTTCAGTGCCAAGGAGCAAGCAACAACAGTTGGTGAGGCGTGCCTCCTTCCCTCCCTGTGCGCTCTGCTTCCTTCCCATGCTCTGAGCTAGTGTCTTGTCTCCACCTGGGCATGCCCATTCACACTCCCATGCCGTTGCTCAGGCCCTTTATTTTTCCTGGGATAGCTTCCCTATTATCTCTCCTTGACACATTCCTACTTATTACTCAGGCTCAGATGCCCCCTTCTCTGCAAAATCTCCATCATGGCCCTTCCACCCTTCTCCAGATGGTCACTCCATCACCTGCCATCACCTGCCATCACCTGCCATATTGCCCTTGACCAGTTGTCTGGGAACTAAGTACTTTAATAGCTCTCTTCTCCTTTAGCCTATAGATATGTCAAGGGCAGAACTGAGATAGCTCCGGTTTCTAGGATAGTGCCTTACATATAAAAGATACCCATAAATATGTACTGAATAAATGAGTTAATAAATAATTTTCAGAAGAGAAGCATGGACTCATGTAATAGTTCTATCAGTTATTATCTTTGTAACTCTGACAAATGGCTGAGACCACTCTAAGTCTCAGATTCCTCATCTGTAAAACTGAAACATAATTTCCCATCTAGCCATCTGCACTATCTTAAGGACCTAGGAGACAGCAGATAAAATGCCTGATAATAATGCCTGCACTTTAAGGTGCACCATATCAAAAGCAGTCAAGAACTTGTGACTTAGCCTCCATTGACATATGCAAATGAATTTGACTTTAGGTAGAGGAGAAACTGGGATTATGAAAGACAGTTTTACCCAAGCTAGGAAAAGGAAGTGAGTACCTTATTTCAGAATGCCATTCTAGTTTGGCAAGAGGATATGAAAATAAAAGGAATATGGCATGCTGTAATTCCAATGACCATTTCCATGTGTAACTGAAGGTCATCAGAGTTCTTTCTTCAGGTAGGAAATGCTTGTAGTCTGATTTGGAAATCTCATAGCCAGATCTTGATGTGTGTGTTAGTGGTTGAGCTCTGGGATCAGACAACTGAGTTTAAGTTTCAGATTGCCACTTACAAGTTGTGTATCTATGTGATCTTAGAAATAGTTCCTAATTTCTTTATGCCTTGGATCCAATGTCTACAAAATACGAATAATGCTATCTCTCAGGGTTGTTATGAGGACTGGATGAAAAACACATGCAAACAACACAGTATCTTGTATATACTAAGCAAAAATTAAATGGTAAACTTGCTTTTCTATCCTATCCTATCCTGTTCTACCTTGGATTGTCCCAGAGGAGGGAGTGAGAGTTAGTCACGCAAGCAGCATTAGGGATGATGATAATAATAATAATAATAGTAGTAGTAATAGTAGTAGGCTAATGTTGTTAACTCTGACCAGGAATCAAACTAGATGAAATATATCAACAAAGCTATTGAGAGGCTGCCATTATTATCCTAATTTTACATAAGGAAATTCAAGCTTGGAGAAGTTAAATAATTTGCCTAGCATTACAAATCATGTATGAGCCAGAACAAGGAATTGAACTCAAGGACATGTGACTTCAGAGTTTGTGCTCTTTTTTTTCAAATTAATTTTTATTGGAGTATAGTTGATTTACAATGTTGTATTAGTTTCTGCTGTACAGGAAAGTGAATCAGTTATACATAATACATATATCGACTCTTTTTTAGATTCTTTTCCCATATAGGTCATTACAGAGTATTGAGTAAGGTTCCCTGTCAAAGTCTGTGCTCTTAACTATTAACTTACTTGCACCGGCACATGCTCAGTGCTGTAACTGGCGGAAAGTCGGGGTCACGCAATGAACCCTGCAGTCACCGGCCTGTTTGTGCACAGATCCATCTGTATCTGGTCTGTTTTCCCCATTCGTCTCTAGATTTCCCATTGACCTGCATCATTCACCTGTGTTTGAGCTCAGTTTGATCTATCAAAGGTGCAGGGTACAGAGCACGTTCTCGATCCTTGGCAGAAAGTGAACTGGAGCTAAGGCTACAGAATTAAATACAGGATGCATCATGAAATTTGAATTTCAGATAATCAGTGAGTAATTTTTTAAGTATAAGTATGTCCCAAACATTTCACAGGACATATTTTGGGGTTCCCCTGGTGGCTCCGTGGTTGAGAGTCCGCCTGCCGAGGTAGGGGACACGGGTTTGTGCCCCGGTCCGGGAAGATCCCACATGCCGCGGAGTGGCTGGGCCCGTGAGCCGTGGCTGCTGAGCCTGCGCGTCCGGAGCCTGTGCTCCGCAACGGGAGAGGCCACAACAGTGAGAGGCCCGCGTACCACACACACACAAAAAAGAAATTTTATTGGTTAGCTGAAATTTAAATTTAACTGGGCATCCTGTAGTTTTGTTTGCTGAATCTGGCAACCCTTCCTGGAGAGGCCCTCATCAGTGTTTTCTTACTTTGAACCTCAGATCAGAGAGTTAAGGACAGGACTGAGGGGGGGGAAATCAAAGAAATGATTAAAAGGTAGTATGTGAGAAGTTAAAATCATATATGGAAAGTGGAAGTTACTGAAAAGTCCCAGTTCCTCTTTAATATCACATCTGGGGCATATTTCACACCTGTATTCCTCATAAGAAAATCATTAGCCCCTCTCTTGTCCTTGGTTCACTGTACCTAAAGTTTCAGACCAGCCCTGGAAGGGATGCACGTGGCTGCAGGAAGAGCTCCCATTCCCATGGTATCCATATGCTTTGTCACCTTAATCACCTTTCTACACATACATTATAACTTATTCAATCCTCATGCCACCCATCAATTCATTAATTTCTTATTCAGTGGACACATCTTGAGCTTTCACCGTTTGCCAGGTGCTCTGCTAGGCACCAGGGACAAAAAAAAATGCAAAACACCAGTCCCTGACCTCGCCTTTGTTGAGGAGGTGAACAAGTAACCAAACAACTGCAATATAAATATGAGAAACGCTGATGGAGGTATGAACTGATTCCTATGGAAGACTATCAGGGAGTGGGAACATTGCGTGGGGAGGAAATCATGGGGGTATCATTTGTTTGGAGCCTGGAAAAGTGGGTTTGTAGGTATTCACTATGCAAGCGAGGTATGGAGAAGACTCCTTGGTGGGAGGAATGGCATCTGCAAAGGCACAGAGGCATGGAAGAGTGAGCATATTTCTAAGAATGGCCCCTCAAATTCCTGAGTTTTGATATTAGAAGTGAAAATTAAAGTGAGCTAACTGAATCTTGAAATTCGTTTTAATTAATGAACACGCTAGGAAGAGATAATAGAGAGAGAGAAAGGGAGAAGAGGAAACAGAGAACACTGGGGGGAGTAAGAAATCACAAACCACTAAGTATTAGAGCTCAGAGTCAGCTTCTCCCCTGCTCTTGTTTCCCTGTTGCAATCTTAGATAAGCATATTGCCATCCATCCAATTACCTGAAGTACAAATTTTCTTTAACTCTTTTTTTCACCACAGAACCTATTTGCTCACAAAGTCCTATCAATTCTCCACTCAAATAGCCTTCAGCTTTATCAAATTCTCTTCGTTTTCACATAGTGTCATAATTTGGGCCATTGTCTTGACTATTGTAATAGTAGTCTAGTCTTCCTGATGTATGTCTCCCCCATCTCCTAAACATTGCTGTCATTTAATCTTTCTCAAACATAATTATGTTTACATCTTCTGTCATTTCCCATCTCTGATAATTTCCATGCCTCCCTACTGTGTATACCTAAAGCCCTTCATGTTTTACTCTCAATCAATAGTTCCAGTTTTATCTTAGTTGTAGTATAGAATAAGTCTTACAGCACAGGGTCTACAGTTTGATGGCCTGGATTCCATTTCTGATTTGATCAGGGTTAGTATTTGCCTGGCATGTATGGAATGCTCACACTGTTTGTTTATATCTGGTCCACTATGAAGGGTCAGTATTTGTATTCTCATTGTTATATAGTACAATATCCCACCAGTCCTTTACAGTGTGATTTGGCAAGTTGGTGATACTCTTCTTTCCGTTCTCCTTCTTCATTATGAAAATAACAAGAGTGGCAGCCTCATAAAATTTTTATAGCATAAATGAGATCATGCTACAAAAAACTCAGCACAGTGTGGGCCTAATACATGTTACTATTTGCATTATAACTTCCCAACACTCTCTGAGCACATGACTTCCCCTCCTACTTTACTAGGCATACCTCCAGACTGATTCTTATTCTATCACCCTGTTCGTTTTGCATGGATTATCCAACCCACACCAACTCAACTTCAAATATTACATCCTTCAGAAAAACATCATGGTCACATCCCTGACCTAATCCATGGCAGAATTCACCACTTCTGCTGTGGGCCCACACTGCACACACCTCTATTGTAGTATGTATTGCATTGAATCATAAGTTATTGTTTTATTTCTGACACCTTCATTAAGCTACAAGTTCCTCAAGTGTGGGCCATGCCTTATTTGTCCTCAAATACCATTCGCCCACAACCATGACTCGCAAGTACACAGTGATCAATAAATGCAGTGAGTGTTCAATGGATGCTCATTAAATGTGTAAATGGACGTTTGGAGTCAGTGGCAGAGGTGATTCATGAGCCCCACTGGAATGAGAGCCAAAACTCAGACTAACAGACCAGGTCTAAACAAGGAAGGTTAGTTAAGAGTCTAGTGGCTTTTGTTTTTCTAGCAGCTAGAGCTACAGGCGAGGGTGGAGGCAATTCCAGAAGAGGTATTTGGTCGTGCCTTTGGCACACGGGATGGAATGATGGGGAGTTAACAAAAAATTAATCACATGGAAATAGTGACTTTCCCCCAAATTATGAAGACCTTAGCACTAAATTCACAGTGTAAAAATTTCTATGCCGGGCTTCCCTGGTGGCGCAGTGGTTGAGAGTCCGCCTGCCAATGCAGGGGACGCGGGTTCGTGCCCCGGTCCAGGAAGATCCCACATGCTGCGGAGTGGCTGGGCCCGTGAGCCATGGCCGCTGAGCCTGCGCGTCCGGAGCCTGTGCTCCGCAACGGGAGAGGCCACAGCAGTGAGAGGCCTGCATACCACAAAAAAAAAAAAAAAAAATTTCTATGCCAGTCATATATAATTTATCTTTGCCAGATCAGGGTATAATAATACTTAAATCACAAGGTTTTTCTGGTATCAAATGAGGTAGTAGATACAGAATTGATTTGAAAACTATAAATTGTCAAACTATAAATTGAGAACTATAAATAGAAGAAAAACTGTGATAAATTAAAGGAGGCATGTCTACTGAGTCAATAATGAAGATAGGGACTTCCCTGGTAGTCCAGTGAGTAAGACTCCACGTTCCCAATGCAGGGGGCCCAGGTTCGATCCCTGGTCAGGGAACTGAGATCCCACATGCTGCGGGGCAACTAAGCCTGTGTACCACAACTACTGAGCCCACGTGCCTCAACTAGAGAGCCCGTGTGCCACAAACTACAGAGCCCATGTGCTCTGGAGCTTGTGTGCTACAACTACAGAGCCCACACACTCTGGAGCCCGCACACCACAACTAGAAAGAGAAAACCCTTACACCACAACTAGAGAGAAGCCCATAGGCTGCAATGAAGAGCCCACGCGCTGCAACAAAAGATCCCACATGTCGCAACGAAGATCCCACATGCTGCAACGAAGACCCGATGATGTAGCCAAAATAATAATAATGATAATAATGAAGATAAAAATAGATCCATAAAAAATATTCATTTAATCTAAAAGTAGGCAAAAAGTAGGGGAAAAGAACAAATAGATGAGATCAAAAGAAAACATCTCACAACATTGTAGATTTTAACACAGCCATATTAATAATTATATTAAATGTAAACAGTATAAACCCATAAAAATAAGACAGAGATTGTCAGACTACACTGTATACAGAAACTCACTTTAGATATAAAGACATAATGAGAATAAGTGAATGCAAAAACATATATCATCAAACGCTAATCAAAAGAAACCTGGAGTGGTTATATTAATATCAGAAAATGTAGTATTCAGATCAAGGAATATCACCAGAGACAGAGTCATTACATAATCACAAAGGAATCAATTCCTTAAGAATATAAATAATCTTGTATGTGTATGCAGCTAACGGTTGAGCCTCAAAATCTATGTAGCAAAACCTGACAGACAAGAAAGGATAAATAAACAAGTCCACAATTACAGATAAAGGCTTCAAAACTAGTCTCTCAGTGGTCGATAGAACAAGATAGAAAATCAGGAAAGATGCAAAAACCTGAATACCACTATTAACCAAATTGACCTAAATTACATTATAAAATATGCTACCTCATACAGTGGAATACACATTTTTTTATTTGCAAAGGAAACATTGTTCAAGATAGACTTTATTGGATCATTAAATAAGCCTCACACATTTAACAGAATTGAAATAATACAAAGTATATTTTTTACTATAATGGAATCAAACTAGAAATAAAAAAATCAGGTATGTCAAAAGTTCTTAAATATTTGGAAATTAAATTTTAAAAGTCTTAAATAATCCATGGATCAAAGAGGATGCCCCAAGGGATACTGAAACATATTTTGAATTGGATTAAAAAACTATTTACAATAGCCAGGACATGGAAGCAAGCTAAATGTCCATCAACGGAGGAATGGATAAAGAACATGTGGTACATATATACAATGGAATATTACTCAGCCATAAAAAGAACAAAATAACGCCATTTGCAGCAACATGGATGGACTTAGAGATTGTCATACTGAGTGAAGTAAGTCAGACAGAGAAAGACAAATATCATATGATATTGCTTATATGTGGAATCTTAAAAAAAAAAAGGGTATAAATGAACTTATTTATAGAACAGGAGTCATGGATGTAGAAAACAAACATATGGTTACCAGGGGATAAAGGGGGAGGGATAAATTGGGAGATTGGGACTGACATATATACACTACTATATATAAAATAGGTAACTGATAAGAACCTGCTGTATAGCAAAGGGATCTCTACTCAATACTCTGTAATGGCCTATATGGGAAAAGAATCTAAAAAAAAAAAGAGTGGATATATGTATATGTATAACTGATTCACTTTGCTGTACACCTGAAACTAAACATTGTAAATCAACTATATTCCAATAAAAATTAAAAAATATATATATGAAAATTTATGAGAGCAGCTAATGCAGAGCTTAGCAGTGAATTTATAGCATTAAAGACCTATATTAAAAGAGAAGAAAATCAATGACTTCACCTTCTACCTTAAGAAACTAGAAAAAGATCAAGATAAACTCAAATGGAAGAAATAACTATAATGATAAGAACATGAATCAATTAAATTGAGAAAGAGAAAAATCAGTAAAACCAGAATCTGGCCCTTTGAAAAATACAATAAAATTGATAAATATCTGGGCACACTTGCCAGTCAGAGAGACAGAGAGAGAAATTAAAGACACAGATTACCAATATCAGGATTGGAGAGGAGATATCATTATAGACTGTACAGTTACTAAAAGTAATAAGAAATAATATGAACGACTCTAGGCCCATAGATATAACTTAGATGAAATGGATACATTCCTTGACACAAACTGAAGAAGGTCATTCACGAATAAATTGCTAATTTGAAGAGTTTCATATCTATTAAAGAATGAAATTCATAATTTAAAACTTTCCAATAAAAGAAACTCCAGGATAAGATAATTTCACTAGTAAATTCTATCAGGGAACAAATAATAATGGATCTACAGAACACTCATTCAGCATGTAGAAGAGGAGGGAACTGTTTCCCACTAATTGTTTTAAGAGATTTATTGAGATATATTTCACATACCATACAAATCAACCATTTAAAGTGCACAGTTCAGTCTTTTTTAGTGTATTAATGGAGTTGTCATACCAATTTTATCATTGTTTCATTGCTCACCCAAAGAAACTTATACCTGTTAGTAGCCACTCCTCATCTCTCCCTAATCCTTCCCCCTCCAGCCCTAGGCAGTCATTAATCTGCTTTTGGTCTCTATAGATTTGCCTGTAATGGACATTTCATATAAATGTAACCATACAACGTGTGGCCTTTTGTACCAAGCTTCTTTCATTAGCATAATGTTTTCAAGGTTCAGTTACGTTGTAGCTTGTATCACACTTCATTTTTATTACCAAATAATATTCAAAGTATGGGTATACTGAATTTTATTTATCCATTCATCAGTTGATAGAAATATGGATTGTTTCCACTATTTGGCTATTATGGATAATGCTGCTATGAATATTCTTGTACAAGTGCTTAAATGGATGTATGTTTTTATTTCTCATAAGTATATACATAGGTAGGAGTGGAACTGCTGGGTCATATGCTAACTGTGTGTTTAAGCTTTTGAGGAATTGCCATACTCTTCCAAAACAGCTACACTATTTTACATTCTCACTAGCAGTGTATGAGTTTTTCCATTTCATAGCCAACCCTTGTTATTGTCTTTTTGATTCCAGCCATCCTAGTAGGTGCAAAGTAGTATATAATTTTGATTTTGATATGCATTTCCTTAATAGCTTAATACTAAGCATCTTTCATTGTGCTTATTGGCCCTCTTATTTTATGAGACCAATATTGCCCTGCTACCAAAATCAGAAAATGAAACTATAAGACAAGAAAATTACAGATCAATATCCCTCATAAACATAAAAACCCCAAAGAAAGTACTAGCATATCAAGTAAGTTAGGCTTATAACTGGAATACAATTTGAAAATCAATAAATGCAATTTATCATGTGGCTAGATTAAAGGAGAAAAGCCATGTAATCATCTCAATAGATATAAAAATCATTTAACAAAATTCCATACTCATTATATGCATATACCTCTCAAAAAACCAAGAATAGAAGGGAAATTCCTCAACTTGATAAAGAGTATCTATAAAATACCCACAGCTAACTTCATGTTTAATATTGAAAGATGGATGATTTCCCCCTTAGATCAGGAACAAAATACAGATATACTCTGTCATTGCTTCTTTTTGATATTGCACTGGAAGTCCTTACCAGTGCAGTACAGCAAGAAAAAGAGTTAAAAGGCATACTGATTGGAAAGGAAGAAATAAAATTGTTTCTATTCGAAGACATGACTGTCTATGTAGAGAATCCTAAATAAACTACAAAAATGCTATGAGAACTGTTAAGTGAATTTAATAAGATTGCAGGGCACAAGACTAAGGTACAAAAGTCAATTGGATGTTTTCTGTGCTTGCGAAGAACAAATAGAAGTTGAAATTAAAATATATAATTTCTAATAGCACTAGAAATGGGCATGAGAGAATTTTCAGGGTGATGGACATTTTATGCCATGAAGAAGGTTTTAGTTATAATTTTTTTTGTTTGGTACAACTCACAGAACTTCATGTTAAAAAGGGTAAATTTAAACCGTGTGTAAATTATACCTTAATATTTTACCTTAAGTAAATTATATCCAAATCAAGAAAAAGAAACAAATATTATAATAGCCTTGTGGATGGTGGAGGTAGTCGGAGAGGCTGGGATGTATAGTGGGGTGGTGGCTTACATTTGTACTCCAGCTATGCAGCTAACTTGTTTTTCACCTTTTGGGGCCCAAGTTTCTCCGTTTTTCCAATGAAAATGTTGAATGGGATAATGACTAGAATAAAATGCCTTCTAGTCTTGGCATTCTATGATGACTGAAGAGGTGATTTCTCTAGTTGCTTTGTATTCCCTCAGTCTTTGAGACCAGGCACTTTGGTTGAGGTTTGGGCTGGGCTCACGTTCTGAGCCATTACCATACATTACAGGTAGGTGAGTGTTGGGGATGTCTAGGGCTGGAGTTAATCTGGCCACCGCTGTGTATCCTTCATAGCCTTCCTTTACCAAGCTGTTAATGGCTGAGCTGTGAACAGGTACCATCAATATTTCCCCAGAGCCTTGGGATAAACAAAACAAAACCAAACATCTGTCTTGTACACTGCTAGGCATCCTGCTATCTGCCTTTCTTGATAGAAGAGTTCAGTACAGTTTAGTAAGATTAATTCCTATTCCTAAGGCCCTCTCCCATGTGAGAACTCATGCATTCCTCACAATTACCCTACCTGAAATGTAGGTCAGAGTTGGTATAATTATCCTCATTTTGTAAATTATTAAAAAGAAAAAAATTAACAGCGACAATGGCAAAGTAAAACAAACTAAGGTGTAGGCCTTTCAATTCACTAATCCAGTGTCATGCTACTAGTAAGGGAGAGCTTAGACTTGAACAAAACCAGTGATAAGAATGTATTTTACTTGTTTCTAGTCTGAAATGTGGGAACCTGGTTACTTCTCATAAACTTATTTATTAATTCCTGCATTTACTCATTTATCAACAAATATTTTCTGACCTGTACTCAGAAGAGAGGACTTCACATAAGATAGAGTCATCACTGAAAAATAAAGCCATGGGAATAGATGAGACTATTCAAGGATAGTGGATAGAATTAGACGAGCACTTACACAGGAACTTAAGAAATATTGTCACGTAAGGACCCCACAAAGCAAGAAGACCCTGTAGGAGAAACTTAGAAAAAGCTGTCAGAAATAAAGAAGGAAAAAAGAGGATATTTAGATACTACAGAAGCTAAGGGAAGAGAGGCTTAACGGAAGGGGGTACCGTTCTGCTGTGTTGGATGTGGCTCAGAGATCAAGGAAGACAAGGATTGTGATATTTTATAAATATAGCAGCTAGGTCTTTGGTCACTTGTAGGAGTGCCAGTGGAGTGGTGGTGATAAGCCTCATTACACGCTGTGAGAGAATCAAGGAAGTAGATTCCATGGGAACAAGCATGTCTCAGAGCTGGTTTCCTTATCTGTGAAACACAGGTGTTGACAGCCCCACTCCATTTCAGAAGTACGTGAAATATAAAGAACCTTAATGTAAAGCAGAATATGATGAAGTCATAATCTTGGCATAGAGAGGAGACAGAGAGAAATCATATTCTGCTCTTGCTAATTCTGCCGCTTGCATCTTAAATGTCCTGTCGAATTTACCAGATTATAGAACTATTTAAAATTTAAAGGTTCATGTGATTGGGAAGGCTAAAGTCGGGGTTGGAATTATTCTCAAAGGTTGCATTCAGCTCCTCAGCTGCTTAGAGCCTCATTCTATTGTTCCCCCAAGTGTGCATCCAGACTGCTTTTACACTTCTAGAGACGGGCATTCACTACCTCTTCAGACAGCATAGTGGTGGCTCCATGGCATTGGCTTGTTACTGAACTCAGGTCCGGCTGCTAGAAGCTCGAAAATCATTACCCGAGAGGCAAGTATTAGTAGAAATGGAAAACATTGCTTTTAATCAGAAAGCCAGAAATCTGGGGAGAGAGTAGACTCAGTGTTCCCAAAAACCAACTCCCAAGATTCTGTCTAGCCATGAAAGTTTTTAAAGGGAAAGAGGGAAGTAATCTCAGTTAATCATTGAGATAGGGCGTCAGAGTTGTCACCATCCCTCACTGTACAGGCTCGTCAACTTCTTGTGATCTTTATTTAGATGCTATCTCATTCACACAGTTTGGTCACACAGTTTGTTCTTGAGATTACTGAACGGGAAGCTAGGGAAGAGATCTGGTCATCTGTTAATTACTTTTTCTTCATTTCTACTTCTTTGAGCTGTAGAAAGAATGGGTTAGGCAAGATATTGTGTGATCAAAAGATTTAAAAGGTGTGCTTGGGCCAGAGAAGAGTAGAGCATGGGGGTGCCTGGTTTGTTTAGTTACAATATAGCTTTGCTAAAGTGACAAGAGAAAAGGAGCCTCCTGCAGAGAGTTCTTTCCTGCCAGAAGCTGCTCACAAATCCCCACTTCTCAGAACATCATTCCATTTCTATGGGATTAGGAACAAAGGTCCGCCTTCTGTACTTCATGCTGACATAGGGTGCTGTATTCTTAGTGTGAAAGATGTGGACATGGGTCTGTCACATCTCTTTGCTGACAGTTTGAGTTGCCCGTTTACATATATGGGCAGAACAAGCTACAATTATTTTGATGCCCACAAAACTATGGATTATTCTGAGCAATAGTGTTAATCCCATTCTACTTTTTTTTTTTTTTTGCGGTACGTGGGCCTCTCACTGTTGTAGCCTCTCCCGTTGCGGAGCACAGGCTCCGGACGCGCAGGCTCAGCGGCCATGGCTCACGGGCCCAGCCGCTCCGTGGCATGTGGGATCTTCCCGGACCGGGGCACGAACCCGCGTCCCCTGCATCGGCAGGCGGACTCTCAACCACTGCGCCACCAGGGAAGCCCAATCCCATTCTCTTAAGGCTAGTCCTTGGAATTGTGCTAGCCATAGATTCAGTACTGCACAAGATGGAGCAGCTTATGTCACGGCTGCAGTCTGGTCATCGTGCAGGTAACTTTTTCCCTCTGGTGGCAGCTATAGTATCTGTCAAGTGACTCAGGAATGTGGATCAGATATTGAATCTGTGACTCTGTTGTCCTAATCATTAACTGCTTGAGCCTGCTCTTTTGTGACTCAGGGAGGCCTGGGAGAGTTCAGCTTTTCTACAAACAAGAGGCAGGGGACATGGAGGAACCTTGGAACTTGGGGGATGGGGGGTGTGCTGCAGGCTTCTGCTCTGTTCCAGGCTCTGAAGTCAGACAGAACTAGGTTTGGTTGCTGCTCTACCAATTGATATCTTGGGCAAGTTACTTAAGCTCTCTAAACCTCAGTTTTCCTGTCTGTAAAGTGGAGATTATGATACTTAGCTCTCAGACTTGTTAAGAAACTTAAGTGTGATCAAACAGCGCAGCCTCCAGCACAGAGAATATATTAAAAAATGATAGATATTTTTTATTTTCTTTTTCACAACTTTGACTCATGGAATATTTCCTAATTGTTTTGGCCTGAAATATTTCCTTCTAATTCCCAAATATTGGCCCTAGTTTTTGTTCTTGGGTCTGGGCAGCAACAGCAGCAGTGAGTTTAATCTACTTTCCCACAACAACCCCTCATCATTAAATATTCTCTCCTCTGTGGTAAATATCCCAGTTTCTTCAAACTGTCCTCAAAAGCCATGTTTTTAAAGCCCCTCTCCATCTTCGTTGCTATTTTTTCAGTTCACTGCAAGGTGTTCCTAATCCTTCACAGTGGAGATAGTGGCATTTGGTCTGATAGTTGAGAGATGATTAACGGTAAAAGGCATAATTTAGATGTGGGATTGGGAGTGGGGCGGAGCAAGCAGGTAAAGGGTGTTGCTGGCTGAGGAACCAGCAAGCAAAGTACCAGGTGGAACCTTATGGGGTACGTTCAGAGATGGTGAAGGGTTAAGTTGCGGTGAGGCTGTGGGATGGGAAGTATTTGAAATTAAGCTTGAGAATGTAAGTTAAGGGATCAGATCACGAGAGGCTTAAATGCCTTTCTGAGGAATTAATTCTATTCAGTTGACAGCAGAGATCCCTCAATGCTTCTGGAGTGAGTGTGAGCCATGGTCAGTCATTTTGGCCCATTATTCTGGAAGTTGTATGAGATGCAGCATAAGCAGTACTGAGTTTATAGTGATAAGACATCTACATTAAAAAAAGAGAAAGATCTGAAATAAACAACCTAACTTTAACCTCAAGGAACCAGAAAAAAGGAAGAACAAACTGAGACCAAAATTTAGCAAAAGGAAAAAATCTAGCAGTAGTAAATTATATATAGAATAAAAAATAGAAAAAAATCAGCAAACTAAGAGTTTCTTTTTTTAAAGAAACAAAATGGACAAATCCTTAGCTAGACTAAGAAAAATAAAAAGAGAGAGAAGACTCAAATAAAATCAAGAATGAAAGAAGAGACATTACAATGGATGCCTCAGTAAAAATAAAAAGGATCTTAAGAGACTATTACGAACAAATATAAGTCAACAAACTGGATAACCTAGAAGAAATGGATAAATTCCTAGAAACATACAATGTATCAAAACTCAACCAAGAAGAAATGGAAAACCTGAACAGACCAATAACAAATACGGTGATTTTATCAGTAATCTAAAACCTTCCAACACCAAGAAACCCAGGATCAAATGGCTTCATGGGTAAATTCTACCAAACATTCAAAGAGAATTAATACCAATCCTTCTTAAATTCTTCCAAGAAATTGAAGAAGAGGGAATACTTCCAAACTAATTTTATGAGACTATCATCACCCTTATACCAAAACCAGGCAAAAACACTAAAAGGAAACAAAACTACAGGCTAATATCCTTAATGAACATAGCAGAGAATAAAATGGTGGTTGCCAGGGGTTGTTGGTCAGGAGAAACGGGCAGACATTGGTCAAGGTGTACAAAGTTTCAGCTGTGCAAGATGAGTAAGTTCTGGAGATCTAACGTACAACACTGTGCTTGTGGTTAACAATACTGTATTGTACACTTGACATTTGCTGAGAGGGTAGGTCTTAAGTGTTCTCACCACACATGAAAACAATGACAATTATGTGACGTGATGGGTATGTTATTTAGCTTGATTGTGGTGATCATTTCACAGTGTGTCTGTATATCAAATCATTAAGTTGTATACCTTACATGTACATGAGCTTGAATTGTCAATTATACCCAATAAAGCTGAAAAGAACATGGTTGCACAAAAAGTAATAATTTCAAAGTTTTAAGAAGAGATTCATGAGGAATTTAACTCTATATACGTGTGTGTATATACATCTATCTATCTATCTGTGTGTGTATATAATATGCGTATATATATGTGTGTGTGTGTGTATATATATATATATATATATATATATGTGACTGTGTACTGTCATATGAGTGTTAAAATCTATGCACTATGTGGCCGAATAGAATCTTTGTTTCTTTGCTTCTACTCTCCAAACTTACTCATGTAACAAAACAGTTAAACACAAACATATTTTTAAAAAATTAAAAACTCTTACAAAAAAAGCAAACAAAAACCTAAGAGCTTTCAATCTAGAGATCTCTGGGTCAGTTTTGAAAATAATCAACATTCCACTCAAAAGGAAAATCTGTTGCCTTTTCATAGTATAGCAACTTCTGTTATTTTAAAAATAAGTTTAAAACATTATGAAAAAATGTACCATGTTAAACCTGTGTAAAATAAGTCATGTTTTAATTGATGGCTAATAATAACCAACAAGAAAAAGATAATGAGAAAAATTAAGACAATATATTTCTAGGGAATTTGACAATGAGATCAATGAAAATTTTTCTCTACTTATAAGGACAGATTAATAAAGCTTACTTTAAAATTTTTAAAATTTTTTTATTTTTAAAATTTTTTTGGAGTAGAGTTGATTTAAAATGTTGTGTTAGTTTCTGCTGTACAGCAAAGTGGATCTGTTATACATATACATATATCCACTCTTTTTTAGATTATTTTCCCATATAGGCCATTACAAGAGTATTGAGTAGAGTTCCCTGTGCTATACTGTAAGTCCTTATTAGTTATCTATTTTACAATATATACAGTAGTGTATATATGTCAAACCCAATCTTCCAATTTATCCCTACCCCCCTCCTTACCCCCTTGTAACCATAATTTTATTTTCTACATCTGTGACTCTATTTCTGTTTTGTAGATAAGTTCATTTGTACCCTTTTTTAAGATTCCACATATAAGCAATATCATATGATATTTGTCTTTCTCTGTCTGACTTACTTCACTCAGTATGACAATCTCTAGGTCCATCCATGTTGCTGCAAATGGCATTATTTCATTCTTTTTTACAGCTGAGTAATATTCCACTGTATATATGTCCCACATCTTCTTGATCCATTCCTCTGTTGATGGACATTTAGGTTGTTTCCATGTCCTGGCTATTGTAAGTAGTGCTGCCATGAACATTGGGGTGCATGTATCTTTTCAAATTATGGTTTTCTCCAGATATATCACCAGGAGTGGGATTACTGGATTATATGGTAGCTCTATTTTTAGTTTTTTAAGGAGCCTTCATACTGTTCTCCATAATGGCTGAAGCAATTTACATTCCCACAAACACTATAGGAGGGTTACCTTCTCTCAAGGCCCTCTCCAGATTTTTTGATGATGGCCATTCTGACTGGTGTGAGGTGATACCTCATTGTAGTTTTGATTTGCATCTCTCTAATTAGCGATGTGAGCATCTTTTCATGTGTTTGTTGTCCATCCATATATCTTTGGAGAAATGTCTGCTTAGGTCTTCCACCTATTTTTTGATTGGGTTGTTTCTTTTTTTGATATTGAGCTGCATGAGCTGTTAGTATATTTTGGGAGATTAATCCTTTGTCAGTCGCTTCATTTGCAAATATTTTCTCCCATTCTGAGGATTGTCTTTTCGTTTTGTTTATGGCTTCCTTTGATCTGCAAAAGCTTTTAAGTTTCATTAGGTCCCATTTGTTTATTTTTGTTTCTATTTTCATTACTCTAGGAGGTGGATCAAAAAAGAGCTTGCTGCAATTTATGTCAGAGAGTGTTCTGCCTATGTTTTCCTCTAAGAGTTTTATAGTATCTAGCCTTGCATTCTAGGTCTTTAATGCATTTTGAGTTTATTTTTGTGTATGGTGTTAGGGAGTGTTCTAATTTCATTCTTTTACCTGTAGGTCTCCAGTTTCCCCAGCACCACTTTTTGAAGAAACTGTCTTTTCTCCATTGTATATTCTTGCCTCCTTTGTCATAGATTAGGTGACCGTAGGTGTGTGGGTTTATCCCTGGACTTTCTGTCCTGTTCCACTGATCTATATTTCTGTTTTTGTGCCAGTATCGTACTGTTTTGATTACTGTAGATAAAGCTTATTTTGAATGAAGACAATGTGAAAATAGTAAAATACATTCTTCCTGTGAAATGTAACATGTTACTTACTTTCTATAGAAATAACTAATGACCATTTTATTGCCTTAAGGGATGTGGTTTTAAAATGATGTAGCCGTCTTTTTCTCTTTTTCATCCTTCAAATTTTTTTTCTCTTTCCCTTGAAGACCTTCTTCTTTGTCTTCTCCTCTCTCCCTGTCAACATAGTCATCATAATATGCATCCTGAAATTCTTCTTTCTTTGAGTATGAGAGATCTATTTTGTCTGCATCCTTTCCCAGTTCTGAGTTTGCTTCATCTTGCCATCATTCTCCTTATTCTCTTCCTCTTATTCTTTGGGTGGACCAGCTCCATCCTCCACATTATCTTCATTATCTTTGTTTTCATCCTCATCCTCTTCCTCTTCAGAGCTGATGTTCATTGTGTTTCCTACCAACTCCCTCTAAGAATGTTTTGCTGCTGCAGTTAAAAAGTACGTTTTCAACTTTTAGGACTGTGACCTCATAGTTAAACAAATCATGATTTTTCTTTCTTTTAATATTTCATGGATCGCCATGCCTCCTTCTTTTAAATGCACACTGCAAGGCATTAAGCCATTTCAGCTTTCTGAACATTGCAAATGGGATCTTAAGAATACTGGACTACATTAGTATGTCCTGAAGTATGCTTCATAGAACATCAAACGTGTGCTTCTCAATGGAGAAAATAAAAAGGATATGTGTTACAAATTAAGTTGGCAAACTTATTTCTCTATCAGGAGATCACGGTACACTCTTACCATATTAAAGGCTTCAAGAAGTTCTAAGTAAAACACCTCTTTAACTTGGAATAATCCAGCATTTCTGGCACTTGCTGACAAAGATTTCTTTCCTCCCCTTCTCCTTCCTTTCTTTTTTCCTTCTTTCCCTTTCTTCTTCCCTCCCTCCATCCCTCATTTTCTCTCTTTCTTTCTTTCCTTGTCTCTCTCTCTTTCTTTCTCTCTTTCTGTCACAATAATTTGGAGAAGATGTTAGACTGGCTCTTTAAGGCCATTTGTGAATATTAAAGTTTGTGGATCTGTCTTAGAAAAGTCAGGAAGGAAGGAGGATTTTGCCAACAGGAGTTGCTGGTCAGGATAACTCCCAGTGGATATTGGGTTTCCCAAGAGGAGGCATCAAGTTTTCATAAAAGGGTGGGGATTGGGAGCACAGTTTATGAGTCGTCTGTCACTGAGTAAGTCTCTGGCCCTTAGTTTCTGCCTCTGTCAGAGGGCGTGGGATCAGCCTGGTGACTCTGTCATGGTCTAGAATGCTAGGGTTATGTCTGAGCTGAGTAGGAAATTCCTACTTGCCTGTGGGCGAGGAGAGCACCGTGGGTTGGTGCCCATGAAGTTCAGAGGTGAATTCTGGTGATCTTCTTATTTGACATGGAGATGGTGTTTTCCCCGGTGAAAGCTTGGCTTCCTCTCCCAGTGTAAGGATTTGGAGAGTCCTACATTTGGCTTGAAGGGGGCCTTCTGCCATAGATTAAGTGCCCAAACCTGTCCCACTTGCTTAGGCTGTGACTTTCAAAAATATAGTCACAATCCAGAATGAAGCCAAAAGCTTGTCTGAACAGGTATTTTAACGTTGTCTACTCTCCCACATAAAGTTCCCAAGCCTTTAATGGGAAGAAAAGAAGGATTTCTTATCAAGTTCCTAAAGTTTACCTTCCTGTATACTGATAAATAGAAACTGTATAAGCTAGTAGATCCTGGTTTAGTGCAGTGGAAATGAAGGTAGATGGTAATACACCAGCAATTCTGGACAGGGGATTCAACCAATAAGAGGGAGTAGGAATGGAGAAAAGGGTACTAAGGTCATGGAGCAGAGGCTTCTAGTCACACTCAAAGAAGTTCTTCTGCACATCTAGATTCAAAACAGAGGCTCAGGTATAAGAACCACACAAAAGTCCCACTTATCTGGGCATTGCAATGTAGTTTTTAAGAACGTAGATTCAGAGGAAGGCAAACCCAGATCCAAACCTGGGGAGGAGGTTATTGAGAGGACATGACTGCTGGTTAACCAAGGAGTCAAACCCAGGCAGGTGGAGGCTCCTCACCCTCTCCCCTGCCCTTGGAATGTCTGTTCCACCCACCAGTCCCATAGCTGGAGCCGCTTTCAAGCCACAGCCTTGAAAGTGTAATGTGTTGTTGAGACCATCTGGACTAGATACATGACTGAACCCTCTTCAAGGCTTCCATATAAACTTTTAAGATTCTGGCAGGCAGATGCAGAGATCTACTCATCTTGTGGCATCCAAGACAAACCTCAAATGTATGTTCCCTTACTAAATAAGGCTGCCATCTACCAATTTAGAGTGGTCTGCCTCTTTCATAATCATTCACATGTTTTGATAATTCAACAAGAGATTTTGAAGCTATATCGTACTGGGAAAAATAATCTGTCAGACCTCTCTGTTCAAATCCTGATTTTGCTACTTACCAGTTAGGGAAAGTTATTTCAACCTCTCTGAAACCTTGCAAGGTTATGAAGATTAAATGGATGATGAATCCATGTACCTGTCATTAGGGTCTGTCTGCTATAACTTTCAGTAATAATAGCTATGTTCATCACGAATGTAGAACATTGAAGTTCTAAAATACAAATGGATGAAGAAGTTGATAAACATAGGTCCAGAGCAGAAAAATGACTTATCCAAAGTTATAGAATGTAGGGACTGGAACCAAGATCTTCAAACTCTAAGCCAAGTGTTTTTGCCTCTACATACACAGCGGTCTCCATTACATAGTATTTGAAGCACATTTGAACAGGGGAGAAGTATGCTGACAAGTCCCATGGAACCCAGTAGACTTGTAGTCAGAAATCGAAGTTAAAATCCAGTTCTGCCATATACAGACTGTGTGACCTTGTGAAAGCCATGCAACTTCTATGACCCTCCTTTCCCTCACCTTGCAAAATAGTAGTAATGACCCTTGCTTGCTTTCAGGAATGTTGTGAAGTTCAAATGAGATGAAAAAGGAAACTGTAAAGACCAGCATGTGTGTGAGGGATTTGTGTTTATATTATATACTTTAAAATGGCCAGGGAGCATCATTTGCTTCATATTGGTTTATCAGTATTTTGAAAATGATTTATATGACCAGTTCTGCCTTGGGGCAGGGAATGGCAAATGGGATAAAAATTGTGCATTCCATCTTGTTTATGGTTTTCTTTGCTGTGCAAAAGCTTTTAAGTTTAATTAGGTCCCATTTGTTTATTTTTGTTTTCATTACTCTAGGAAGTGGGTCAAAAAAGATCTTGCTGCGATTTATATCAAAGAGTGTTCTGCCTATGTTTTCGTCTAAGAGTTTTACAGTGTCTGGCCTTACATTTAGGTCTTTAACCTATTTTGAGTTTATTTTTGTGTATGGTGTTCTAATTTCATTAGAACATATTTTTGTGTATGGTGTTCTAATTTCATTGTGTAGGGAGTGTTCTAATTTCATTCTTTTACATGTACCTGTCCAGTTTTCCCAGCACCACTTATTGAAGAGACTGTCTTTTCTCCATTGTATATTCTCACCTCCTTTGTCATAGATTAGGTGACCATAGGTGCATGGGTTTATATTTGGGCTTTCTGTCCTGTTACATTGATCTCCGAATGGGAGAAAATATTTACAAACGAAGCAACTGACAAGGGATTAATCTCCAAAATATACAAACAGCTTGTGCAGCTCAATATCAAAAAAAACAAACAACCCAATCAAAAAATGGGTGGAACACCTAAATAGACTTTCTCCAAAGAAGACATACAGATGGCCAAGATGCACATGAAAAGATGCTCAACATCACTAATTATTAGAGAAATGAAAATCAAAACTACAATGAGGTACCACCTCACACTGGTCAGAATGGCTGTCATCAAAAAATCTACACACAATAAATGCTGGAGAGGGTGTGGAGAAAAGGGAACCCTCTTACACTGTTGGTGGGGATGTAAATTGATACAGCCACTCTGGAGAACAGTATGGAGGTTCCTTAAAGAACTAAAAATAGAACTACCATATGACCCAGCAATCCCACTTGGGGGCATATACCTGGAGAAAAACATAATTTGAAAAGATACATGCACCCCCATGTTCACTGCAGCACTATTTACAATAGCCAGGACATGGAAGCAACCTAAATGTCCATCAGCAGAGGAATGGATAAAGAAGCTGTGGTACATGTATACAATGGAATATTACTCAGACATAAAGAGGAACAAAATTGTGCCATTTACAGAGATGTGGATGGGCCTAGAGACTGTCGTGCAGAGTGAAGTAAGTCAGAAAGAGAAAAACGAGTATTATATATTAGCACATATATGTGGAATTTAGAAAAATGGTACAGATGAACCTATCTGCAAAGCAGAAATATAGACACAGAAGTAGAGAACGAATGTATGGACACCAAGGCGGGGCAGTGTGATGGATTGGGAGATTGGGATTGACTACTATGTACACTACTATGTATGAAGTAGATGGCTGGTGAGGGCCTACTGTATAGCACAGAGGGAAACAAAAAAGAAGGTACAATCTCTTTGCAGGACATATAAAGTTATATATAAATATAGAGTTAACTTTATATAAATATAAAGTTAACTTTAAAAATGCATTCCAATATACATGAGGTGCAGATAAATACTGTTTGATTCCACTTATACGAGGTATCTAGAATAGTCAAATTTATAGAGTCAGAAAGTACATTGGCAGGTGCTAGGGGCCGGGGGTGGGGGTGTTGGGGAGGGGGATGGGGAGTTAGTGTTTAATGCGGACACAGTTTCGGTTTAGGAAGGTGAAAAATTCAGGAGTTGGTTGATGGTGAGAGTTGCATAACCATGTGATTGTACTTAGTGCCACTGAACTGTACAGTTAAATATGGTTAAAATAGTATGTTTCATATTATGTGACTTTTACCACAATTAAAAAAGAAAAAGAATTGTGCATTCCAGCAAGGTGGGTGCATGTGTGGATATCTCTGACAAGTGTTGTTCTAGCCAGAATAAACCTGAGGATTCCAGCTGGCTGAAGTTGTCTGTGCATTAATCTTCCACGGAACATGAATTAATACATACATAGTTTAAATTTATTATAGTTTGTTTTCATCTCTCCAAGGGAATGACTGAATTCATAGTGCAGATAAGGGGATGTGAAATTTGTCATATGAGACCCAGACGTAGGGTAGGTAGTTGCAAAAAGTTGCTTATTTTTTGGTTAACATTCATAAAAGTTTTTCCTTCATATTTTCTTCAAGCATTTAATTGCCTCTCTTGTGCCTAAATTTGTGCTACTGACCAAACCACCTATCTAATCTTCTTTTTTTTTTTTTTTTTGCGGTACATGGGCCTCTCACTGTTGTGGCCTCTCCCATTGTGGAACACAGGCTCCGGACGCGCAGGCTCAGCAGCCATGGCTCACGGGCCCAGCTGCTCCGTGGCATGTGGGATCTTCCCGGACCGGGGCACGAACCCTTGTTCTCTGCATCGGCAGGTGGACTCTCAACCACTGCGCCACCAGGGAAGCCCTAATCTTCTTATTTTTTATTTTACTTTTACTCTCTTAGTAACTTTCAAATATGCAATGCAATATTATTATTTATAGTCACCTTGTACATTACATCCCCATGACTTATTTACTCTCCTTAAAAACTAACTTAAAGTCTTGCCCTTGGAGGAAAAATGCCTTTGTTGAAAATACTGACATACCACCAGGGGCCTCCTTTTGAGTTGCTTGTACTATTCATGAGAGGGCTTAGCCGAGCAAGCCATGATGTATTGCTGAGCATCACCTTGTGGATAAATAATGAGCTATGCTGGCGTAGCTGGCATGTTACGACAGTGTTTGGGCCATAATTCTTGGATTCAAATTCTTACTCTGCCATGAATTAGCTGGGGGACGTGGGCAAGCTACTTAACCTTTGTCTCAGTTTCCTCTGTAAAAGGGGATATTCTACCAATCCTATGGTACCTGGTATTATAGTAATCACAGAGAGCTCAAAAAGGATGTCTTTGTATATCACAGTTTGAAGACATTATCAAATAAAACTAGATTGCTAGATAAGAGCAATCATAATAGCAAGTATTAATAATATTATTAATAAGATAATAATAGCTAGCATTTACTGAATGCCTGCTTGTGGCAGACGCTGAATTATTTTATTTACTCCTCATGACAGTCCTTTGTGTAGCATACTCTTAGTATGCTCAATTCACACATGAGGGAACTGAGACTGAGTAACTGGTGTGTCCAGAGTTACACATCTAAGGAAAGGCAGAGTTGAAATCAAATCCAAGTCTGATGTTACAACATGTCATCTTAGCCATTCTAAGATATTGTGACGGGGTAGGAAAGGAAATAATATTTACAGGGAGAAGTCTGTGTGGGTGTGTGTGTATATGCGTGTTACACACAAAGGAAGAAAGAGGGAGGGCTATGGTGGAGGTATGGTCTCTGTCTTCACATTGCTAAATAGTTGTCATAGGGGAAGGAATCCCATGTTTTTTTTCCAAATGACTCCAAATGTTATAATATTTTAGATGAACAAATTTCCGCCCATTTATACAGAATAACTGTCTAATAGCCAGAGTTGCCCAAATATGGAATCATCTGCCCTTGGAAATAATGTCTTCGTTAGTTGGCTTTCTTAAGCAGAGTCTGCTGATAACTGCAAGAGGTAGTGTAGGGGTTGTGTCTCACTAAGAAGAGCCATTAAGGTATTTTCAAATCTTAAGAGTCAACGTTTCTATAGTACATTTCAAAATGCAATAATTTCTCTGGACCACAGTAGGCTTCATGGCAGAAGTAATCCTTCAGCTGGATTTGTGCAATAGATAGGACACTTTTGATTACAAGTACTAGAATAATAACTCTGAAGAAAAAAAAAAAGTGAATTATAAGAATCAGGAGGTGTCTCAAGAAGTCCATAGGCAGAAGAAAGAATTGAAACTAGAGTCTGGAATGTCATCTGTCTTCTCTCTCCATCCAGAATTTATGCTCCTGCCTGTAGATTGTATTTCTTTCTTCTTTACTTTTCTCTAGAACAGCTTTCTCTCAGTTCCTCTGTCCACTTGGCAGGTGGTAGATAACCATTTGATTGTTTCTGAACCGACATGTCAACAGATGCTGCAATCTTGAAAAAAAGATAAAGCTTTCTTTTGGTTTCAATTTCAACTTTTTTGGTTATACACTTTTTTTATTGAGGTAAAGTTCATGTAATATAAAGGTAACCATTTTAAACTGTATAATTCAATGGCACTTAGTACTTACAGAGTAAAACCATCACCTCTATTTAGCTCCAAAATATTTTCATCGCCCCCAAAGGAACTTTTTACCCATTAAGTAGTCACTCCTCATCTCCCTGACTCCAGGCCCTGGCAGTCACTAATCTGCTGTCTGTCTCTATGGATGTACCCATTCTGTTTCATATAAATGGAATCATACAATATGTGAACTTTTGTACCTAGCTTCTTTCACTTAGCAAAGGTTTTCAAGGTTCATCCATGTTGTAGCGTGTATTCCTTTTTATGGCTGAATAATTTCCATTGTATAGATACACTATTACTTTTTATGGCTGAATAATTTCCTTTGTATAGATATATCACTTTGGTTTTTCTACTCATCTGTTGATGGGCATTGGTCTTGTTTCCACACTTTGGCTATTGTGAATAGTGCTGCAGTTTTTGTTTGAATACCTATTTTTAATTCTTTTGAGTATATCCTAGGAGTAGAATTGCTGGGCCATGTGGTAATTTTATGTTTACCTTTTTGAGGAACTGACAAACTGTTTTCCACAACGGCTGCACCATTTTACACTCCTATCCTCAGTGTGTGAGGGTTCTGATTTTCTACATCCTTGCCAAAACTTATTTTCTTTCTTCTTTGAAAAATATAGCCATCCTAGTTGGTGTAAAAAGGTATCTCCTTGAAGTTTTGATTCTTATTTCCCTATAATTAATGATATGGATCTCCTTTTTAATGTTCTTTTTGGCCATTTGTATATCTTCTTTGGAGAAATATCTTTCTAAGTCCATTGCCCATTTTAAAAAAATTGTGTGTTTATCTTTTTCTTGTTGAGTTATAACAGTTCTTTATATATTCTGATAATAGTCCCTTATAGTTGAATCCCAGCTCTGGCATTTGCCTCAGGCAAGTCACTAAACTCTTGTGAACTTTGTTTTCTCTTTTTAAAAATATAGAGAGAGGATATACATACATTATACATGTGAGTGTATATATACATGTATATGGAGAGAGAGAGAGCGATAGAAGGGATCTCTTCTCTCTGTATATATCTCTTCTCTATATATACCATTCATGTATATATATCTTACTCTCTATCTTGAGCACTATCTGTTTATCTATCTATCTATCTATCTATCTATCTATCTATACCTAGGAGCAGTGTTTCAGTTTTTGCTAGTTCATTGTTTGCGTGACTTTTAGAATGTAAGTACCACAAATAACTAGACTGCATGATTTACAAATATTTTCTCCCATTTGTTATGTTGTCTTTTCACTTTCTTGATAGTGTCATTTGTTGACCTAAAATAAATAGACTGTCAGATATTTCTCCAGTAAAAATGGGTTTATTTGGGATCAGAAAGAATTGCAATTTGGGGTCTGCAACCACAGAGCCACTGCAAGTCCCTACAGAGCAAGGGATAAAGAATTCTTTTAAGGAAAGAAGTTGGGAGGGCTATAGTAAACAAAAAGTTCATAGCTTTTCATTGGCTGAGTCCTTGCCAGGAAAAAAGTCCTTCTAGCTGGGCTCTTGTTGCAGGGCATGAGAGCTCCCCCTTCTGGTCTCCTATTTAATTGATTTTTTTGTTTATTAATTTCTTTTTACATTTCCCGTTTTGATCAAGATCTTTCTCTGAAGCATCACTGATCAAGAGACAGGTTTTACATTTTTAGTCGCTTTTTCTCTCTCATGCCAAGAAGGACCTTTCTTAGGCATAGTATCTCATGTTGGTGCACAGATTGGAAACCTATTGAGGTCACATATGAGTAACTAGGAAGGGTAGGAGGGAGAACTCTCAGTAAAAACTCTCTACTTTTTAGCTAATGTCCATATGTTATCAAGATCATAGATATTGGAGATCATCTGAAGCATTAGGTCATCATCAAAGGTTTGATGACAAATTTCCAACAGGCCTGGTCTGGATATCTTGGGAAAGTGGTCTCATCAAATGTTGTCTGCTTCAATTCAAGGAAATCTTTACTTTCAGGTTTCCGGATGACATACAAGTCTAGTCAGGCTTCAGTGCTTTCTTAAGGTGTGAATCCAAGAGTCTATTCCCTGGAATTTGGAGGCATGAGGGTTGTTAGCAGGACCTGATAAGGGCCTTTCCCGTGAGGTTGAAGAGAGTCTTTCTGGAGATGTTTTTTCCAATAGATGAAATCTCCAGGTTGCAAGGTGTGATACTTAAGGTCTTTATCTCCTGAGAGTGCACTCTGAAAAGACTGCTCTACTAGAACATGATTTTTTTTTTTTTTTTTTTTTTGCGGTACGCGGGCCTCTCACTGTCGTGGCCTCTCCCGTTGCGGAGCACAGGCTCCGGACGCGCAGGCTCAGCGGCCATGGCTCACGGGCCCAGCCGCTCTGCGGCATGTGGGATCTTCCTGGACCGGGGCACGAACCCGTGTACCCTGCATCGGCAGGCGGACTCTCAACCACTGCGCCACCAGGGAAGCCCGAACATGATTATTTTTAATAGAAGCAATTAGACGTTTGCAATAGTGGAGTATCTCTCCTTTTATCAGTTGTAGGTCACAAGAGGCAGGGACCAAGTGCATTGGATGTCCTCTGACTATCTCAAAGGGCGAGAGCTTATGAGTTCCAAAAGAGGTGGATCTAAGATTTAGAAGGACCAATGGCAATGCTTTTCGTCAAGGTATTTGGAGGGCCTTTACAAATTTTGCCCGCTGAGCTTTAAAAATGACATTATTGTGTTCAGCTAAACCAGAGGATTGAGGGCACAGTGGAATTGTAAAACCGGTCAAATAATGTTGACTTGTTGAATACATGACCAGTAAAATAGGTTCCTTGAACACTATAGAGTTTAAGAGGAGTTCTTCAGGTAAGGATAATCTTTTCCAAAAGAACTTTAACCCCAGAAGAGGCAGTAGTCTATTTGCAAGGGAAGGCTTCAGTCCAGTGTGAAAGCATACAGACCATGACTAACACATATTTATATCTGTGAGATGGAGGAAGTTGTATGAAATCCATTTGCCACACCATGAATGGTCCATTAGGCAGTGTAGCATGTCAGGAAGCAGTACCAACATGCTTCCCTGGGTTGTACTTTGGACAAGTGGGACAAGTAAGGAAGGCACTTTTTGCGGCTTTGTTCATGTTTCCCTACCAATATTGATTCATGAATGCTATTATTTTGTCAGTAGACCAATGGTTTAATGCATGTAGAGTGGTTGGAAGTGGTAATTTTAGAGTCTCCAGCAGGACTGAATTGTTATCTGGCCCAAACCAGAGCTTTTTCTTTGTATCAAACCAAAATTGTTGAATTTCCAATCTTGTTTTTTTCTTTTCTGAGGCCAATTGTTGGGTTTCTCTAGTCAATTTTTCTAAGTTATCATTTGGGGAAATATCCCTCTGGACCATTGCAGAGTTTTGGCTGCTGTTGGTCCCTTTAAGGTCAGCATTCTTTGCAGAAACATCAGCTAGGTGATTTCCTTTAGCTTCCAGAGATCCAAATTTAGAATGCCTTGGAATCTTCATAATAGCAAAAGTGGCAGGTAAAAGTATTGTATCTAAAAATTCTTGAACATAGGGGCCATTTAAAATTTTATTTCTGTTGGAAGTAAGGAAGCCATATTGTTCTCACAACATTCCAAAACCATGCGCTGCTCCAAAAGCATATCTACTGTAAGTAAAATATTGGCAGTTTTGCCCTTAACTAAAGTGAAAGGCCATGTAAAAGCATATAATTCAACCTGTTGGGCTGAAGTAGCCATAGGTAAAGATGCTGTCTCAAGAATATCAAAAGGAGTGGCAATAGCATATTAATTATCATTGTCATATTTTTAAATAACAACCATCAGTAAATCATGAGAAGTCAGTGTTACAGAAAGGTATTTCCTTCAGGTCATCATTAGGAGTAGGAAGTGATCCATCAGCATTAAGCAGTTGTGAGGGACATTATTGGTGACAAAGGGGAGAAGAGTAGCAGGGTCAATGTTATTACAATGTTATTATTAAAAGAGTTATGTGAGCATCAGTTTGAAAAAAGGACTTCATAGGAGGTGAGGTGACTGGTTATGAAATATTGAGTGTAATGGGACTTTAGGAGCCTTCTACTGCATGAGGTACAAAAATGGTTAAAGGAGATCACACAAAGATTTTCTCAGTGGTCTTAACCAAAAGGGCAGTGGCAGTGATGGCTCTAGGGCAAGGGGGTTATCCCCATCCCACAGGGTCCAGTTGTTTGTTATGGGTCGATAGTGGTTCCCGTGTTTTTTGTTTGTCTGTTTGTTTGTTTGTTTTTACATCTTTATTGGAGTATAATTGCTTTACAGTGGTGTGTTGGTTTCTGCTTTATAACAAAGTGAATCAGTTATACATATACATATGTTCCCATATCTCTTCCCTCTTGCGTCTCCCTCCCTCCCTATCCCACCCCTCTAGGTGGTCACAAAGCACCGAGCTGATCTCCCTGTGCTATGCGGCTGCTTCCCACTAGCTATCTCTTTTACGTTTGATAGTGTGTGTATATCCATGCCTCTCTCTTGCTTTGTCACAGCTTACCCTTCCCCCTCCCCATATCCTCAAGTCCATTCTCTAGTAGATCTGTGACTTTATTCCTGTCTTACCCCTAGGTTCTTCATGACATTTTTTTTCTTAAATTCCATATATATGTGTTAGCATACGGTATTTGTCTTTCTCTTTCTGACTTACTTCACTCTGTATGACAGACTCTGGGTCTATCCACCTTATTACAAATAGCTCAGTTTCGGTTCTTTTTATGGCTGAGTAATATTCCATTGTATATATGTGCCACATCTTCTTTATCCATTCATCCGATGGTGGACACTTAGGTTGTTTCCATCGCCGGGCTATTGTAAATAGAGGTGCAATGAACATTTTGGTACATGACTCTTTGTGAATTATGGTTTTCTCAGGGTATATGCACAGTACTGGGATTGCGGGGTCATATGGTAGTTCTACTTGTAGTTTTTTATGGAACCTCCATACTGTTGTCCATAGTGGCTGTACCAATTCACATTCCCACGAGCAGTGCAAGAGTGTTCCCTTTTCTCTACACCCTCTCCAGCATTTATTGTTTCTAGATTTTTTGATGATGGCCATTCTGACTGGTGTGAGATGATATCTCATTTTAGTTTTGATTTGCATTTCTCTAATGATTAATGAAGTTGAGCATTCTTTCATGTGTTTGTTTGCAGTCTGTATATCTTCTTTGGAGAAATGTCTATTTAGGTCATCTGCCCATTTTTGGATTGGCTTGTTTGTTTTTTTGTTATTGAGCTGCATGAACTGCTTATAAATTTTGGAGATTAATCCTTTGTCAGTTGCTTCATTTGCAAATATTTTCTCCCATTCTGAGGGTTGTCTTTTGGTCTTGTTTATGGTTTCCTTTGCTGTGCAAAAGCTTTGAAGTTTCATTAGGTCCCATTTGTTTATTTTTGTTTTTATTTCCATTTCTCTAGGACGTGGGTCAAAAAGGATCTTGCTGTGATTTATGTCATAGAGTGTTCTGCCTATGTTTTCCTCTAAGAGTTTGATAGTGTCTGCCCTTACATTTAGGCCTTTAATCCATTTTGAGCTTATTTTTGTGTATGGTTTTAGGGAGTTATCTCATACTTTAACATGTACCTGTCCAGTTTTCCCAGCATCACTTATTGAAGAGGCTGTCCTTTCTCCACTGTACATTCCTGCCTCCTTTATCAAAGATAAGGTGACCATATGTGCGTGGGTTTATCTCTGGGCTTTCTATCCTGATCCATTGATCTATATTTCTGTTTTTGTGCCAGTACCAAACTATCTTGATTACTGTAGCTTTGTAGTATAGTCTGAATTCAGGGAGCCTGATTCCTCCAGCTCCGTTTTTCGTTCTCAAGATTGCTTTGGCTCTTCGAGGTCTTTTGTGTTGCCATACAAATTGTGAAATTTTTTGTTCTAGTTCTGTGAAAAATGCCACTGGTATCTTGATAGGGATTGCATTAAATCTGTAGATTGCATTGGGTACTGGAGTCATTGTGACAATGTTGATTTTTCCAATCCAAGAACATGGTATATCTCTCCATCTGTTTGTATCGTCTTTAATTTCTTTCATCAGTGTCTTATGGTTTTCTGCATACAGGTCTTTTGTCTCCTTAGGTAGGTTTATTCCTAGATATTTTATTCTTTTTGTTGCAGTGGTAAATGGGAGTGTTTTCTTGATTTCACTTTCAGAATTTTCATCATTAGTGTATAGGAATGCCAGAGATTTCTGTGCATTAATTTTGTATCCTCCTACTTTACCAAATTCATTGATTAGCTCTAGTAGTTTTCTGGTAGCATCTTTAGGATTCTCTCTATATAGTATCATGTCATCTGCAAACAGTGACAGCTTTACTTCTTCTTTTCCGATTTGGATTCCTTTTATTTCCCTTTCTTCTCTGATTGCTGTGGCTAAAACTTCCAAAACTATGTTGAATAAGAGTGGTGAGAGTGGGCAATCTTGTCTTGTTCCTGATCTTAGTGGAAATGTTTTCAGTTTTTCACCATTGAGGACGATGTTCGTTGTGCGTTTGTCATATATGGCCTTTATTATGTTGAGGAAAGTTCCCTCTATGCCTACTTTCTGCAGGGTTTTTATCATAAATGGGTGTTGAATTTTGTCAAAAGCTTTCTCTGCATCTATTGAGATGATCATATGGTTTTTCTCCTTCAATTTGTTAATATGGTATATCACGTTGATTGATTTGCGTATATTGAAGAATCCTTGCATTCCTGGAATAAACCCCATTTGATCATGGTGTATGATCCTTTTCATGTGCTGTTGGATTCTGTTTGCTAGTATTTTGTTGAGGATTTTGGCATCTATGTTCTTCAGCGATATTGGCCTGTAGTTTTCTTTCTTTGTGACATCCTTGTCTGGTTTTGGTATCAAGGTGATGGTGGCCTCGCAGAATGAGTTTCGGAGTGTTCCTCCCTCTGCCATATTTTGGAAGAGTTTGAGAAGGATAGGTGTTAGCTCTTCTCTAAATGTTTGATAGAATTTGCCTGTGAAGCCATCTGGTCCTGGGCTTTTGTTTGTTGGAAGAATTTTAATCACAGTTTCAATTTCAGTGCTTGTGATTGGTCTGTTCATATTTTCTATTTCTTCCTGATTCAGGCTTGGCAGGTTGTGCGTTTCTAAGAATTTGTCCATTTCTTCCAGGTTGTCCATTTTATTGGCATAGAGTTGCTTGTAGTAATCTCTCATGATCTTTTGTATTTCTGCAGTGTCAGTTGTTACTTCTCCTTTTTCATTTCTAATTCTATTGATTTGAGCCTTCTCCCTTTTTTTCTTTATGTGTCTGGCTAATGGTTTATCAATTTTGTTTATCTTCTCAAAGAACCAGCTCTTAGTTTTATTGATCTTTGCTATCATTTTCTTCATTTCTTTTTCATTTATTTCTGATCTGATTTTTATGATTTCTTTCCTTCTGCTAAATTTGGGGGCTTTTGTTCTTCTTTCTCTAATTGCTTTAGGTGCAAGGTTAGGTTGTTTATTCAAGATGTTGCCTGTTTCTTAAGGTAGGATTTTATTGCTATAAACTTCCCTCTTAGAACTGCTTTTGCTGCATCCCATAGGTTTTGGGTTGTCGTGTCTCCATTGTCATTTGTTTCTAGGTATTTTTTGATTTTCTCTTTGATTTCTTCAGTGATCACTTCCTTATTAAGTAGTGTATTGTTTAGCCTCCATGTGTTTGTATTTTTAAAGATCTTTTCCTGTAATTGATATCTAGTCTTATAGCATTGTGGTCAGAAAAGATACTTGATACAATTTCAATTTTCCTAAATTTACCAAGGCTTGATTTGTGACCCAAGATATGATCTATCCTGGAGGATGTTCCATGAGCACTTGAGAAAAATGTGTATTCTGTTGTTTTTGGATGGAATGTCCTATAAATATCAATTAAGTCCATCGTGTTTAATGTATCAGTTAAAACTTGTGTTTCCTTATTTATTTTCATTTTGGATGATCTGTCCATTGGTGAAAGTGGGGTGTTAAAGTCCCTTACTATGAATGTGTTACTGTCGATTTCCCCTTTTATGGCTGTTAGTATTTGCCTTATGTATTGAGGTGCTCCTATGTTGGGTGCATAAATATTTACAATTGTTATATCTTCTTCTTGGATTGATCACTTGATCATTATGTAGTGTCCTTCCTTGTCTCTTGTAATAGTCTTTATTTTAAAGTCTATTTTGTCTAATATGAGAATTGCCACTCCAGCTTTCTTTTGGTTTCCATTTGCATGTAATATCTTTTTCTATCCCCTCACTTTCAGTCTGTATGTGTCCATAGGTCTGAAGTGGGTCTCTTGTAGACAGCATATATATGGGTCTTGTTTTGTATCCATTCAGCCAATCTGTGTCTTTTGGTGGGAGCATTTAGTACATTTACATTTAAGGTAATTATCGAAATGTATGTTCCTATTCCCATTTTCTTAATTGTTTTGGGTTTGTTATTGTAGGTCTTTTCCTTCTCTTGTGTTTCTTGCCTAGAGAAGTGCCTTTAGCATTTCTTGTAAGGCTGGTTTGGTGGTGCTGAACTCTCTCAGCTTCTGCTTGTCTGTAAAGGTTTTAATTTCTCCATCAAACCTGAATGAGATCCTTGCTGGGTAGAGTAATCTTGGTTGTAGGTTTTTCTCCTTCATCACTTTAAATATGTCCTGCCAGTCCCTTCTGGCTTGCAGAGTTTCTGCTGAAAGATCAGCTGTTAACCTTATGGGGATTCCCTTGTGTGTTATTTTTCTCTTGCTGCTTTTAATATGTTTTCTTTGTATTTAATTTTTGACAGTTTGATTAATACGTGTCTTGGCATATTTCTCCTTGGATTTATCCTGTATGGGACTCTCTGTGCTTCCTGGACTTAATTGACTATTTCCTTTCCCATATTAGGGAAGTTTTCATCTATAATCTCTTCAAATATTTTCTCAGTCCCTTTTTTTTTCTCTTCTTCTTCTGGAACCCCTATAATTCGACTGTTGGTGCATTTAATGTTGTCCCAGAGGTCTCTGAGACTGTCCTCAGTACTTTTCATTGTTTTTTCTTTATTCTGCTCTGCAGTAGTTATTTCCACTATTTTATCTTCCAGGTCAGTTATCCATTCTTCTGCCTCAGTTATTGTGCTATTGATCCCATCTAGAGTATTTTTAATTTAATTTATTGTGTTGTTCATCGTTGCTTGTTTCATCTTTAGTTCTTCTAGGTCCTTGTTAAATGTTTCTTGCATTTTATCTATTCTGTTTCCAAGATTTTGGATCATCTTTACTATCATTATTCTGAATTCTTTTTCAGGTAGACTGCCTATTTCCTCTTCATTTGTTACGTCTGGTGGGTTTTTATCTTGCTCCTTCATCTGCTGTGTTTTTTTCTGTCTTCTCATTTTGTTTATCTTACTGTGTTTGGGGTCTCCTTTTTGCAGGCTGCAGGTTCGTAGTTCCCGTTGTTTTTGGTGTCTGTTCCCAGTGGCTAAGGTTGGTTCAGTGGGTTGTGTAGGCTTCCTGGTGGAGGGGACTAGTGCCTGGTTCTGGTGGATGAGGCTGGATCTTGTCTTTCTGGTGGGCAGGTCCACGTCTGGTGGTGTGTTTTGGGGTGTCTGTGGACTTATTATGATTTTAGGCATCCTCTCTGCTAATGGGTGGGGTTGTGTTCCTGTCTTGCTAGTTGTTTGGCGTAGGGTGTCCAGCACTGTAGCTTGCTGGTCGTTGAGTGAAGCTGGGTGTTGGTGTTGAGATGGAGATCTCTGGGAGATTTTAGCCATTTGATATTACGTGGAGCTGGGAGGTCTCTTGTGGACCAGTGTCCTGAAGTTGGCTCTCCCACCTCAGAGGCACAGCACTGAGTCCTGGCTGCAGCACCAAGAGCCTTTCATCTACACGGCTCAGAATAAAAGGGAGAAAAAGTAGAAAGAAAAAGAAAGAAAGAAAGAAAGAAAGGAAGGAGGAGGGAAGAAAGAAAGAAAGAAGATAAAGTAAAATAAAGTAAAGTAAGATAAAATAAAATAAAGTTATTAAAATAAAAAATAATTATTACAGAAAAAAAAATTTTTTAAAGAAAAAAATAAAACGTACGGATAGGACCCTAGGACAAATGGTGGAAGCAAAGCTATACAGACAAAATCTCACACAGAAGCATTCACATACACACTCACAAAAATAGGAAAAGGGGAAAAAATCATAAATCTTGCTCTCAAAGTCCACCTCCTCAGTTTGGAATGATTGGTTGTCTATTCATGTATTCCACAGATGCAGGGTACATCAAGCTGACTGTGGAGATTTAATCCGCTGCTCCTGAGGCTGCTGGGAGAGATTTCCCTTTCTCTTCTTTGTTCACACAGCTCCCGGGGTTCAGCTTTGGATTTGGCCCTGCCTCTGCGTGTATGTCGCCAGAGGGCGTCTGTTCTTTGCTCAGACAGGACGGGGTTAAAGGAGCCGCTGCTTCGGGGGCTCTGGCTCACTCAGGCTGGGGGGAGGGAGGGATGCGGAGGCAGGGCGAGCCTGCGGCGGCAGAGGCCGGTGTGACGTTGCACCAGCCTGAGGCGCGCCGTGCGTTCTCCCGGGGAAGTTGTCCCTGGATCCCGGGACCCTGGCAGTGACGGGCTGCACAGGCTCCGTGGTAGGGGGTTGTGGATAGTGACCTGTGCTCGCACACAGGCTTCTTGGTGGAGCCAGCAGCAGCCTTAGCGTGTCATGCCGGTCTCTGTGGTCCGCGCTTTTAGCCGGGGCTCGCGCCCGTCTCTGGAGCTCCTTTAAGCAGCGCTCTTAATCCCCTCTCCTTGCGCACCAGGAAACAAAGCCGCCAACCCCAGTCCTCCTCAGCTCCCAGCCCGCCCGCCCCGGCATGTGAGCAGACAAGCCTCTTGGGCTGGTGAGTGCCGGTCGGCACCGATCCTCTGTGCGGGAATCTCCCCCCTTTGCCCGCCGCACCCCTGTTGCTGTGCTATTCTCCGCGGCCCCGACCCTTTCCCCCTCCGCCACCCGCAGTCTCCGCCCGCGAAGGGGCTTCCTAGTGTGTGGCAACCTTTCCTCCTTCACAGCTCCCTCCCACTGGTGCAGGTTCAGTCCCTATCCTTCTGTCTCTGTTTATTCTTTTTTCTTTTGCCCTACCCAGGTATGTGGGGAGTTTCTTGCCTTTTGGGAGGTCTGAGGCCTTCTGCCAGCATTCAGTAGGTGTTCTGTAGGAGTTGTTCCACGTGTAGATGTATTTCTGGTGTATCTGGCACAAGGTGGCCATCCATGGTTTCACATCAACATGATCTCAGGCACAAACCTCCTTGATTTTCCATTTTGTCTTTGGTCCCCGTGTTTTTGATGAGTATCCCAAGGGCATTCCAATTCTTTTTATTTATATACAAAAAGGAAAAAGGTAATCTGATAATTGGCATGCTCAAGGGCAGGTGGGTTCACCAAACTCTTCTTTAAAGCCTTAAAGGTGATGTCATTGGTTCTTTCCATAAAATTGTGTTGGCGTTGTTATTCTTCAGTAAAACACACAGAGGTTTGGCCATAAGAGAGAAATTTGGAATCCAGTTCCAGCAATAACCAACGAGCCTGAGAAAACTTCACAGTTGGTGCTTAGTTTGGGGGTTTGGGAGACTTAGAACACCATGCTATCTGGATCTAGGTGAAGTCCTTGTTCTGATAGCAGATGCCATAAATATAAAACCTAGGTTTGGGCAAACTGCAACTATTCCTTGGTGGTCTTATGTCCTTTTAAGGCTAAAAGCTTTACAAAGCGGACACTGTCTCTGTGAGAAGGCTTGAGAATGAGAGTGAAGAAGTAAATCATCCACATATTACAAAAAGTAGAACCTCTAGGGAACTTTATTTCATCCAGATCAGCCTTCAGGATTTGTGAGAAATAAGGACTCTCGGTAAAACCCTGAAGTGTTACTGTCCAGGTGAATTGTTTTTCTTCCCAAGTGAAGGCAAAAAGGTATTGACTACCTTCATCAACTGGAATACTAAAGAATGCACTGCATACATCAATTGTAGCAAGGAATTTTCTTCCAGTGGGAATGGATGTTAATAGCATATGAAGGTTAGGAACAACAGGGTATCAAGGGATAACAATGTTTAT
Organism: Delphinapterus leucas; assembly: GCF_059928025.1. Classification (NCBI taxonomy): domain Eukaryota; kingdom Metazoa; phylum Chordata; class Mammalia; order Artiodactyla; family Monodontidae; genus Delphinapterus; species Delphinapterus leucas. The sequence goes on from NC_143131.1 coordinate 125,568,666, forward strand.
AGCTCAGAGGTCCTGAACAAACCTGCACTCCTGGCCCTTAGGTTTTCCCACTGTTGTGGGAGTATTACAGGGACTAGTACCAAGGATAATGAGGTCTTGAGCCTTATAATCTTCTACTATGGGCTTTATGCTTTGAAGGGCTTCTCAACTCATAGGGCATTGATTCATTCTAGGGAGAGCTTTTGAGGGATCTATCTGAATCTTGATGGGAGATGTGCTATGAATTTTGCCAATATCAGTTGGAGATTTTGCTCATAAGAAAGGTAGTTGTTGATTCAATAGAGACATGTGGTCAGTGTTTCCAGAATGAGCTCTAGTATAGTCAGAAATGGAGAAAATAAAGATGTAAAAGCATCATTTAATTCATCTGGTTGGCTGCTTTGATTTTTTACTGTCAAATTCTAGACTTATTTTCCCTGTTTGGGAGAAAGAAATTCCAGCATGATATTTCTCTAAGAAATCTTTGCCTATAAATGGGTAAGGGCAGCAGGACTAAAGAGAGAAGGGTATGTATCTCTCAAGGGACCTAAACAAAAGACAACAGGTTCATGGACAGGAACCTCTTAAGGTTCATTAGAGATCCTCTGTATTTGAGTTATTTTAGTACTCCAAGGCAGGGGCTGCTTTATTATAGTGGGGTTGAGCACCAAGAGTGTGGCTTTGGTGTCAATTAGAACTGGAAGAGATTCATCCCTAATCTGGAAAAATGTTTCTCCAAGCTGATGAATAGAAGGGAATGGGGAAAGCCCTGTCATTTAAAACTGGGAGGATGTTAGAAAGGCTGAAGGCACCTGAAGTGCTTAAACTTGTAACAATCTTTTTTTCCATTGTTCTGGCTCTTTGCAATAATAGCAGAAACCAAGAGGGTTTTGATATTTTTTAGGGACCTTCATTTGCTGAAGTTGAAGGTTAAGAATTTTGTCTGTCCTGATGGATGCATAAAGAAGGTGTGGTATATATATATACACACACGCATATATAATATATACATATACAATATGTATATATAATTTATAATATATGTAATAATACATATAATATGTATAATATATATAATGAAATACTACTCAGCCATAAAAAAGAATGAAATACTGTCATTTGCAGCAACATGGATGAACCTGGAGATTATCATACTAAGTGAAGTAAGTCAGACAGAGAAAGACAAATACCGTATGATATCACTTATATGTGGAATCCAAAATATGATACAAACAACTTATTTACAAAACGGAAACAGACTCACAGACATAGAGAACAAACTTATGGTTACCAAAGGGGAAAAGGGGGGATAAATTAGGAGTTTGGGATTAGTAGATATAAACTACTCTATATAAAATAGGTAAACAACAAGGTCCTACCGTATAGTACAGGGAACTATGTTTGATAACTTGTAATAACCTATAATGAAAAAGAATATATATATATACATATATGTATAACTTAATCACTTTGCTCTATGCTAGAAACTGACACAACATTGTAAATCAGCTATACTTCAATTAAAAAAAAATCCTAAAAAGAAAATAGAGAATTTTAGCTGTCTTCCTTTGAGGTGATTCATCCACAGTGAGAGAGACCTGGTCTGTCAGATTAACTAAATATGTAGTGGACATAGTTTCCCATTCCATCCTGGTTCTTTTTACTAGAAGCGCAAGGTCCTGGTTCAGCCCATGAATAACCCATTTTGATGTAAAGTTAAAAGCTACCTGGGTGCATTACTCTTTTTGAATTATGGTTTTCTCAGGGTATATGCCCAGTAGTGGGATTGCTGGGTCATATGGTAGTTCTATTTGTAGTTTTTTAAGGAACCTCCATACTGTTCTCCACAGTGGCTGTATCAATTTACATTCCCACCAACAGTGCAAGAGGGTTCCCTTTTCTCCACACCCTCTCCAGCATTTATTGTTTCTAGATTTTTTGATGATGGCCATTCTGACTGGTGTGAGATGATATCTCATTGTAGTTTTGACTTGCATTTCTCTAATGATTAATGAAGTTGAGCATTCTTTCATGTGTTTGTTGGCAGTCTGTATACCTTCTTTGGAGAAATATCTATTTAGGTCTTCTGCCCAGTTTTGGATTGGGTTGTTTGTTTTTTTGTTATTGAGCTGTATGAGCTGCTCATTGCAGCTCTATTTACAATAGCCCGGAGATGGAACCAACCTAAGTGTCCATCATCGGATGAATGGATAAAGAAGATGTGGCACATATATACAATGGAATATTACTCAGCCATAAAAAGAAACGAAATTGAGCTATTTGTAACGAGGTGGATAGACTTAGAGTCTGTCATACAGAGTGAAGTAAGTCAGAAAGAGAAAGACAAATACCGTATGCTAACACATATATATGGAATTTAAGAAAACCAATGTCATGAAGAACCTAGGGGTAAGACAGGAATAAAGACACAGATCTACTAGAGAATGGACTTGAGGATATGGGGAGGGGGAAGGGTAAGCTGTGACAAAGCGAGAGAGAGGCATGGACATATATACACTACCAAATGTAAGGTAGCTAGCTAGTGGGAAGCAGCCGCATAGCACAGGGAGATCAGCTCAGTGCTTTGTGACCGCCTGGAGGGGTGGGATAGGGAGGGTGGGAGGGAGGGAGACGCAAGAGGGAAGAGATATGGGAACATATGTATATGTATAACTGATTCACTTTGTTATAAAGCAGAAACTAACACACCACTGTAAAGCAATTATACTCTAATAAAGGTGTAAAAAAAATAAAAGTCATCACCAAACTCAAAAAAAATAAAAGCTACCTGGGTGGAATCAACATCTGAAGGAAGACCAGAATTTTCTTTAAAAATAATCTGAATTTGATTGTAATAGTCACGACAAGATTCATCAGAATTTATGTGCAGTCCTGAATTTTGTACCAATCAGTAGGCTTTGGAAACACCCTAAAAATTACTGGATGAAGTCTCCCACCCATTGCCTGAGCCTAATCGTATGATAAGTTAGCAGGCTGGTCTCCCAGTTGTAATTTTAGAGACTTTTCAGAGTGTTCCCAATTAGTGATTTTCATCCAATGCTGGCTGGCCTTCATTGACAAGCATATGAACTAGCTGACATAAGAAACTAGGTTGATAGGTCTGAATGACTGCATTAAATTCCTCAGCAAATCGGCGAGGATCTTCAGTTGCTTTGGGAAGATCTTTGACTGTGGCTTACAGTTTAGCTTTAGTCCAGGAAATATAAGAAATTAAGGGTTAGTCTCTGGATCCTCAGAAAGCTTAATTTTAAAGGGACACATTCTGATAAGTTCAGAGGCAAAGGAAGTGAGGTCAGTTTCTGAGAAAAAAGGAAGTTCAGTGAGAGAATTCGATGGGGGAACTGAGGGTACAGGGCTCTAGGTGGCCTAGAAAGAAAGGAGGAGGATGGCGCCAGAGGCAGGGCTTGGGCACAAGGAATGGAGGGAGAGACACGACGGCCCTGGAGAAAGAACCAGGGGCGAAGGAGCCAAGGAGGAAGGGCCTGTGGCTTTTGGGGCCATTTTCACTTTCTTTAATCCTTTCTTTGCATCAGTTAATCTTAAAATCTTATTTTGCAGAAAGGCAATTTTAGCCTCCTGATGAAGTTTGGAATCCTCAAAATACAAATCGAAATAGACATTCTATTTAGTTTGAGACATTTTAGACCTATGGTAGTCCAGTTTATTTTTAAGAAAAGTAAGTTTGGGTATTTCAAAATTCCTCTTAATGGCCACTGATATTCTAAATTGCCTTTGGTTATGTTGGCTTCTTTAGTTAGAAACGCACTTGAGGAAAGACTGTGGTTTTTAAACATAAAATCAGCTCAAATCCCTGTAGGGGAGTGCCCTCAAAATACTTAGATAACTGCAGTCCCATTCTCATAACTTTTCCTCTAGAAAAAGAATAATTTTCTTTTTATTAATTTCTTTTATGATTTATTATTATTTTATTTATTATTATTCTGAAAATTATTTCAGAATAATTTTCAAACCACCTAAACAGTTTTCAGCTCAAACAGCTTATAGCTCAAACAGTTCAGATATCTCTAACCTGTAGGCCTAATACCAGCCATTTCTAAGAGAACAGTCTGGTCCTAGAGGAACCTAGCTGAAGCCTTCTCAGCTCAGTTCCCATAGAACAGCCCTCATTCCAAAAAAAAAAAAAAAAATATATATATGGCCAAAGGCTGAACCAGTCCCAACTGGAACAATCTGATTTCAAATCAGATCGAAGTGCCAAATGAGCACTCACAGATAGAACAAGGCCTTAACTAGAAAAGTTGAAACCTTCAAACAGATCTCAAACAAACCCTAGAGAACTTCAAGATCCAAAGAGCGGGGAAGCTTGGATCCAGGAGAAAGACATACCTTTGAACTCCGCGGTCAGGGAGAAAAGCAATGAGCAACAATGGGCTCAGTGTGGGTACTGCACCTGTTTCTCACCAGCTCTGGAGTCATTGGGGGGTCTCCTCTAAATTCCTGTATGTGCCACCAAAATGTTGACCTAAAATAAACAGACTGCCAGCTATTTCTCTGGTAAAAATGGGCTTATTTGGGATTAGAATTGCAATTTGGGGCCTGCAACCATGGCTAGCTAGCCACATGCAAGTCCCTACACAGCAAGGAGAGAAGAACTCTTTTATAGAAGGGAAAAGGAAGTTGGGAGGGCTGTAGTAAACAAAGAGTCCATGGATTTTCATTGACTGGGTTGTTGCCAGGAAAGAGGAGTCTTTCTACTTTGTGTTGGTCTCTGCTATTGTTGCAGGGCACGAGAGCTCCCCCTTCTGGTCTCCCAAGTCCACTCAATTGAGGTTTTAGTTTATTAATTTTTTACGCCTTTGACACATAAAAGTTTTTAATTTTGACGAAGACTAATTTAATGTTTGTTTTGTGGCTTATGCCTCCAATTCTAACTTTTGAGGGGAGGTGACTTTGCTTAGTTCAGTCATAGGGGAAGCTACGATGCTTAGGTGTGTGGGATTCCATTCATTGATAAGTGGTGGCAGAAGCACTTAGGAGAGAAGGTTAACTGATGTACCCAGTGTTACACAGCTAGTAAAGAGCAGAGTTGAGACTTATACCTGATGTTAAAACCAGTAATCTTACCTTAAAAATGTCTCCAAAGGGGCTTCCCTGGTGGCGCAGTGGTTGAGAGTCCACCTGCCCATTCAGGGGACACAGGTTCATGCCCCGGTCCGGGAAGATCCCACATGCCGCGGAGTGGCTAGGCCCGTGAGCCATGGCTGCTGAGCCTGCGCGTCCGGAGCCTGTGCTTCGCAATGGGAGAGGCCACGACAGTGAGAGGCCTGCATACCGCAAAAAGAAAAAAAAAAAAAAAAAAATCTCTCCAAATAACCTTTGGCTATCTAAGCTAATAAAGGAACTGAATGTGAAAAAATAAATAAAACCAGTAATCTTCACTTCTCTAATTATGCAGAGAAGAAATTATTATGGTGAACTCAAGATGATCAACTTTTTCTCAAAGAGTGGGTAGCATTTTGATAAAGAGGGGGAAGGAAGAACTTTTCTTTGTAAGGGATTCTTGTTTGTAGAAGACTTATTTGAATAGAGCAGATCAGTATGAAAAAGGAATGACAAACCCTGTCACTACCTCAAGTTCTTTGTTCCATGCATTTCACCCTGATGCCTTAGGCCTTATTAGATGTCCCCAATACTTAGCAGGGTTGCTGTTATCACTAATTATGGACACAAGACGGTGCTAAAAGATCTCTCTTCTGGTTCTTTAGGCCCAGGTGTAGAACGTTCTCTTTCCTTTAATGCTCGTTCCATTTTCAGAAAAGAACTTTGGTTACAAAACTCAGGAAAAACTTAATAGAAATAATGAAAATACAGCATAATATCAAATGTTTAGATTTCAAGGTTAACTGAAGTATAGTTCCATTGTCGCTGATGATTTTGTACAATTTTAGATGAATGTAATAGAATTTCAAAGCTAGAAAGAACATTTGAGATTATCTTTCCTTTTTTCCATCCTGCTCCCCTGCTCCCCCCCTTCCTTCCTTCCTTCATCCTTCCAGGGACACTTTGTTAAACAGAATCTTTTCAGTTTGGAAAAAATAAGCAAAATATAAGCAGAGCTGTTCTTCCTGAAATGGAGGTAGGATGCTGAAGCCCAGTCTCTGATCTTACCTTTGCCACCATGGCAGGCCCGGAGGCGTGTCTGTTAACCCCAACGTGCCACATAAAAGAGTTTGGAAAATCATTGCTGAAAGTCAGGTGGTTGGCAAACTGCATTCTTGAATCAAATCCTGCCCCCTGCCTGTTTTTGCACAGCCTGTGAGTTAGTTTTTACATTTTTTAATAACAGGGAAAAAGTCAAAAGAAGAATATTTTATAATGCATGAAAATTATATGAAATTCAGTTTCAGTGTCTATAAATAAAGTTTTATTGGAACACAGTGATGTTCATTCATATATATATTGCCCAAGGCTGTTTTTAATGCAATAATTTCAGAGTTGAGTAGTTGCAATGGACGCTGTATCTCAGTTTCTTTAATAGATGTAAAATGATATAAGGTAATAATTATAATAAAGTATTATTAGATTTGTAACAGATATGATATAATATGTATAACATAATAGCACAAAAAGGGGAAAGAGGGAATAGAGCTATATAGGAGTAACATTTCTATCTCACTTTGATTACATTAGTATAAATCTGAAGTAAGTTGTGATAAATTAAAATGTATATAGTAAGCCCTAGAGCAACCACTAAACAAACAACAAAAGAAACCCTAAAAATGGTAAAAAAAAAAAAAATCATAAAGGAACTAAAATGTTACACTACCAAACATTTACTTAATGCAAAAGAAAGCAGTAAAGTAAGAATATAGGAACAAAAGGATATAAACAAATAGAAAAAAAATAACTCATATAAATTCAACTATATCAATAATAACATTAAATGTGAATGGATTAAACAATCCAGTCAAAAGGCAGAGATGTCAGACTGGATTAGAAAACAAGATCCAACTACATTCTGTCTATAAGAGACACCTTTAGATTCAAAGATATGAATAGGTTAAAAGTAAAAGGATGGAAAAAGATGTAATATGCAAACAGCACCCATAAAAGCTGGAGTGGCTATACTAATATCAGACAAAATAGTCTTTAGGACAGAGTATATATGGACTGCAAAGCCTGAAGTGTTTACTGTCTGGTCCTTCACAGAAAAATTTTGCTAACTCCTGTTCTAGATGCTTATGATGACTCACTGGGATACAGGAAAATATATTAAAGTTTTGACTACATTTTAGAAGTCTAATTATTTAGAAACTTTTGTATTATGTTTTATACTATATATTATATATTGGGGTTGAATGTATATTCTTTATAAATAAATAAAATAGACATAATTTCACGTGCATGTGCAGAAATGTTTTTCTGATCGAAGCGTGTAATCAAGTACTTTTGGAAACCACTCTAGTCTAACTGTATTGTTTTACTTGTGGGAAAAATAAAATCCAGAGTGATGAAATGATTGTTCAAGATTCCAGAGCAAGTTATTGGCAGATAAGCTACAGGCTCCTTGCCCCTTTCACTGCCCACCCCATCTTTTGCTGTCCTCCAGCTTGGGGTTTCTGAAGTAAGACTCACCTGTGGTGACTTCAGATTCTCTCTAGCACTAGACCTACTACTATGTAATACATTCAGAAGCCTTTTTCCTAGTCTTTTTATGAACCTTGGTATGTGCTGGCCATGTGAGTGCTCTTTGGGCTGAAGCAAGAGATTGAGGCATACCCTAAATTCATCCCAAATGTCTTCCCTGAGCTTGTACGTATCTCGTAGACAGATGAAGTAGAAATCTGCACACATGCTGCATCGTACAAATATCCTTTGCTTTAGGAATGTGGTGTCAGGAACAAGATCAGAAAAGTTTCTGTAGTTGACTTTGGACTTCACTAGTTGGGATGATGCAGCTTATTTAGGAAAGTCACAAGTCAAGAGGGACACACACACACAAAATTGTGCACATTCAAAACGAGGTCCAGGATAAAGAAACACTGTGTCTGTGAAGAAGAGTAGAAGAAACTGCGTGGTAACTTAGCTCAAAAATGACTCAGGTGCCCAAATAATTATCTTCAAGTATCTTAATGACTGTCCTGGAAAAGGAGGAACTTAGCTGTTTCATAAGCCCAGATATAGGACCTATGGTAGAATTTGCTGGGATTTAGGCTTGGGTTCACTAGCTAGAGATGTCCAATGATGAACTGGATGTCGTATAGACTTTGACATCAGAGAGAAGTGAGAATAATTCCTGGCTTCATCTCTTATTGCCTGTTTGACCCTGGGGATTATGGTTATGGAGAAGAATAATATATTGCAATATTGTATGTATAGCCCTCTTTTTTCCCTCTCCTACATGTCCTTGAACCTCATGCAGCCAACTGCCAGTTTCTACTGTCAGGATTTTGAAATTCAAGGCTGAGAGAATAGTTTGAGAAAAGGAATTTTGAGTCTGGCTTTTAGAATCTAAGGCCAGAATGTCTGGAAGGAAGTAGAACACAAAGTATATGCTGAAATAGTAGGTTTGGAAATATAAAGTAGGAGTCACACAGCACTGCCCACTAAGACCAAATAAAAATTCCATGGGCTGGAAGTTAATGTGCGGAGGAAAGACAATGTTGAGGGAGGAGATTGGTGGAGCCTAGCCTGCCTGGGACTCAACAAACCTAAGGGAACCAGAGGGAGAGCTGTGGAACTGGCACTAAGACTCATCAACTACCAATAGAGAGACACCATCTATCACAAGGTGGGAGTCAGATCATTAATGGATATCATGGGATCACATTAGGCATTTGGACCAGTGTCATAAATCATCAATGCCATACAGCTGTCCTCATTACATCTTGTAAAGACCTCCTAATGAAACACTAGCAGAGTGCTGGTCTTTGTCCTATGAGAGTTGCAGCTCTTTGGGGCCAAAACTTTGCTCAGCTCTATTTTACCTTCCCTGTGTAGAAACAACTCTTATTCACTAGGTATATTCTAAGGTGTTGCTTTGATGACAGGATGTCTCCTGAACACCTGTAGGAGGAGAGATCGTGTGGAAGGGAATCCTCACATTGGTACCTTGGTAGGAATGAATAGAACTGGTTTGAGATCCTGTCTGCTCCAACCCAGTTGCATAAAAACAGCAATTCCAGTTACATGTTAACGATACTTTTGACTTTCCATGTGGTTACAATTAACTTTCCTAGACCTTTTTTGCTGTTGTTGTAAATTATAACATTAATAATTATTTTATAAGGTTGCTCTGAAGTTAAATGAGATAACGCATAAAAATATTAGCACACTGATTGTCTTAGGATATGTTCAATAAATGGAAGCTGTTAGTATTATTCAAGAGGTGATGAGATCATAATCCCTTTAAGTGTTCTTATGAAACTGAGTGACCACTTGGTGTTCATGTGGTAAGGACATTAACATTTCTGAATGTGATAGTGGTCTCAGAGACCCATTTGTCAGTTTAGATCCAGTGTTTTTCTACCTGCTGTGCGTGGGCTAGTACAGACTGGCTGTATAGCATAGCCTCGGATAGTGTTAAAATATACATAAGTCTGGGCCCAAATGCAGATAATCTGAGTTAGTAGATTTAGAGAAAAGCTCAAGATTCTGTGTTATTGACAAGCTGTTTCCTTCTGGAGGCTCTAGGAGAGAATCCATTTCCTTGCCTTCTTCAGGTTTTAGAGGCTACCCACGTTCTTCGGTTCACTGCCCTACATCACTCCAACTTCTCCATGCATTGACAAAGCTCCCTTTCTGACTCTGACCCTCCTACCTCCTTGTTATAAGGACCCTTATAATTACATTGGATCCTCCAGGATATTGCAGGGTTATCTTTCCATCTCAAGATTCTAAACTTAATCACATCTGCAAAGTCTCTCTTGCCATGTAAAGCAACATATTCACAGATTCTAGGGATTACGATGTAGGTACGTTTGGGGGGTCATTATTCTGAAAATCATAGAGGATAATGTTTTTTTGGACTGTCAGCTACACGAGAAATCCCTAAATGACTTCATTCATTCCCACCTAGTAAGTCCATGTGTTGGGGGATTTTTCTTCTACACTACCACCCCTCTAAGTGTCTATTTCTTTGGTATACAAGTGTCCCAGCAGGCTGATTTAGACTTGACAATTCTATATTTAGATACACCCTAAAGGTATGCAAAATTCCAATATAAATGTGGAAACTACTCCGGAGCAGCAGAATATCTTTACTTCTTTAGAGTGTTGGTTCCCACGATGGACAGAAATGCTTTGAGTTCACTCTGGGGAAAACTGGTCTCTGAAATCTTAATGCAGAATTGGAATGCAGCCATGGAAGACCTTACGTAGCTAAAAGAGACCATAGATAATAATTCTGTGAGTTTGCCACTCTAGTCTCTTCAGCAGCAAACATGCTCATTCATTAGTCTCTGTGTTTTCTTCAATCACCCCAAAGGACGTGATAACATTATTGATCTCTTCCTTAACCAGCCACAGTACCTTAATGTCATTCAGATGATGTGTCCACATATTCTCCGCTATTTGACCACAGCAGTCATAACAAAGATGTTTGAAAACGCCGGCAAGTGCTAAATGATCTGGTCAGCGTTATTCAATAGGAGTCTTACACATATAAAAAACCCATTACAGAGTTTGTTGAGTGCTTATATGTTAATTTTGACTTTTATGGGGCTCAGAAAAAGCTGAAGGACTATGAATCAGTGCTAGTGAATGATTTCTTCTCGGTGTCCATTGAAAATACCTGTCTCTTTGTATTTGAGACTTTTTGTTGCATTCATCAGTGTATCAGCATCAACATGTTGGCAGATAAACTGATCGTGACTCCAGAAGAAGCTGAAAGGTGGATTGTAAATTTGATTAGAAATGCAAGACTGGATGCCAAGATTGATTCTAAATTCGGTCATGTGGTTATGGGTGACGGTGTAGTCTCATCCTATCAGCAAGTGATTGAAAAGGCCAAAAGCCTTTCATTTAGAAGCCAGATGTTGGTCATGAATATTGAGAAGAAACATAATCAGAATGGTAGGTCAGAGGCTCTTAACTGGGTAACTCAGGACTTTGGCTTCTACTGAAGAACTGTACAGAAAAAATATAAAAACTATAAAAGAAAGGTGAAATAATAAAACCATCATATAAACGTGAAGCATTTTGGAAACAACATAATGAGTATAAATTTTGGAGAATTTGAATAAAATTGGCTGTTTTTCATTAAAACAAAATACTTGACAGTTCTAGGTAGGGTATGCTGGATGGGAACAGAACAATCTTAAGGGTCAAGGTATAAATGGCTATCACTCCTGCTTGATGAGCAGTGTGCCAGATGCTAACTTCTGTCAAAGGAAGGAACTCGTCATAGCTCCTCAGTCCAGGCAGCATATAAGACTTCATGTTTGAAGGCAGTAGCTTCTGTCCCTGGGCCCTAGCTACATATGATCATGCTCAGATGGAGACTGGCCTTTCCCTGGATATTGACTCAATACTGTTCTTATGGTCCCTCTGGTGACGTCTCCTCATTCTTTGTCTTCTAAGTCTCTCTTACCTTTTTCTTCTCAGCCTTGGGAACCCATCCTTTGCCTTAAGGTAATTTTTCTCTTATCGTTTATATCATCATCATATCATATATTCTCTCAAAATCTCATGTGTCTATAGCTGAGTCATAATATGTAGGTTGCTAAACTCAAAACCAGGAACCAACTCTCTTTGCTTTCTTCTGTCAGTTCACCTCCAAGGCAATTATGGAGAATGCTTAGCTGATTGAATGTGGGAAGGAACAAGGAATGAAGCAAATTCTGGAAGCAAACAATTAATATTTCAAAATATTATCCATCTTCATAATTTTTAATATTTGTTCCAACATTGAAATTCAAAGGTACGATTCCTAAGTCCAAGGCTAGTGCTCATTTCTACTAAACCACACCCCGTTGTGTTGCCTTTACCTCATTCATTTCAATAACTTTTTCAACAACTCCAAGACCTTGGATTTCCAAATTGGCATATTTCCCCTTCACCAGGACACCTCCCACTCTTTCTAAATCCCCATTCTCACTGTGGTGAGAGCATCCTGCTTTCTAGCTCCTGGGAAAGGCTGAATAACAAGAGATCTGCACCACCCTCTCTTAAGCTGCTGGTCTGCCTTTTCACAATTTCAGCCAACTGTCTCTGACTCAGCTCTCTGCCAGGCAAAGGACTTGTAGGAAACATCTCCTACTTCTTCTCTTCTTCCAAGGAGTACAGGATTAGCAGATTAGCATGTAGTACACCTCAGCACAGGGCAGCTCCTTTTCAGTTTATTTGTCTGGTATTAAAAGGGGATGACAACTAGCTTAAGGTCTGAATGAGTTCCTTCCCACAGATACCTGCCCACCCTCTAATACCCAGGTACACAGCAAGAATGTGGACTCTGCTGGCCGTTCGACTGGTCCAGCTTCCTTAATGCAAGTGGCTGCTTGTCTAACTCTGTCTCACCATTCCAGCTCTTTTCTTTCAATATTATAATGAAATAATCAGTACAGAGAGGCAGCCAAGATTACTGTGTAAGTTACTCTGTGTTTGCATCAGAAAAAATGTGGATGGAGTCCCAGTTCTGCTACTTACTAATTATGTGACCTTGGGCAAGTTATTTAACTTCCTCAATCTTCTATCTGCTCCTCTGTAAAATGAGACTGAAGACACCCACATCACTGGATTGCTAAAAGGATTAAATAAAATAAAAATAGGTAAAACACTTAATGTCATACCTGGTACATGTTGCTCCATAAATGGCAGTCATAGTTATATTTTATTTTATTTAATAAAGATGTGCTGAAAAATACCACGCTTGGTACTATGGAAGTAGGGAAAGAAGGAGACATGGTCCCTGTCCGCAAAGAACATTGCAGACTAATGGGAGAGAGAAAATACCAAAGTAAGCAAAGGGAATGGGTGAAGGAGTGGAAACGTTATGGGGAAAGAACTGAATGAAGATGAAGTTAGACCTACGCAGCATGGAGGAGGGTCCAGAGGGAAACTCCATTGCAAAGGTATGGGAAAGGCCGCCTTGACATACAGTTCCATCCTGCGGGCAACAGCCTTTCCCCATGTTTCTGAGATTCTCTTATTCAGTAGTGCCATATCATGACCATGAACATGTATGCCTCTATTATTCTGTACTTTTTGGATACCCATGGGTGAGTTAGGGGTCTCTAGGAAAATGAACAAAGAAACGTTTCTTTCTTCCTCATCCACCTGTCTTTCCCTTACACCACTGTGATTGTCTGGGTCATCTTTAGAAAGCTTAGTTGTTTTTTTTTTTTTTGACTGGATGGCAGTTCAATCACAGGTAATTTCCTGGGCAGATTTTAGGCATCTCTAAAATTTAAAATGAAAATGAACTGCAGTGTATGTATGCCAAACTGAATGCATGTATGCCTTCTCTACACTAGATAAAGCATGCAGATTGTCTGAATGCCTGACCAGATTGTCATCACATGTGTGGGCTGAATAGTACCTTGGGAAGTGGCTGGGTCATTCTTCAACTGACTAGCCCAAAGGTTACAAAATTCTCCTGCTCCCCAAATGTCATAAGGAGGTAGTAGAGTACTATAAAGAGGCTCAGAGCACCTGTATTCTAGTGTTAACCCAACGGTGATAATTGTATGTAACATCAGGCAAATTTTCTTGATTTCTTTCTCAGTAAGCAAAATAGGGGAAATAACTCCTGCTGATGGCTCTGTAGAGCACGAATGTAATTTTCTTTTCAGAATCAGATACTTCTTATAAAATCGTAAGAAATGATAACTTCTGCTTGAACCACTTTACCCTGTTGTTGCGGAAATCAGACTATAGAAAGGAAAACATTGTATATATGTACATCTTCTTTATCCGGTCCTCTGTCAATGGGCATTTAGGTTGTTTCCATGTCTTGGCTATTGTGAATTGTGCTGCTGTGAGCATAGCTGCTATGAGCATAGGGGTGCATGCCCGGGAGTAGGATTGCTGGATCATATGGTAGCTCTATTTTTAGTTTTCTGAGGAACCTCCATACTGTTCTCCATAGTGGCTGCACCAATTTACATTCCCACCAGCCTTATAGGACCGTTGGCTTTCCTCCACACCCTCTCCAGCATTTGTTAGTTGTAGACTTTTTAATGATGGTCATCATTTGCTGTACAGCAGTAATTAACACAACATTGTAAATCAACTATACTTCAAGAAAAAAAAAGAAAGGAAAACATTTTGGCAACTTTGTCTCTAAGGCTAGCTTTTAAGTGTCTGAGAAGATTGACTATGTTCCCATTAAGATCTCTATAGGTTGGTCATTTCCTGTTCTTCCCGCCTTGCACGACAAGAATTCTAGGTGTCTGATTTCCCTCCTAAGTTGGTCCCTCTAGGCTGGTGAATTGGTTGTTATCATCCACCACATATTACATCTATCAGATCATTCATCAGCCTCTTAAGTCATTAAGTCATTCTAATGACTTCTCCTTGCACTTGGAATAAAACCCAGACTTGTTACTGGAGACTGCCAGCACTCGTATGCGTTTCCGCTGGCCTACTTTGGGCAACGCACATGGGCCTTCTTTCTCTTCTCCATACATGCCAAACCCACTCCTGCCCCAGGGCTTTTGCTCCTACTCTTTCCTCTGCCTGCAATGCTTTCCCCCTAGATCTTTGCATGGCTGGCTCTCATTCCTTCTTCCTTCTTCCTGTCTCAACACACATCTCACTTCCTCAAGGAAGCCTTTTCTGATCATGCGATCTGAGGTCCACCCCCTGCTCCACCCACATCACCATCTCATTCCTTTATAGTTCTTATCACAATCTGCAACTGAATTATACATTGTTTCATTCACTTGTTTACTCTGTATCTTCTCCGTAGAATGGAACCCATTTTCCCAGGGTGATATTCCAAATATTTAACAACCAGTATCACATGGCACTAATCAATCAGAATTGACCATGGCCAAAGTCCTGGGACAGGGTCCAGGAGGCCCCCTAACCTGCCCTCCGACCTTGAAATTGTTGGTGTGTGGGGAGGCCCAGGAGTCCTGAGGGAGTGGTTGGAGTACATAAGCAATGCATGTTAATTAGCAATGCATATTAACTAAGCAATTCATGTGAACTATGTGCCCATTATTGTGGAAATATTTCAGTATCTTAGCAATCTGTATGACCATTAGTTTGTACTGTTTGAATATCAACCCTACTTGTCTCCTATATTCAACACTATATCCCAGGCCTGGAACAGTGACTAGCATATAACAATCCCTCACATGGTGACTTACTTGACTGTCAAGTGTTGTCCACATACGCTTTCTTGAACTTGATATTTTCTAAAAGATCTATAAGGTGGCCTGGGTTCAAAGGTCACTCATAGGGTTAAGTAATGGTGTACTGAGGCCGTGTGGTCTACTTTAATGATAACTAATGTCTGTAACTCTTCATAGTTTACAAAAATCTACATGTCACTTATCCATTTTATCTCCACAACCATGCTGGGAGGCTGGCAAGACAAGACATATTCATTTCTCCGTTGAGTAAACTCAGACTCCTATAAATCAAGTGATTGCCAAAGGGTAGGCAGAGCTGTGAAATAGTTCATGTCTTCTGGGCTGGGACCATGTTCTTTCCAGCTGGGTATGTATTCCGTCCCCAGCCCTGGGTAGATCTGAACCTGAGCACAGAAGCAGCTACTGGATATAGGTGTAAAGATTCTGGGCTCTACATCTAGGGTTGTATATGCCCTTATATAATAACAACTGTGGCTGTTTTACAAAATAGGGTAGTTCAAGCAAGAGTGACCAGCCTAAGAGGGTCTAGAGGAAGCTAGAAACCCTGTCCAAGAGTTGGAGGAACAGGAAATGACCAACTTGGAGAAGACTTCAGGGAGATATAATCTTCTCAGATGCTTGAAAACCAGTCTTAAAGACAAGATTGCCAAGACTTTTTCTCTGCAAGTTCACAGGGCAGAGTTAATACCAGCAGTGAAAAATAATTGCAAAAATCAAGTTTTTGATTCAAAAATACATATTTACAAAAAGAGAAGTAATATAGCCTAGAACAGTGTTTACCAAAATACAGTGTATTTTCTTAGCACAAAATGGTGCTAAGAAAGATGTTTTTATTTAGGACATGATTGAACATTTTGAAAATTTTCATTAGTTCTGAGTTTATTTTAATACATACTAGGGAAAATATATGACTAGTAGACAAATTTTGTGATTTCAGATATCTAAGAAGTGGTTAAAGTAGATATTTTACTTTTTAAAAAAATGAAACAAAATCATTTAAAGAGAAATTTTTGGTGCATAACAGCAAGGGTGAATTTTCAGACATGTACAAATGAAGTGATAGATGAGTGATTGAAGTTTGTGAAAATCATATTCTTTGAAACTAGCTCTATCACTTTTCATGGACTTGGAAATATTCTTAACATTGTGATTCTTACCATTATAATTTCCTCATCTGTTTAATAAGTTTGTGGCAAGGATTAATAGTTCAATGCATGGAAAGTATTCAGCATAGTTTGGCACATAGTGAGAACTGCATAAATGTTAGCTATTGTTTTTATTTTTATCAACAACAATGAGAACTACTGAACCATGGGCAGGTACCTTGTGAAGCAGAAAGCTCCTCATCATGGAAGGTGTGTAAACAGGACTAGGCAGGCATTTGTCAGGGATGCTGCAAGGGAGATTCCTATGTGGGTGGGAGCTCAGCTAGAACTTTGAGGTCATTCCAGCTGGGAGATTTCTGTGAGTCTGCCTTTTAGTGAATTCCAGGATGCAAGAGAGACTTGCAACTAGAGTTTTCCTACTACATGTTGGGAGGGCACTTAAGGTACTGCTCAACAGGACTCAAAGAGCCATTGCTCGGTGAGCACTATTGTTGGCCTTTTCACAACCCACGTCACTGTCAAGGAGAGCTGTCAGAGAACCACAGATCTATTGTCCCATAGTTCTTGCCCAACCAGGAAAAGTACCCATTCTGTCCTCACAACCGTGGGAAAGGCTGTGAGCATTTCTCATGGGTACAGAGAGGACCCATCCTGTCTAACCCTCAACTGGAACCTGGCCTTTACCCAATAGTGACTGCTGACAGGCAATCAGGTCCACCTTGAGAGCTCGAGCTATGGGAAACACTTCTTTAAACAAGCTGAAACATGTTTCTCTGTAGCTTTCACCCACTTGTCCTAGTTTCATCTCCTTCAACCACAAAGAACAAGTCTCCTCATTGCCTCCAATGGGAATCCTTCAGAAGGCTGCAGGCTGATGGAGTGTTTGCCCTGTTGTTATTGATTTCCATGCCATTCTTCATTGTTCCCACAGATACACTGTTTCTGTCAAGCATAGTCATTGACATCATGTTCTAATATAATTTGTCTCTGTCCTTTTTTGAAGGCAAAAGATTGTGGAATCTAGGCCCCTTTTTCTTTATAAAGGGAGATGCTCTCAGTAGCAGTTCAGTTACACAGGATCTAGTAACTGTACTTATGTGATGCTGTTAATGACAGATCATGGTGTATCTGGTGCTCTTTGGAGGCCTGGCCCCCTTTTGAACTCTGCCAATGATCCTAAGAGATCTCCTCCAGGTCTGCTGCCCTAATTTGCATATGCAAATGACTAAAGATTCTAATGTCTAATTCAAATGGCATTGCTCTCCTGAGTTCCAGGATCACGTACAGCAGCCTGCTGGATATCTATGCATGAGTATCTTACAGGTGTTTTAATCTCACCAAGTTCAAAATTGAACCCATCCATTTTCTCTCTATGCCCCATATCTGCAATAAGGATAGTAATAGTGTTTACTTCACAGTTCTAAGGATTAAATGAATGAATGTGCATAAAGCACTTAGGATAGTAACTGATGAATTTACTTATGTATATTGCTATTATTGGAGGATATAAGAAAACAAATAAAATATAATATGTTGAAGACTGAATGGTTATGTGGAAAAAAATGAAACAAGACAGATTGAGAAGTGTTGGTAGGAATAGGAAAATGCCACAGGGCAGTTTTGGAAAAACGATTATATGTTCCTCAGTGATCTTCTTTGGGAAATAAATGTCTGAAGAAATTCTTGGTATGTCCTTTAACATCGGTCATTCTGAGTCTTTTTAAAGATGATCAAAACGCTCAGCATGAGGGGCCTTCTCTCCTATACCTGAAGTCACTTCTAGGTTCAGGATTTCTCCTCAGAGGAAGTGAGTTCACGATGAGATTAATTTCTAAGGAACAAGGATTGCATCTGGAGATGGCAACAGCCTGGTTTGTAACGGTTTATGCAAGTTGAGTGCCAACTTGCTACTGAGAGGGATCTTGTGAACCTGGAAGGGTGATGGCTTAGGCACGACACGTAGAACATTGCTACTCAAAGTGCAGTCTGCTGCTGGTCCTCAAACTGTTACTGATCTGCATGTGATAATTGTAGGATTGGGAATAAGCATTTAAACAGCTGTTTATCAGTCTTACAGAGTGGCTTTATGTCTGTTAAATCTACCAGTAGAGAAATGTAGACTCATATTTGTCATATGCATGGTAAGGGACTTGAATTATCTGTGGATTTTCGTATTCATGAGGAGTCCTGGAACCAATCCCCCACAGAAATGGAGGGTTGGCTGTGTATGTTTCATTTAATTTAAAGCATTGTGATGCATAGAAAACAAACAAGAAGAAAGAAAAGAAAGAAGATAAAAAGAAGTTGGTTCTCTGTAACTAATTGTTTGAAAGTGCTGAGGCAGTGTGGAGTCATGGGTTCTAGCCCTGCTCTGACACCACCTCGTATGAGACCCTCGGCAGCTCATTCTCCTTTGGGAATTACTTTCCTCATCCATGGATTAGAGGTCTTTGAATAGCTGGTTTTTAGTTTCCACTTTAGCTTCACAGATGCCATAATCCCAAGAATCTTTAAAGCATTTTTTTTAAATAAAAAGTGACTGAGTAAAGCTCCATTGCTTGATTTCAAGCCAAATAATCCTTTTTGGTAAAAACCTAACTACAGCATAGATTCTTTTTTTTTTTTTTTTAACGTCTTTATTGGAGTATAATTGCTTTACAATGGTGTGTTAGTTCCTGCTTTATAACAAAGTGAGTCAGCTATACATATACACATATCCCCATATCTCCTCCCCCTTGCATCTCCCTCCTTCCCACCCTCTCTATCCCACCCCTCTAGGTGGTCACAAAGCACTGAGCTGATCTCCCTGTGCTATGTGGTTGCTTCCCACTAGCTATCAGTTTTACATTTGGTACTGTATATATGTCCATGCCACTCTCTCACTTCGTCCCAGCTTACCCTTCCCTCTCCCCGTGTCCTCAAGTCCATTCTCTACGTCTGCATCTTGATTCCTGTCCTGTCCCTAGGTTCTTCAGAACCTTTTTTTTTGTTTTTAGATTCCATATATATGTGTTAGCATATGGTATTTGTTTTCCTCTTTCTGACTTACTTCACTCTGTATGACAGACTCTAGGTCCATCAACTTCAAAACAAATAACTCAATTTCATTTCTTTTTATGGCTGAGTAATATTCATTGTATATATGTGCCACATCTTCTTTATCCATTCATCTGTCGATGGACAGTTAGGTTGCTTCCATGTCCTGGCTATTGTAAATAGTGCTGCAATGAACATTGTGGTACATGACTCTTTTTGAATTATGGTTTTCTTGGGGTATATGCCCAGTAGTGGGATTGTACAGCATAGATTCTTAATGCTTTTCTTCAGATCCCCATTAGAAACATATTTTTTTCTTTGGGTGGTTATCTCTCAATCTGTCACTTCTCGTTGTAAAGATCTCTTTGTCTTGCAGCACTCAGGTTTTCCCCATGAATTCAAATATTTTATAGGAAAAATTTTCTCTGCTGAGTGTTCATAGACTGATGATCTTCTTGAATTTACCAAGAGTCCCTCTGAGGATGTTCTCTGAATAAAATCTAACCAGCATTATAAGGAGTTTGGATTTTATTCTAAGACTGAGGAGAAACCATAAGATGGTGGCAAGAAGGGGAGTGACATAATATAATTTATGTTTTCAAAGATCACATTGGCTGATCTTTGGTGATTAGATTGTAAGGGTACAAGACTATATACGAGAATAGTTTGGTGGCTACTGCAGTAGTGTAGGCAGGCCATATGGTGGTTTGGCCTATGGGACGTAAAGAACAGGTCATGCTATCTAGCTTGTTTACCAGCCTTGGCAGCGCTGTGTTGCGGAATTGCTTATAAATCCTATAAGTGGCTTTTCTTAGCTGGATTGGGATCATAGGTTTTTTTATGGGGTTACAGGTAGTGGTTTGTAGGAGTTAACATTAATTCACAAGAAGTCCTATCTTGGAATTATTGCTGAATGTCCTATTCATATGAGTGTATGGAATCAGAAAATGTGCAGGCATTGAATAACTATAGATGCAGGGTTTCAGACGGAAGAGGGGTTTTATCTTTACTACTCATCCACTTAGAAAACAGAGGTCACAAACAAAAGTGCTTCAGTGTAGAAGCCAGAAGCCATCCCAGACAAAGTGCTGGCTTGTTGGGTTCTTAGCCCTGGGACTACCCAGAAGATAAAGAGGTCTGCCTTTGGAGATAGACTGTCTTCAGTCACGTAGACCCCACTTTAGCTGACTCAGCATTAGAGGACATGGGGCCATTTAACTCATTTTACTTTGGACTGTATGCGGGCATTTCACTGGGAAGTAAAATACTTAGAGGAAGAAATAAGTACTCCATCCAGGTAAAAGCATTCTGGTGTAATACAATTGATTGGAGATTTCCATCTGGGAAATATTTGACTCCACAAGATGACCAATATCAGCAACTACAGAGTGAAGAGAATAGCTTAGGATGAAATAATCCATGAAACACAGGAAGAAAGGCAGTGGGAAGTGATACGAAAAGTTTGAGCTGAGATTAAATTCCCCACTCTTTCCTCTGCTAGCCTCTAATTTCAGGTTGTTGTCTAATTATCAGAAGCTGTACCCCCTTCTGCAAAATGAGATAATTGCACATTTTATGACTGATATGAACATCAAGTGAGAGCTAGATAAAATGTTTGTAAACTGTAAAAAGCCACAGACAGTTTTATTATAATAGTAGGGCTTCCACTGAATTGCATCAGACTAGCAATACTATTTGTGGATTCATATGGCTTGCTTGGTCACAGCGCTGCTAAGCGAAACTTGAAAGAGACTGTGAGAAAATACCTGTAGGTGTGGAATTGCATAATGTGATTTTATGTGTGTGCATGTGTACATTTGTTTGTACTAATACATCAGTGTTATATTTATGCTCAAACATTACTATATTTTGATGGGATGGGATCAGATGTAATATGGGACAAGGGTTCAGAGCAAGGGCTTTGGAATCAGAAAGCCCAGTGTTCATACGTCAGCTTACAGGCTTTGTGACAAAATTACTTAATTTGCACGAACTTTAGTTTCATCAATTGCAAAGTGGTTATAGTAATACCTACTTTAGGGTGTGGAAGTGAGAATGAAATAGGGTAAAGTATAAGAAACATTTAGCAAGTACTGAGAAAAATAGAAGACTCTAATAAATGCTAATTGTTGTCATTGTTCTTGTTATTAATAATAAAACTCACTCTGTGCATATGTGTGGATGGTTGGAGGCTCTTGCCTGAGTGACAGTCCCTATATGGGACAGTTGAGCAGAGATGATCACTTGTGTGAGGAAGGAACATCATTTCTGGAGTTTGCACCTCCCTGGTCTGTGGAGGAAGTTTCCAGAATCAGAGTCAGGATTTGATTCTCTATTCCTTTTCACTGAAGCTTCTAGAAATGGAAGAAGCTTGTGGGTTCTGGGAATTATGAATGAGAAAAACAAAGGAATAAAATTTTGTCTATAGCCTCTTCCAAAATCATTCAGTGAATTAAGCTAGATGAATAGGGAGAAAAACAAGGAAGGTGATGGTACTCAACAAGTAAAGAGGCTAGAGAAGAAATGACACATGGGCATAGGTGGGACAGCTGGTGGAACCATCTATAAGATTGAGTGGAGAGAGTCAGCAAAACATAGTGGTTACAAGAGGTGACTTTAAGATCAGGCAAAGCTGGGTTCAAATTCCAGTTCTATCACTAACTGTGTGTAGTTGGGCAAATTGCTTAAATTCTCTGTAAAGTACAAACTGGAAATAAAAAAACAGTACACTTCTCACTGAGTTGAGGTAATACAGGTTAAGTGTTTAGCAAGCTGGTAATTTTGGGGCTACTTTTAATAGCTAAGAACTTGAAGTTTCTCCTTTGGAAACTTGTTATTCCCTAAAATGATTGCCTTATTTTTCTCTTTGGCATAGACTGGTAAAGATGTTCATTTCAAAAATGAACATCTAGCTTATGACCTTTGGCAAGCAACATAATGTTTTCATGCCTCAGTTTCTGCATCTGTAAAATGAAATTATAATAATATTAATAACTGTTAGAGTGGTTGGAAGGATTAGATTAGGTCATCAATGTGACATTATTAGCACAGAGCCTGGAACATTGTAAGCCCTCACTAAGTATAAGTATTGTTAGTTATTATTAGTAAATCATTCTGTATTATTCTTAAGGAAACAAAAGAGATTTTAAGTTCGTATTAAGATTTGTTTTAAGATACACACCAGCTTCCTGAAACTTGGACTAAAAACTTTGCTCAGAAAATACAATGGATCCTTATAAGATATGACTTGAATCTCAGTTTTTCTTTGCATAAAGCACATGTGATATTGCTGCTTCTATATCTGTTGTATTCTGAACACACAAAACATAATTATACCTCATTACATGATGTTAATGAGAAAGGGAATGGTACCATCATGCTAATTTAAACTCAGCCAGTGGTCTACTCTCTTCTACCCTAATTGGGTCAACCTGTGCTTCTTCCAAGCCCATATCAGATACTCTTTCTCTTGAATTCATTTCTGGTAAATTTTGTAACCATTTTTCTCTTTTAAATACATTTAATTAGTGTACTTTGAAAGTCTAAACAAGACATTCAAAATAAAATTATTTTAATATTTATAATCATTTATGGAGATAGTAGCTAATATTGTTGCATTAGTACTGTACTTTATAGTTAACCAAGTGGTAGAGTGTTATGTTTAAGAGCTCTTTTATTTATTGAAGTATAGTTGACATACAATATTATGTCAGTTTCAGGTGTACAACATAGTGATTTGACATTTAGATACATTACAAAATGCTCACCACAGTAAGTCTAGTAACCATCTGTCCCCATACTTAATCCTGGCTCTGGCACTCAGAGTATGTGATTCCAGGGATTGCCATACATATAGACTACAACATCAATGGTGCCAACTAGAGTTTTACACTATGACAGTTCTCACTGACATGTTATTTAATCTCTTGTGTCTTGGTTCCTTATTTATTCATTTGAACTCTATCAATAAAATAGGGTTTTTGTACAGTTTATTTAGGTTATCTAGATAAGATATTTAACACAATACTTGGCACATGGTAAACCATAAATGGGAGCTATAATTATTGTTTTCATGATTACTAACTCCCTTAAACCATAATTGGGAGCTATAATTATTGTTTTCATGATTACTAACCCCTTAAACCATAAAGCAATTCTCTGAACTCTATGGCCATTATTATATCCATTTTACAAATGAGGAAACTGCGGCACTGTAAAAAATACATATTTTTTTCCAAAGCAGAAAAAAAGTGTGCTTCTAGGCTGAGAGATTTTGCCATAAAATTAAATAGTATAATATTGTTTTTATATACTTGTATATTTAAGTTTTATTTAAATTGTGATTTTTTTTCTTTAATTAAATGGTGTTTTTTGCTGTTGTGTGAACATATGTGAAAAGTAGTGTTTAAAGCCTAAGCATGAAAAACAAAAAACAATACAAAAAAGGCCTAAGCAGGACTTCCCTGGTGGAGCAGTGGTTCAGAATCCACCTGCCAATGCAGAGGACACGGATTTGAGACCTGGTCAGGGACGATCCCACGTGCCATGGAGCAACTAAGCCCGTGCGCCACAACTACTGAGCCCGCATGCCACAGCTACTGAAGCCTGAGCGCCTAGAGCCTGTGCTCTGCAACAAGAGGAGCCACTGCAATGAGAAGCCCGCGCACCACAACCAAGAGTGGCCCCCGCTCACCGCAACTAGAGAAAGCCGGCGCACAGCAACAAAGACCCAACCCAGCCAAAAAAAAAAAAAAAAGCCTAAGCATGAAAATAGCCTAGTGACTGTTTAAAATAGCCGAGTGACTGTTTTACTGCTTTGGCCATGGAAGTTTGGGTAGGAATATGCTACCATCTTCACATTCCTGAGGACTGAGAATCCTTAAGCAGGTTGACTCCCAGACACGTCACTTTGAATGTGGCTCTCTTCTGATGACACCAAATGTAACAAATAGGAGCACTGACCATTACAATTTTTCCCCCTTACAGAATAATGTGAAAGTATACATTGGGAAACTATTTCCTTAGTCATTAGATTTGTTAATGGCAGGTATTAGTACTTTATTGGTTAAATGATGCATTTATTGTTGAGCGGCATTCTGAAAGGTTCTTTATAATGGCAGTGAAAGAATTTGTAATATTTATTCGTGGTGGGAACAGAATGACTCATGAGTGAGAGATGTTAAGAGTCAAGAAAGAAAACAGCAATTTGTAAAAACTTGGGCAGGTCACCTTTATATTAGAATGATTTCTTCACATAGTTTCAATTTTGTGTTTTCCATTAAATAAGAAGGCTACTTCTTAATTGTATGTTTTTTCATCAAGTTGAATAATCTTTTAATAGTTGTTTTTTGGAAAAGTTTTGTTAAACACCAACTGTATGGGATGCACTTGTCTAGGAGTTGGGGACCCATTATGAGATGAAACAGACATAATTCTTGACCTGACAATCAAGCAGGGAAGACAGATAATGAAATGAATGATTTTAGATAAATAAAGGGTACAGAAGGATCATGTAGCAGGGAGTGTTCATCCTGTGTAGTGGGTCATGGAGGACCTTGCCTGAGGAAGTCATGTGTAAGTTGATATGCAAAAAATGAACAAAAATTAGCTACACCCTAAGGAAGGCCTGGTTCTGTGCATTCATTTATTTATTCATTCACTCATCATTTTTTATGACAAACGTGTGTTGTTTTCCTACAGTGAGACATGCCATGTTCTAGGTTCCAAGAACTCAGGAATGAACAAGCACTTCTTTTCTAAAACAGGGGAATAAATGAACAAGTAAACAAATATATAAGATAATTTCAGGTTCTGGTAAAGAATAAAAAGAAGGAGGAGGGAGGAGGAGAAGATAATTGCATAGGAAAATGTGTTAGGGGAAAATAATCTGGGAAGGTCGCTCTGGGGAAATGACCCTTAAATTAAGAGGAACCAGCCATGCAAAAAGCCTTTTAAAGTTATTCTCAGTATTTTACCTTCCTTTCATTATTCACAAAGCTTCAGTAAATTCCAGTCAAAAAGTAGAGCCTTTGTTCAGGGATGTTTTGAATAGCAAAGGCACAACAGTTTGGGGAAACCACCTTCTCCAGCTGATAGCAAAGAGAGTAGCAATGCTGATCTCCTCCGGACAACAATGTAACCAACAAAATATTAAGTTCCAAGGGTCACCAGCAACAGAGACTTTAGAATGGGAGCTTGATAAAGAGCTGAGGGCAGATGAGCTAGAAGTTCTATTTCCTAACTACATAAATAGCAGGAATGGGGAGAATCTGGGAAATACTTGAGGGACCTGTAAGGATGGATGATTTTTGACCAGAGGATCATTAATCCCATGACAATTTGGTTATGAAAAGGAAGTATACCCTCACTTTATTGTCACATCCTGGTGAAGCCTGGAGTATGTAGATTATACTTAGCTATGGACATTTTATTCAACATACATTCAAATACTACTTATGCTATAATATCAGTAATTGCTAACACTCTGAACATTATTAGCTGTGTCACCCTCCCTTCTACATGCTTACATATGTTAGCTCATGTGATATAACATTTCTATGAGGGAGCTACTATTATTTTCTTCTTCTTCTTTTTTTTTTTTATATTTTATATTTGAGGCAGAGAGGCTTACACAATTTGCCCAAGTTCACAGTAGATGTTCAGGAGTTGAGTGCAGGCAGTCCAGATCCAGAGCTCTTAATCATTTTGCAAGCCTGTTCCTTATATGCCAGGTCTGTATTTCTTCCCCTCATCAGCTGCTAGGTAAGCATCAGTGTGGGATTCTTCACATGATGAGGAGCACATTGTAGGAGAGAGAGAGACAGACAGAGAGAGAGAGTGAGAGAGTGAGAAAGGAGGAGATGTACACATCGTCCATATCCATCCGTTGATGGATGCTTAGGTTGTTTGAAGGAAGCTTTTTTTAATGACTGCCTAACATATATCTGACCTTATAAAAATCCTACCCTCTACCAAAATACACTTCATAGAAGAAGTGAGGACACTTCAGTGTTCTCAGTGCGATTCTGAGAGCTTTACTAGTATCACACTGAGGATGTTGGAGTATCCTTATTTGGTGCTAAGTCTAAACACACACACAGGAGGGAATAATGAAAATTCTTTTGTACAAAAAAAGTGTATGTATAAGTAAGAGTTTTAAGAAAAGTATAAACCACGTAAGAAGCTTAACACAAAAAGGCCCTTTTATTAATTTAGGAAGGTCTTTAAATATGACTACTGCCTCTATCATAAAACATAAAGAAGAAAAGAAAATCATCTTGATAAAGTTACATTTCCTTTATTATTATTTTCGGCCTTGTTCAGTTTTCTTCTAGCATTGTATTTTTGATATTTTGAAAGTTTTGATATAAAGTCATTCATGTTGATGGCACTATTTAAAAAACTCGTACTCCTTTAAATGACCATTTTACTAATGTATTCTCCCATATTACAAAAAAAAGCTACTGCTTTTTTCTTGATTAGATTCCATGATTTTTTTGGTCTATATTGCTAGTAATATTTAAGGAGCTGGGCTTGATTAATTTAAATGTGCTTCTAATTTCTTATTACATAACAACTTTTCTTATTACATAACAATTACGTAACTTTTATGTAATTGATTTTCTTTTTTTAATTTTCTTATAGTGCAGTTTTATTTTATTTTTTGCTCTAAGTAATTCTTTGACCAGATTCTATAAATACTAGTATGTAGGATTTAAATTTTTATTATTTTAAATATTTTTCAGTGGTCTGCTTTTGTCACAAATTTGTTTCATCTGCAATAGATTCATTTCTTGCATTAACATAAAACATTATATTTGTTTTTAATCACTTAAAAATATGTATAACATATTACACTTTATAATTCCTTTCATTCATAATGATTTTGTATATTTTTAAATTATTATAACTTTAATTATTATAAAATAAGCCTCTGAAACTTGCTTACTATGTTTTAATTTTCTCATATATTTTTTTCTGAGGTTGATATTGGCAACCTTGTTCTTCTTTTGTTTAAACATTATTTAAAAACATTTTCCCCACCCCACCCCCACCCCCGGCCTTTTAAATTAATTAAATAGTAGTTAATTAATTTTTAATTTTGTTTTAGAAATGTCTCTTAAAAGCAGTGTTACTAAATTTCTTTTCAGGTGCAGTTGGAAACTGCTTGCCTTTGATCAGGAATATTTACCCTTTATATTCACTGAATAATTTTTCATAATTTGATATTTGTTATCTTTTTGCTTACTTCCTTGGATTTATTTATATTGATTGACTATTAGTGCACAGATGATCTCCTTTTTTGATTTTATATTTAAAATTTTGTGTGAGGAGAAAGGTTTTTTTTATGCCATTAGTTATTTCCTAATATAATTTCAAACATTATTAACCATAAAATTATCTATTTATGCTCATATAAAATATATTTTAAACTTAATTTTATAGGAAAAAGAGACCATTCTTTTTTGTTTTTTTTGCTCCGGACGCGCAGGCTCAGCAGCCATGGCTCACGGGCCCAGCCGCTCCGTGGCATGTGGGATCCTCCCGGACCGGGGCACGAACCCGTGTCCCCTGCATCGGCAGGCGGAATCTCAACCACTGCGCCACCAGGGAAGCCCAAAGAGACCATTCTTATTGGCATTTTTTTGTTTTGTTTAATCTGGAGAATGAAACCATCTATAACTACTTTTTTTTATTTGGTCATCATGACTTAGACTTCTTCAAAACATTACATTAACTTGGGATATTTATTAGCTCCAACTCTTCCCTTTGCAGTTAATGCTTTATTTTATTTTATTCTTTCTCTAATGTTGGTTGGCTTCTTTGATTATTGTAAGATTTTTTGTTTTGTTTTGTTTTGTTTTTTGCGGTACGCGGGCCTCTCGCTGCTGCGGCCCCTCCCGTCGCGGAGCACAGGCTCCGGACCCGCAGGCTCAGCGGCCATGGCTCACAGGCTGAGCCGCTCCGCGGCGCGTGGGATCCTCCCGGACCAGGGCACGAACCCGTGTCCCCTGCATCGGCAGGCGGACTCCCAACCACTGCGCCACCAGGGAAGCCCTGTAAGATTTTTTTTACCTTTAGTATTTAATGTGTCAGTTTTCTTTCACTGAGTAACAAATTATCACCAACTTACTGCCTTAAAATGACATGAATTTATTATCTCACGGTTTCTTTGTGTTAGGAATCCAGACAAGGGTTAGATGGGTCCTATGTTCAGGGTCTCAACAGGATGAAATCAAGATGTCAGTTGATGTTTAAATCTCATCTGAGGCCCTGGGTTTATTCCCAAGTCCCTGGTTGTTGACAGAATTTTGTTCCTCACAGCTGTTGAACTGAGGCCCTCAGCTCCTAGAGGTCACCTTTTATTACCTGAGACATGGTCCTCTTCAAAATATGGCAGTATTATTCTCCAAGACCTGCAGAAATGTGTATGTTACTGCTTTGAAACTTTCTGACCTTATGTCTCTGACCTCTTGCTAGACTACCTTTCAAGGGCTCGCCTGATTAAGTCAGGCCTACTTAGTTATCTACCTTTTAATTAACTTAGAGTTAATAGATCAGGGAACTTAATTACACCTGCAAAATTCCTTTACTTTGTCATATAACATAGCCTAATCTTGGTGGTTGTTTGCTCTCATATTTATAGGACCTGCCACACTCAAGGGCACTCACCAGGTATGTACAACAGAGGGCAGGAATCTTGGGGCCTTCTTAGAATTCTGCCACCACAACACCTAATTTAAATCATACAAATTTTGCATGGTTTTTGAGAAATATTTTTTAAGACTTACTTGAGAATTTCTTTCTGTATGAATATGTGCTGTGATGTTTGAAAAGAAATTCTAGAGGTACATTACTTCTCTCTAAAAGTTTTGTAAAAGCTCTGTATATGTAGATGAATGTAGAAGAAAAATATATTGTACTGTAGTGGTAAATTTGTAATGAAATGTGTATTCTAAAACATTAATTCTAATACCTGTTGGCATCATTATAAATTAGTGTAACATTATAAAAGATTAGTTTGCCTTAAATTGTTTATGCTTTTTGGGTCAATAATCCCACTCATAAAAATCCACACTTAGAAAAGGGTTAAAGACAAGGAAAAATTCTTATGTACAAAAATGATTAAAACTCTATCATAGTGAATATTTGAAGTAAGTTCAAATCACAAAGTTGGGGAAATGTTAAGGAACTTAGTGTGAACTTCCCGAATGTATATTGTATGATAAATAGGAATACCATAAAAATATGAAAGATGTGTACAACATATGTGAAATAAAGAGCACAAAATTATATGTGCACTATGATTACAGCTATGTAAAATATGTATGTGATTGCTGTAGGATTATAATAATGTGTGAGAAAACAGTAGCAGTTGATGAGACAGGTTGTCATAACACGTGCACATTTTTAAACAATTTATTTAACACTACCAAAAGGTGTATACAAGGTATAAAACAAAACTAGGTCAGTTTCCCAAGTGTCTGGGAAAGAGTAGGTGTGGACCTCCTTGACTTCTGATCCTCTTTCATCTGAAATCTGCTGAGCCTTTACTAATTGAAGGGTGAATTCTTCTATTGCCATTGATGAGAACTAAGTGAATTATATTGGGAGTAGACAGACCCGGCCCATCCCTCAAGATCATGACTAATTGACAAACCCTCCTGATGGGGTGTGACCTAGGGCTGACTCTTGATGACTGGGGAGGAATTACACACAGAATGCTCACTTTTCCCTGCTTTTCTATGAGGTTTCAAATGGGACTGGGGTATTGTGAGCAAGAAGGAATTACTCTATCCTCTTCATAAAGATATCAGTGATGACGGGAGTAGAGATCATAGATTAAAGTTAGTCCTTTCATCCAGTGTGAAAATCCCCTCCAGTGCATGTGTGAGGGGATCACCATCTTTCTTCTGCTTGTATAGCATGTATTTGCTATCACTGAATGTAGCCTATGTGTTTGATAAGCAGCAAATTTCTTTGACAACAGATCATCTTTTTCATGGAACACATCCTAGCAGCACTGTTCTCAGGAACATAATTTGTGAAAGACTGAATTATGAATACTCCTTTAATTTTTGTACAAAGAGCCATGTCAAACAAAGAAACTTGGGATGTGAAAGAAGGATTGTACTTACTTTTCAAGGTCCCAAGAGGGATAAAACTAGACTGAAAGTGTAAAATTATGATGAGCTGGATAACTATGTAAAAAGATGGTTTAGTCCTAGAAGTCAAGCTTCCCATCACTAGTAGTTTTCAAACATGGATTTGATAATCATTTGATGTGACTATTTTGGAGACGATTCAAGAGTTAAACCAGAAATTAGAATTTGGAAGATCTGTGACTTTCAGCCCTGACTGAACATCATCTTCTAACTTAGTTTTTTTTTTTTAAAAAAAAAGACAAAAAAGGAAGGGAGGAAGGAGGAAAGGAAGGAAATACCTGGGCCCCATCTAAGCTCTACTGAATTGAAATATCTGGGTTTTGAGACAAGGAATTTGAATTTTTAATCAGCTGCCTAGGTTATTCCTGTATATACAGTTCAAGGGACTAAACATTGAAAACCAATGGGCCAAATTGCTTTTGAAGAATACCCATTAAAAATCTGTGTCCATAATACAAACAATATGGCATATTAGGTAATTAGGAATGCTAAAGTGGTAGCATTGCTTGTCTTCTGGGAATCAAAAAATAGAAACCCAGTTTCTGAGATTTCCTGTCCAGGCACACGGGGACCTGTCTGTGCTACTGAATTTCTTATTCTAAGGGATAGAAGGGCAGATGAGAATTAGGCAAGGAGGAGGTGGCTAGGGAAGGTACTTTTAGAAGCAGCTTTCTCCACCCATGTACAGTCCCTCCCTTGCACTCTGCTGTGTAAACCTAAGATTTTGATTGCTTGAATCTGTGGCTGTTGCCTCATGGAGTTTAATGAGGTTCATCCCATACAGAGAAGCTGCAGGACTTCTCAGATGGTTGTTACAGGGAGTGGCTTCTTGAATCAGAGCAATTCATATAATCTCTCCTCCACTGACAAGGGTCTGGCAGGATGTGTCTGCACTGCCAGACTTCCAATTCTAACAGTGCCAGCTTGTTTTGCCCAAACTGAGGGAGTGACCTCAGACAGTGTTTGCACAAATTTCAGTTTTAACTGGAACTTTTAGTTCTGCCTAGAGTTATATAGAGATCTAGGAAAAAAGGCAGCCACTTGAGGGAAGAGTACACCTAGACACCAGTTCTGGAAGCAGCTAGGAAACCAAGATACCCCTCCCAGACATCCCATGGTCTTGATCCAGATATGTGAGAGCTCACTACTCCTCAGGGATGCCTAAAATCTGGGCAGCTGGAAGGGATTTGCCAAATCCATTTACTTATTCAATTATCTATATTTTTTCAAGGGTCAACTATGTGCCTTCACTATACTATACGTACTGAAGATAAAATAATGGGTTAAAACAGCCAAGAGTTTACAGTCTGGCTAAATTTCTGTACTTGCTCTGACTGGGAATTGGCCAGCTCTTCTTGGTGATCATTACCTCCTCATTACCATAATAGTAGTTAGCATTTATGGACCTGGTGCCTATGTGCTAAAAACTTTTTAATGGCATATTTCTAACAAGATAAGTATTATCGTTATAGCCATTTTTCAGCTGAGAAAGTGGAGATACATAGACAAGGTAACTGGACCAAATTTATAGCCTGCATTCATTGTGAGGGTGGGCAGGAGAAAGTGGAGATTTAGGATTCCTTCACCACATCCTAGGAACTTGGGTCTTGCTGGATCTTGATCTCTGTGGTTAGGGTCTGAACCAGGCCAGGCTCTGTTAGTATTGCATTAGTACAGTGCAGTCTCCAAACCCAGTGAGGATCATTCTGAGGAATGGGGATTATATTCAGGCCTTGAGTAAAAGAAGAGAAATAGGGTTGACAGTAGCTAGCTTTGGAATCTCAGGGGACCATACAGGCTCAGGAGAGGAAGGAAGATTCTTAGAGTTTGGAGATGGCTGCAGGTTTTCCTTTGGGTGGACCAGAGGATGAGGCTCTTTCTACTAAACTCTTATACTTTAAGGAGTCAACAGGACACCTAAATCTCACTTCCTGGGTTCAGAGGGTCAGCTGGACCTAACCCCAGCTGGCCAAGGAGACTGGCCAAACCTGAAGAGCAGGGTTCTGGCCAAGTAGTTCAGATTTAGTTAAGTTTTGTTCATGTAATACTGAAAAAGCTTCATGGATGTGATTCATTTTTAAAAGATTTAAGTGTAAAGTAACAGAGTTTAGGTTCCTCCAATTTGTAAACTCTGAACTATTTTACGAAGATAATAATATAATATAAATCACAATTCTCTTTTTAAAACAAGATTCTCCCTAGTGTTCTTAAATCAGTAAATTTTGTGTTGCTCCTTCAAAGGAGATGTACCATATTCTTATTTATACATTTATACATACGTTTCTCTTCTCCAAGCCAAGGATGATGTATCTGTCTTTGAAGCTGCATTCAAATATTTACTGCATTTCAAATATTTACTGACTACTTTTTCAAAACAAAGTTGGAGTCATTATACTGTATATGATTTTGTATTATTTTTCTCCCTTAACATTTTCAGTAATATTCCAAAACATTTTCTTATGTCGATCAACAATTTATCACTCATACTTTTTTGGAGGGGTGAATGATATTCTGCCATTCAGATAGACTGTAATTATTTAACAGTTCCTCTCTTATTATTCCAAGTTTTCCTGCTTTCATTTTACTATTCACATTTATAACAGTGAGAAAAATCAGGAACAATCTGAATGCTAACACTGTCTTGAATACATTCGTCCATAAATCTTTTCAGTAAGTTATTATATCGATACTAGGTCAAATTTTGATACTTTAAATTTTCTTGTAAAGAGTCTCAGTAATCATCAGTACGGTTGTATTACTTTATTTGGGTCTAGGAAAGTTACTTAAACGTTCTGTGCCTCAGCATCCTCATCTCTAATACAGGAATCACAATGTACCTACTTTATAGAGTTGAGGCGATATGTGGAAGGTACTGCACATTCTGTGTAACTGTTCGCTATTTTTATTGTGCTCCCA
The DNA here is from genome assembly GCF_059928025.1 of Delphinapterus leucas. Classification (NCBI taxonomy): domain Eukaryota; kingdom Metazoa; phylum Chordata; class Mammalia; order Artiodactyla; family Monodontidae; genus Delphinapterus; species Delphinapterus leucas. Next base: position 125,602,170 of record NC_143131.1, read on the forward strand.
CCAACAGTGTACATTAATGCCATTTTTCTTTTTTTTTTTTCCGTACGTGGGCCTCTCACTGTTGTGGCCTCTCCCGTCGCAGAGCACAGGCTCCGGACGCGCAGGCTCAGCGGCCATGGCTCACGGGCCCAGCCGCTCTGCGGCATGTGGGATCTTCCCGGACCAGGACACGAACCCGTGTCCCCTGCATCGGCAGGCGGACTCTCAACCACTGCGCCACCAGGGAAGCCCATTAATGCCATTTTTGTGGCAACTTTGACAGCTCTTCCTTTTGTTATATATTAAAGAATACTAGCTTAATGGGTAAAAGTTATTCCTTTTGTTTGCACTTTGATTACTAGCAAAGGTTGACATTTTATTTTGTATTTGTTTAGCCCCTTGTAGTTCTTTTTCAAGAATTTTATTTATTTGTTAACTGGATTCTCTTTTTTTTTTTCCCATCAATTTTATGAGCTCTTTTTATGATGACCCTTTCCTATCTGTCATCTATGTTACAGGTATTTTTCTGGTTTGTAAGAAACCATTTTTTTCCTCTAGTTATATTTGATTGTGGGTCAAAAAGGACTGAGAAGGCCTCAAGAAAAAAGTCACACTTGGTCTGCCTGTTGAGCAGAGACAAATGGGTTTTGCAAACTGCAGGGGCAGTGACAGTAGTTAAGGAGAAAAAGTCCTGCACTAGGGATCAGAGACCATAGTTTTACTCCAGATTCTGTCCCTTGGACAAGCCAGTTAACAAGCCTGAACTCACATACTGATCTATAAAATGGCTCTTATTAATGATTACAGAGTTCCCATCAAGATCAAATGAGTTAGCATATATTGTTTCTGCATAAATTAAAGGAACCCCAAGTAACTGAGCTTAATGCCATTTAAAAAATTTTTGATATCTACATATATAAGAAGTCAACTTTGCATTTTAAACCTCCTCTGTTTTGTCACAATGGGCTTTCTAGGCCCCCTGGCCTGGTTAGCTTGTTATGCAGGTATCAGATCAATTGACCTTCTGCTGGAATCCGCCCCCAGCCCCTCCTCAAATAGGTCAAATCTCACATTATTGTCTTATGGTGTTACTGGACTCTTCAGATTCTTGGACAGCAATACCATAGAAATGAATATTGCTTCCAAAATACACTTAAGCAAGCAACCTTTTTTTTTTTTTAACATCTTTATTGGAGTATAATTGCTTTACAATTGTGTGTTAGTTTCTGCTTTATAACAAAGTGAATCAGTTAAACATATACATATGTTCCCATATCTCTTCCCTCCTGCGTCTCCCTCCCTCCCACTCTCCCTATCCCACCCCTCTAGGTGGTCACAAACCACCAAGCTGATCTCCCTGTGCTATGCGGCTGCTTCCCACTAGCTATCTATTTTTCGTTTGGTAGTGTATATATGTCCATGCCACTCTCTCACTTTGTCACAGCTTACCCTTCCCCCTTCCCATATCCTCAAGTCAATTCTCTAGTAGGTCTGTGTCTTGATTCCTGTCTTACCCCTAGGTTCTTCATGACCTTTTTTTTTTTTTCCCTAGATTACATATATAGGTGTTACCATACAGTATTTGTTTTCCTCTTTCTGACTTACTTCACTCTGTATGACAGACTCTAGGTCGATCCACCTCACTACAAATAGTTCAATTTCGTTTATTTTTATGGCTGAGTAATATTCCATTGTATATATGTGCTGCACCTTCTTTATCCATTCATCTGTCAATTTACACTTAGGTTGCTTCAATGTCCAGGCTATTGTAAATAGAGCTGCAATGAACATTTTGGTACAGGACTCTTTTTGAATTATGGTTTTCTCAGGGTATATGTCCAGTAGTGGGATTGCTGGGTTGTATGGTAGTTCTATTTTTAGTTTTTTAAGGAACCTCCATACTGTTCTCCATAGTGGCTGTACCAATTTACATTCCCAGCAACAGTGCAAGACGGTTCCCTTTTCTCCACACCCTCTCCAGCATTTACTGTTTGCAGATTTTCTCATGATGGCCATTCTGACCGGTGTTAGGTGATACCTCAATGTAGTTTTGATTTGCATTTCTCTAATGATTAGTGATGTTGAGCATTCTTTCATGTGTTTGTTGGCAATCTGTATATCTTCTTTGGAGAAATGTCTATTTAGGGCTTCTGCACATTTTTGGATTGGGTTGTTTGTTTTTTTGTTATTGAGTAGCATGAGCTGCTTGTAAATGTTGGAGATTAATGCTTTGTCAGTTGCTTCATTTGCAAATATTTTCTCCCATTCTGAGGGTTGTCTTTTCATTTTGTTTATGGTTTCCTTTGCTGTGCAAAAGCTTTGAAGTTTCATTGGGTCCCATTTGTTTATTTTTGTTTTTATTTCCATTTCTCTAGGAGGTGGGTCAAAAAGGATCTTGCTATGATTTATGTCATAGAGTGTTCTGCCTATGTTTTCCTCTAAGAGTTTGATAGTTTCTGGCCTTACATTTAGGTCTTTAATCCATTTTGAGCTTATTTTTGTGTATGGTGTTAGGGAGTGTTCTAATTTCATACTTTTATGTGTAGCTGTCCAGTTTTCCCAGCACCACTTATTGAAGAGGCTGTCTTTTCTCCACTGTATATTTTTGCCTCCTTTATCAAAGATAAGGTGACCATATGTGCGTGGGTTTATCTCTGGGCTTTCTATCCTGTTCCATTGGTCTATATTTCTGTTTTTGTGCCAGTACCATACTGTCTGGATTACTGTAACTTCGTAGCATAGTCTGAAGTCAGGGAGGCTGATTCCTCCAGCTCTGTTTTTCATTCTCAAGATTGCTTTGGTTATTCGGGGTCTTTTGTGTTTCCATACAAATTGTGAAATTTTTTGTTCTACTTCTGTGAAAAATGCCAGTGGTAGTTTGATAGGGATTGCATTGAATCTGTAGATTGCTTTGGGTAGTAGTCATTTTCACAATGTTGATTCTTCCAATCCAAGAACATGGTATATCTCTCCATCTATTTGTATCATCTTTAATTTCTTTCATCAGTGTCTTATAATTTTCTGCATACAGGTCTTTTGTCTCCTTAGGTAGGTATATTCCTAGCTATTTTATTCTTTTTGTTGCAGTGGTAAATGGGAGTGTTTTCTTGATTTCACTTTCAGAGTTTTCATCATTAGTGTATAGGAATGCCAGAGATTTCTGTGCATTAATTTTGTATCCTGCTACTTTACCAAATTCACTGATTATCTCTAGTAGTTTTCTGGTAGCATCTTTAGGATTCTCTATGTAGACTATCATGTCATATGAAAGCAGTGACAGCTTTACTTGTTCTTTTCCAATTTGGATTCCTTTTATTTCTTTTTCTTCTCTGATTGCTGTGGCTAAAACTTCCAAAACTATGTTGAATAAGAGTGGTGAGAGTGGGCAACCTTGTCTTGTCGTGATCTTAGTGGAAATGGTTTCAGTTTTTCACCATTGAGGATGATGTTGGCTGTGGGTTTGTCATATATGGCCTTTATTATGTTGAGGAAAGTTCCCTCTATGCCTAATTTCTGCAGGGTTTTTATCATAAATGGGTGTTGAATTTTGTCAAAAGCTTTCTCTGCATCTAATGAGATGATCATATGGCTTTTCTTGTTCAATTTGTGAATATGGTGTATCACGTTCATTGATCTGCATATATTGAGAATCCTTGCATTCCTGGAATAAACCCCACTTGATCATGATGTATGATCCTTTTCATGTGCTGTTGGATTCTGTTTGCTAGTATTTTGTTGAGGATTTTGGCATCTATGTTCATCAGTGATATTGGCCTGTAGTTTTCTTTCTTTGTGACATCTTGGTCTGGTTTTGGTATCAGGGTGATGGTGGCCTCGTAGAATGAATTTGGGAGTGTTCCTCCCTTTGCTATGTTTTGGAAGAGTTTGAGAAGGATAGGTGTTAGCTCTTCTCTAAATGTTTGATAGAATTCGCCTGTGAAGCCATCTGGTTTGGGCTTTTGTTTGCTGGAAGATTTTAATTGCAGTTTCAATTTCAGTGCTTGTGATTGGTCTGTTCATATTTTCTATTTCTTCCTGGTTCAGTCTTGGCAGGTTGTGCATTTCTAAGAATTTGTCCATTTCTTCCAGGTTGTCCATTTTATTGGCATAGAGTTGCTTGTAGTAATCCCTCTTGATCCTTTGTATTTCAGTAGTGTCAGTTGTTACTTCTTTTTCATTTCTAATTCTATTGATTTGAGACTTCTCCCTTGTTTTCTTGATAAGTCTGGCTAATGGTTTATCAATTTTGTTTATCTTCTCAAAGAACCAGCTTTTAGTTTTATTGATCTTTACTATCGTTTCCTTCATTTATTTCTGATCTGATCTTTATGATTTCTTTCCTTCTGCTAACTTTAGGGTTTTTTTGTTCTTCTTTCTCTAATTGCTTTAGGTGCAAGGTTAGATTGTTTATTTGAGTTGTTTCCTGTTTCTTAAGGTGGGATTGTATTGCTATAAACTTCCCTTTTAGAACTGCTTTTGCTGCATCCCATAGGTTTTGGGTTGTCGTGTCTCCATTGTCATTTGTTTTTAGGTATTTTTAAATTTCCTTTTTGATTTCTTCAGTGATCACTTCGTTATTAAGTAGTGTATTGTTTAGCCTCCATGTGTTTGTAATTTTTACAGATCTTTTCCTGTAATTGATATCTACTCTCACAGTGTTGTGGTCGGAAAAGATACTTGATACGATTTCAATTTTCTTAAATTTACCAAGGCTTGATTTGTGACCCAAGATATGATCTATCCTGGAGAATGTTCCATGAGCACTTGAGAAAAATGTGTATTCTGTTGTTTTTGGATGGAATGTCCTATAAATATCAATTAAATCCATCTTTTTTAATGTATCAATTAAAACTTGTTTCCTTATTTATTTTCATTTTGGATGATCTGTCCATTAGTGAAAGTGGCATGTTAAAGTCCCCTACTATGATTGTGTTACTGTCAATTTCCCCTTTTATGGCTGTTAGTATTTGCTTTATGTATTGAGGTGCTCCTATGTTGGGTGCATAAATATTTACTATTGTTATATCTTTTTCTTGCATCGATCCCTTGATCATTATGTAGTGTCCTTCTTTGTCTCTTGTAATAGTCTTTATTTTAAAGTCTATTTTGCCAGATATGAAAATTTCTACTCCAGCTTTATTTTGATTTCCATTTTCATGGAATATCTTTTTCCATCTCCTCACTTTCAGTCTGTATGTGTCCCTAGGTCTGAAGAGGGTCTCTTGTAGACAGCATATATATGGGTTTTGTTTGTGTATCCATTCAGCCAGTCTGTGTCTTTTGGTGGGAGCATTTAATCCATTTACATTTAAGGTAATTATCAATATGTATGTTCCTATTCCCATTTTCTTAATTGTTTTGGGTTTGTCATTGTAGGTCTTTTCCTTCCCTTGTGTTTCTTGCCTAGAGAAGTTCCTTACGCATTTGTTGTAAAGCTGGTTTGGTGGTGCTGAACTCTCTCAGCTTTTGCTTGCCTGTGAAGGTTTTAATTTCTCCATCAAATCTGAATGAGATCCTTGCTGGGTAGAGTAATCTTGGTTGTAGGTTTTTCTCCTTCATCACTTTAAATATGTCCTGCCACTCCCTTCTGGCTTGCAGAGTTTCTGCTGAATGATCAGCTGTTAACCTTATGGGGGTTCCCTTGTGTGTTATTTGTTGTTTTTCCCTTGCTGCTTTTAATATGTTTTCTTTGTATTTAATTTTTAATTGTTTGATTAATATGTGTCTTGATGTGTTTCTCCTTGTATTTATCCTCCATGGAACTCTGTGCTTCCTGGACTTGATTAACTATTTCTTTTCCCATATTAGAGAAGTTTTCAAGTATAATCTCTTCAAATATTTTCTCAGTCCCTTTCTTTTTCTCTTCTTCTTCTGGGACCCCTATAATTCGAATGTTGGTGCATTTAATGTTGTCCCAGAGGTCTCTGAGACTGTCCTCAGTTCTTTTCATTCTTTTTTCTTTATTCTGCTCTGCAGTAGTTATTTCCACTATTTTATCTTCCAGGTCACTTATGTGTTCTTCTGCCTCAGTTATTCTGCTATTGATCCCTTCTAGAGTATTTTAAATTTCATTTATTGTGTTGTTCATCATTGCTTGTTTCCTCTTTAGTTCTTCTAGGTCCTTGTTAAATGTTTCTTGCATTTTCTCTATTCTATTTCCAAGATTTTGGATCATCTTTACTATCATTATTCTGAATTCTTTTTCAGGTAGACTGCCTATTTACTCTTCATTTGTTGGTCTGGTGGGTTTTTGCCTTGCTCCTTTATCTGCTGTGTGTTTTTCTGTCTTCTCATTTTGCTTATCTTACTGTGTTTGAGGTCTCCTTTTCACAGGCTGCAGGTTCGTCGTTCCCATTGTTTTTGGTGTCTGTCCCCAGTGGCTAAGGTTGGTTCAGTGGGTTGTGTAGGTTTCCTGGTGGAGGGGACTAGTGCTTGTGTTCTGGTGGATGAGGCTGGATCTTGTCTTTCTGGTGGGCAGGTCCACGTCTGGTTGTGTGTTTTGGGGTGTCTGTGGCCTTATTATGACTTTAGGCAGCCTCTCTGCTAAAGGGTGGGGTTGTGTTCCTGTCTTGCTAGTTGTTTGGCATAGGGTGTCCAGCACTGTAGCTTGCTGGTCATTGAGTGAAGCTGGGTCTTGGTGTTGAGATGGAGATCTCTGAGAGATTTTCCCCATTTGATATTACGTGGAGCTGGGAGGTCTCTTGTGGACCAGTGTGCTGAAGTTGGCTCTCCCACCTCAGAGGCACAGCACTGAGTCCTGGCTGCAGCACCAAGAGACTTTCATCTACATGGCTCAGAATAAAGGGGAGAAAAAATAGAAAGAAAGAGGATAAAATAAAATAAAATAAAGTAAGATAAAATAAAGTAAAGTTATTAAAATAAAAATAATTATTAAGAAAAAAAAATTTTTAAGTAAAAAAACAAAAAAAACAGATGGACAGAACCCTAGGACAAATGGTAAAAGCAAAGCTATACAGACAAAATCTCACACAGAAGCATACACATACAGACTCACAAAAAGAGGAAAAGGGGAAAAAATAATATATCTTGCTCCCAAAGCACACCTCCTCAATTTGGGATGATTCGTTTTCTATTCAGCTATTACACAGATGCAGGGTAGTCAAGTTGATTGTGGAGATTTAATCCGCTTCTCTTGAGGCTGCTGGGAGGGATTTCCCTTTCTCTTCTTTGTTCTCACAGCTCCAGGGTTTCAGTTTTGGATTTGGCCCCGCCTCTGCGTGTAGGTCGCCTGAGGGCGTCTGTTCTCCGCTCAGACAGGACGGGGTTAAAGGAGCAGCTGATCCGGGGGCTCTGGCTCACTCCGGCCGGGGAGGAGGGAGGGGCACGGAGTGCGGGGCGGGCCTGCGGCGGCAGAGGCCGGTGTGACGTTGCACCAGTCTGAGGCGCGCCGTGTGTTCTCCCGGGTAAGTTGTCCCTGGATCAGGGGACCCTGGCAGTGGCGGGCTGCACAGGCTCCCGGGAGGGGAGATGTGGACAGTGACCTGTGCTCACACACAGGCTTCTTGGTGGCGGCAGCAGCAGCCTTAGCGTCTCATGCCCGTCTCTGGGGTCCGCGCTGTTAGCCGCGGCTCGCCCCCGTCTCTGGAGCTCCTTTAAGCAGTGCTCTTAATCCCCTCTCCTCACGCACCAGGTAACAAAGAGGGAAGAAAAAGTCTCTTGCCTCTTCGGCAGGTGCAGACATTTCCCCGGACTCCCTCCCGGCTAGCCGTGGTGCACTAACCCCCTGCAGGGTGTGCTCACGCCGCCAAGCCCAGTCCTCTCCCTGCCCTCCGACCGAAGCCCGAGCCTCAGCTCCTAGCCCCCGCCCGCCCCGGCGGGTGAGCAGACAAGCCTCTCGGGCTGGTGAGGGCTGGTCAGCACTGATCCTCTGTGCAGGAATCTCTCCGCTTTGCTCTCCGCACTCCTGTTGCTGTGCTCTCCTCCATGGCTCCGAAGCTTCCCCCCTCCGCCACCCGCAGTCTCCGCCCGCGAAGGGGCTCCTGGTGTGTGGAAACCGTTCCTTCTTCACAGCTCCCTCCCACTGGTGCAGGTACCGTCCCTATTCTTTTGTCTGTGTTTATTCTTTTTTCTTTTGCCCTACCCAGGTACGTGGGGAGTTTCTTGCCTTTTGGGAGGTCTTAGGTCTTCTGCAAGCGTTCAGTGGGTGTTCTATAGGAGCAGTTCAACGTGTAGATGTATTTCTAATGTATCTGTGGGGAGGAAGGTGATCTCCGCGTCTTACTCTTCCGCCATCTTTCTCTCTAGCCACAAGAAAGCTTTTTATTAAAAGAGATCGCTTGTGCACAAGGGAGAAATGCCAGTTCCCTGAATAGGAGGGACGAGTTGCTTTAACAACAATAGGGAGGGTTTCTCTCATAGATCACTGATAATTTTCAGAAATCATCAAACGTTTTTGATCAGCAGCCTGTGGCTCCATGGTAGCTATCAGGAATAGGGACTGATTTTTCTTGGGAAAAGAAATGCATGAGAATTTTCTGCAAGAGAGCATAGGAATGGATAAAGTTAAAATCTGTAGTTGGGCTTATTGTCTTGTGGCAATTAGGTATACTCCTTATTGTAACAGAGGTAAAGTTAATCTTTTATTCCTTCGAACCCGTTTTTTTTTTTTTTTTTTCTTCTGGGGCTCAGGCCCCCTGGGCCTTTGTTTTTTTAGCTTCCAGGGCCTATTTTGTTCAAGGCTATTCCCTGGTCCTTTTCTAAAATGGCTGTATTCTTGTCTGCCTGTCTCAATAGCACAATGTGCCTCTTAGTTATAGTACTCGACAGAGCTACAGTCTCACATTTACTTATGAGACTACTTGAGAAATGTCGAGTTCTCCCTCTAGGCTGCCAGCTCTGTAAGGGCAGAAACCATGCTTTTTTTTGCTCACTATAATGTTCTATGTGTTTGCTATGTCTGAGTAGGCCTTTGATTAATATTTCCGAATGATTTGTGGGATGGTTGGATATGCATAAAAGCATTTCAGAGGGCATAACAATGTAAGAAACATGTAAGGAATGAATATGTCATGTTAGAGTGTTGATGAGGAGAAAAGAATGTCTGGATCAGAGAGTAGTATGTGGAGGAGAACCATGGGAGATGAGACTGGAAAGGGGGACTGGGTCTGATCATGGAGAGCCTTGGGTACCAGGTGGAAGCGTTTTAGTGAATGACTCATGTGGTTGGGAGCCATCAAAGAATTCTGAGCAGGTGTGGAGCATAAATGATTTGTGTAAAGAGGATGCATGTGGCATGTAGAGTGGATTGGAAAAGAAAGGCTGGAGGGGGGGAACCCAGTTAGGAATTTGTTGCAATATTACCTTTTAAAAACCATCAAGCACCTGCTTCGGTCTGCTTCCATTGGGACAGGGGAAGAGGGGGCAGATGTGAGTGACATTTCCAGAAAAGAATTGACATTACTGTTGGCATTATCTGGCAGAGAGAGAGAGAAAGAGAGAGAGAGAGAAAGCAAGTCTAACTACGAGTGATAAAATATTAGTTCTGGAAGGAGCCTATTGGATCATCTCAGGTAACATTCTCAACTTTACAGTTGGGAAGTTGAGGCCAAGAAAAGAAACAGAACTGCTAATGCTGCACAGCACACACCATATTAGTAACAGACAGGAATCATGAAGACAGTTTTCCTGAATCACACTCATTGTCTTTTTTTTACTCAGTAACTAAGGGAATGTGTCTTTGTTACAAACAATGAGGTGAGTTAGTAAGGGGATTATGAGTTATATTTTATATAGGTTTGGTTTGGAAAAATGGTGAGACAATCAAATGAAAATGGCAGGCATGTGGTGGGAAGGGAGTCTGGTAGGGAGGTCAGAACTGAGGTTACATATTTTAGACTTGGTAGCACAGAGATGGTGACTTCGGATGAGCTGAAATTTTTCATTGTGAATTCATTTATTGTCCCTTCAGTTTCCCATTTTTGAAAAAAAACCTGATGATATTCAGTAGAGGTTTATTAAACACTTACCATATGATAAATAGTTAACCAGCATCTTTTTTTTTTTTTTTTTTTTTTCGGTACGCGGGCCTCTCACTGTTGGGGCCTCTCCCATTGCGGAGCACAGGCTCTGGACGCGCAGGCTCAGCGGCCATGGCTCACGGGCCCAGCCGCTCCGTGGCATGTGGGATCTTCCCGGACCGGGACACGAACCCGTGTTCCCTCCATTGGCAGGCGGACTCTCAACCACTGTGCCACCAGGGAAGCCCCAGCATCTTCTTTAAAGTTGTCATGAACCCTATGAAGGAGATACTATTGCTCTTATTGCTCCATTTTACAATGAGGAAGCAGGGTCAGCTTTCCCAATGTCTATCAAATTCCTGGCAATCATTTAAAGCAGGCTTTCTCAATCTCAGCACTATAGACATTTTTGGCTGGGTAATTGTTTTGTTGGGTAAGGGTTGAGGGAAGCTGTCCTGTGCTTTTTAAGATGTTTGGCAGCATCCCTGGCCTCTATGCATTAGGTGTCAGTAGGACTCCCCCTCTAGCTGTGACAATCAAATAGGTCTGCAGACACTGTCAAAGTTTCCCTGGTTAAGTTCACTTTACCTCCTCTATTAAAAATGTTGCCCAGAAGTTTCAACCTTAGGTGATACATTCTTCCACTGTATTCTTGTGCCACTTATTGCCAAATTTTAAATAATTTGATTTTGTTTTTTATACACCCTGTCCTCCCAAGAAGCTTATGAAGTTTTTGAAGACAGAGTCTTTTATATTTAATACAATGTTGGAAGCAAGCATCTTTCATCTTTGTTCTCTCTTCTCCATTCCTAATGTCATCCACTCCCACCCCACCCCAGTTTAGACCCTCATAAGTCTTACCTAAACTGTTGAAATAACTTAGCTCATCTCCCAGCCTATATTCTCCCCTCTTCAAACTACATCATTCATTCCCTAGTTGAAGACTCTCCCTGAAACACAAATATGATAATATGATAATGCATTTCTTTCCTGCATAAAACTTTACTCAGAAGCCATCCTTAGCCTAATATTAAAGGTATTCCACATTCTGGTCCCAGTATTTCTTTCAAAAGTGTTTTTTCATCACTTATTTATGGGTAAGCTTGGCTCCAGTCAAAAATAAAGATGTTCACTTTATATGTCCTATGGCTTCCTATCTCCATGCTGTCCCTGCTCTTTTTTCTGTCCTAGTCCTTTGATTTCTCTCCATCCTTCAAAGCTAAGCTCAAATACCAAAGATGCACATTCCCACTTTCTCCCTTTAAGCAGGAAGGTGTTTCATTCTTCTTTAGACACCTACAAACTTCTACCAATACTACTCTTATGCCTCTTAGTAATACCTATCTGTGTCAGAATTAGGTATGTGCGTGTGTGTTTTTTCCTTTTCCTTTGTGGGTTTTAAAGTCAAACAGAACAGTGTTTGAATCCTAATACTAACTAGCCGTGTTACCTTGGGTGAATTAATTTCACTAATTTAACTCACTAGCCCTCTGTTTTATTTCTTCACTCTTAAAATGGGGATAAAGTAGTAGCTACTGCCTAGTGTTATTTGAGAATTAAATAAAAATGAAGGAAAAGTGCTTGACATAGAGCTTGGCAGATTGGAAAATAGTGAGTGCTCATAAGTATTACCTACTAATTTTCATCATAATCCTTATCATTATTGTCAACTTTCTCTGAAATAGGCAGGCTAGATCAATTCGTTTTATACTTTGCTTGGTGATGATGAATAAGAGATTTACTCGTGAAGACTGACAAGGGAAGTGTCAGGAATTTAAAGTTACTGATTATAGAACTAATATAGAAATGATACATGCCAGTTCTAACCCCTCAGAGGGAAGTAGCTTCTGAAAGGATTTTTTGCAATAGAAATTAGGGGACTTAGTGGATAATGAGGCCGGCCCTACTGAGAGCACTCATAGGAGCTCATTGGAAGTTTCCCATGGCACAGAGAGAATGCTGTGTGCTAAAGCAGACGGCACAACATCAGAGAGCAGTGGGTAGATGAAGAGCATGGAGCTGAAATACAAAAGACTGAATGGGAATGCGTGGTTCAGGGAACGTGAACTAAAACCCTGGTTTTTCAGTCTGAAGTAAACAGTTCCACTTGGCTGCCAGAACCTGTTTCGGTACAAAGCCCAGTTTGTCAGATAGATGATGTCAATTTGTGGTTGAAGTCATTACCAGGAGCCAAGCTGATGGATTCATCACAGACTTATGTCAGAACCAAGGCTAATGCTCTCAGTGAAACAGGGTAGAGCAGGAAGAGGTGAGATTTTGAGACTTAATATACCTGTGATGAGCTGGGCACACAATCTAGGAGGGCCGCAAAGGTAGTTTAAAAGAGGGCTCTGATATGTCTAGGTGCTCTGGCCACATACAGGGTGTAGAACTATACTGAGGTTTGTGGGTAGCTTCAAAAGACAGGGCTAACCAATATGAATTGACATTTTGGGGAAAACCCTGGAGAACAGGTAATCATAATATTAATAATGGCCAACATTTATTGAGCAAATACTATACACCAGCTGCTGTGCTAAGAGCTGTGTATGCATTGTGTCTTTTAACCTATATAGTAACTCTATGAAACAGGTGCTATTGTTATCCTCATTTTAAAGATGTATGAAGCAAGGTGCAGATGTTAAATAATTTGCTCATCAACACATTTGAGTAAGTAGCAAAGATGAGGTTTGAATCCAGGTTGTTTTCATTTTACTGTAGCACGTCTACTCTTAACTATTAGAAATGTTGCAGTTCAGAAGAGACTGAAAGACCATGTGGTACAATTTTCTGATTCTATAGAAAAGCTAACTAAAGTTCAAATGCAGGAGTTACTCATTAAGTTCCATGGGGAAGCAAGCAATGGCAGAACTGGAGTGGAAGGCTCAGACTTCCCTTATATTATGCTCTACTAGAAAGGAGCCTAGGGTTGTAGGAGCAGGACGGCTCCCTTGGTCCCTTAGCCTTATACTTCTCTTGACTAGGACAATGATTGGCCCAGAACCTGGGCAGGATAAGCCTGAAGGAGCACCTGTGTGACCAGTACATACAGATTCAAGGGCTGCATGTGCAGAAAGCCAGATAGCTTGCCCCTCTGCGATGGCCAGCCCAACAGAAGTGAGACAGAGGGGTAGACATGCCACTTGCCCCTGTGATCCTTTCATTCTTTTCCCTTACTTGAGCAGATTGCCTCATGAATGATCAATCAGACCTTATTTTACAAGAAAATGGATGCATTGCAAACTTTAAATGTGCCATCATTTCCCAATTGGAGAGAAATTTGAGTGCCCTTTGCAGGTGGATCCCCATCAGATATGGGAAAAATGTACTGATTTAAAATGGAAAATACACTTATATGAGAAATCATCCATCAGAAAGAAAGAAAGTAAAAGATTATCATAAGGCGTGATAAATGAGATTAAAACTTTTGTTTTTTCAACTTCATGTTCAAGAAATGCTCAACAAGCATCTTCCTGAGAATGTGATGCCTATTAAAATCATTTTCATGGAATAATTATTGCAATTACAGGGAAAGAATTGTATATCACGTGGTTAAAAGCAGGAACTCACCAGATGCCTGTGTTATTTTGGTGGGTTGGACAAGAAGCGAAGGAAGCTCAGCAAAAGTCTAACGATTAATTTCTGTTGCTAGCATTGTATGTTTCCCAGTGCACTGTATTCCCCAAATGTCTCCACAGATGGGATAACGTTTCTTAATATTTAGTTTCAATGGTGGATACCAGATATAGGACTTGGATGTCTACTTTCTGAAAGTCTATATGAATGGTCATAGAGAAGTATGCCTTATAATAGTTTTGTTCTTATTGACCTTTTTCTTTAAAATGTCTCCTGTCCCAACCAGCACTGATATTGTCATTATTACACTGCATTATATTTCCAGTGACAATTCTGTTTAATTACCTATCTCCAACTCTGAGCAACTGCAAGCCCCATGGGGACAGAACCAGGTCCCTTTTGTCTCCTACAAAAATGAATTTACTTTTCAAACTCCAGCTCTAACTTAACCTGCACTGTGAAGTTCTCATCAGATTTGATTTGATTTAATTGTTACCTCCCTTTGTTTCTATGGCACTCTAAGCTGTTAGAGTAGTATTTATTACACGGTATTATAGGTAATTGGATGTGTCATGCTTTTTGCCATATGTTGAATTCATTTTTGAACAAACACCTTCCTTATTCATATTCCTAGTATAGCACTTGTAATATTTTGGTGTTGTGACTTAGTAACTAGGCCTATCTCAGAAATCTCTCATTCAATCTTTCCAAAACTGATAATTTTACCCCTAAAATATGCCCTTCCTTTTATATCCCTGGTGTTGTTGATGGATCTTTATCTACACATTCTAACTTGCCAGAACTCTGGAATTTAATCCTTTCTGCCTTTTCACTATCCACTCTCTACATCCAATTCATCACTAAATTCTATTAAATTTACCTTCTGAATAACCATTGTCTCTATTCCTTCCATTTCCATGGTTACTTGACTTAATTGAAAGTGGTCTGATCTATTGCTTTTCGCCTGGGTCTCCAGCCTCACCCTTCCTCTTTAATCCATATTTGGCAAAGTTGTCAAAGTTAAATTCTAAAGAAAATAAATAAAATCAGGTATTTTTCTTGCTTAGATTTCTTAAATACTCCAAATCCCAACCCATTACCTATAGAATGCACCCAATACTTTCTAGGATTTCAAATAAAGATCTTTATGGTTCAGGTACTTCTTTGGATTAATGCCATGGACCCCATTTTTTCATTCCACAAACATTCACTGGATGTTTTGCTTGTATCCATTCATTATGAGCCACTGGGCAAGGCACTGTGTATAATATATAGGAAGCATATTATAACACATATACTGCATATCATATATATGGGTATCACATATATTGGGCAAGATGATGAAAAGGACATAGTGAAGACTTTGAGAAGCTAATACTAGTAAAGAAGACCTCTATATACACTCACACATGTGACTAGGTGTCATGTCACTAATATCATGTTAGAGAAAACACACAATTTTATGGGCATGAGAGAAGAGATGTCTCTACTTCAGAAAGTCAGGAGGCATCAAAGAAGACATTTGAGTAGTTAAGCGGGAATTTGTCAAATGGACAGAGGGGAGGGAATCATTCCAAGCACAGGTGATAACACAAACAAAGACAAGGAGACCTGTAAGAAATTACTGGATTTGGGGAAAGACTAGTGTGAGGGTGTAGGTTGTTGTTGTGAGGGACAGTTACTGGAGAGGAGACTGGCAGGGTCTCCTGGGCTAGATTAAGAGGAACATTTATGCAATCCTAATGATTGTGAACTTCCCCTTACTTAAAGGCCTTTACAGTTCTTTATTACTCAGAAAATAGTGAAACAATAATATTTTCATGTCAAATAGATGACCCTGTGTGTGCTCCTGTGTGTGATGAGAAGGAGGAGAGAGACTGGAAGCACAGAAATCAGTATAGACACAATTGAAATGACCTGGGTTTGAGAAGAATGAGGATGTGAACTAACGTGGTGTTGATGGCAGTAAAGAGTAGGTGCTGGATTCCAAAGAGAATCTTAAGTTTGACTTAACAGGACTTTGTTAAATTGAGGTGTGCTCAAAGTGAAAGAAAGGAAAGAATGTGATATGGTAGGTGGATGAAACTGGTGACCAACATGAAAGGGAGGCATGATTCTTCATCAGTATACACTAACCCTGAAGGTCCCTGACATTCAGTTCAATAAATGAGAATTTTAGTTTTTGAACAGTGAAGCAAAACATAATGAAAAACAAAACACAGCAAACAAACAAAAACAGAAGACTATCTTCTCTTTGTAGTACTCCTTTATCATGACAGATAAATGAGGATTATTGTGAACTATTTCAAGAGCAGTCCAAAAATATTAAATGGAAAATTCCATAAATAAATAATTCATATGTTTAAAATTGCACGCTCTTCTGAGTTGTGTGATGAAACCTCACAGTCCTGCTCTGTCACGCTCCGGGTGTGAATCAGCCCTTGAGCTTGAGTGGGACCTTATGCCTTAGCTCCTCTGTCTAAAGAGTTTCGAGTGGAGATGAGCTTTGTCATTTCTGGGCTGAGCATTTCACTGTAAGTTCCCTCCAGAGCACCCTGCCTGGGCATTACCTGGCAGCATTCAGTATTGTGAGTCCTCTTCAGCCTGGGTCACTGAGTCATAAAATAAGCAGAGTCCCTGATCCACAATGGCCATGTGATGTTTTAAAAAATAACTTTTATAGTTCAAAGATACTGAGATTTTAGGATTGTTTGCAATGCAGCATCACCTGCCATATCCCCACTGATACATGTGGTTTCTATATAATCTAAAAAGTGAGAATGGTAGTAACAGATATATGAAACAAGGTCTAATTTTGACATGAGTCATATATTATTTTTAAAATTTTATCTGGTTTTATAGGTGTTCCTTGACAGCCAAAAAATGAGGATCTTCTTGATTCCTCTGCACTAAAAATGAAAGGCTTTTTAACTGGCACTGGATCAATTGTTTTATTTTTTAAAAACTTCCTTGAGGCATAATTGATAGACAATAAACTGCACATGGTTAAGAGTACATAACTTGGTAGATTTTGACACATGCCTACACCCATCAAACTGTCACCTCAATCAAAACAATGAATATTTCCATAACTTTCAAACTTTTCTTTAAGGCCCTTGTAACTTATCTCTCCCACTCCTCCCTCCCTCCCCAGACTACTGATACATTCCGTCAAATGTTGTTGGACATTTGAGTTGATTCCAGTATTTGGCTATTACAATAAAACTGCTTTGAGCATTCCAGCACAAGTCTTTACATAAAAATATGCTTTCATTTGTCTTGAGTACCTAGGAGGAGAATGGCTAGAAATAGCAGGTGTAAGCTTAACTATTTAAAGAAACTGCCAAATTATTATTATTATTATTTATTTTATTTTTTTTGCGGTACGCGGGCCTCTCACTGTTGTGGCCTCTCCCGTTGCGGAGCACAGGCTCCGGACGCGCAGGCTCAGCGGCCATGGCTCACGGGCCCAGCCGCTCCGCGGCATGTGGGATCCTCCCGGACCGGGGCACGAACCCGTGTCCCCTGCATCGGCAGGCGGACTCTCAACCACTGTGCCACCAGGGCAGCCCCCAAATTATTTTTTTAAAGTGGTGTTCCACTCTGCAATACCACTGTGTATCATGAAGCTGCATATGAGAGTTCCTTCACATCTTCTCCAACACTTAGTATGGTCAGTCTTTTTAATTACAGTAAGTCCTGTACATACGAATGAGTTCTGTTCGGAGAGTGCATTTGTAAGTCCAATTTGTTGGTAAGTCCAACAAAGTTAGCCTAGATACACACCTAACACAATCAGCTATATAGCACTGTACTGTAATAGGTTTATAGTACTTTTCACACAAATAATACATAAAAAACAAACACAAACAGTAAAGAAAACATTTTTAATCTTATAGTACAGTACCTTGAAAAGTACAGTACAGTACCAGCTACATCACTGCTGCTTTTACACTTGCTTCCAGACATCCTGGGCTTGAAATAAAGATACTATATTATTGTACTCTATACAGTATGTACAGTAAAGTACACAAAAGCACAACCGTTTGTAGAGGGTGCACACATGTGACAATGTACACCAGACATGTGAACCAACTTATGTGATTGGACATGTGAACGCACGTTCGCATCTTTGAAAGTTCACAACTTGAAGGTTCGTGTGTAGGGGACTTACTGTATAGTCACTCGATTAGGTGTGTGAGAGTATCTAATTGTGGTTGTACTTTTCATTTCCCCAGTTACTAATGATGCCAAACATTTTTTCATGTGCTTATGTGCTAATTGTTTCTTTCTGGTCGAATATCTGTTCAAATCTTTTCCCCATTTTTCAATTTGGCTTGAAATCCTGTTTCTATTATTGAGTTTTGAGAATTCTTTACAAAGAGGCATGAGAAAATTTGGGGGGTGATGGACATGTTTATTTCATTGATTGTGGTAATGGTTTTACATATGTATACATATGTCCAAAGTTATGAAATTGTACATTTAAAATATTTAGGGTATGCCAGTTATATCTCAAAAGAAAGAGTAGGGTGTGCATATTTGTAATTTCATATATTTATAATAAACAAGGAAGTCTAGTTAATTGAAATTATAACCTCATAAATAGATTTGAAATGGTTAATTGAATAATTGATTTACATTTATCCCTTCATGTTGATATTTTGCTATATTATTCTCAGAATTGCAATATCTAAGACAGTTAAGTTTATCAATTTTGCTAAATTTATGAAAATTCATTAGTACTGAAAAATTATTTATTTGTTAAATCAAACAATTAAAATACTTAAAAGGGAAATTAAGTTTGTAAATGTAGTTTTAAGAATTTTAGGGTATTTAATTGACTACATTTAAAAAAGTTATCAATCAAGTATTTTTCAGAGGCTGTTTACAAGTTGTAAAATAAAGAATGTTGCCCACCATCCAGTTCTACAAGGATTAAGTCATAAGCTATTGCAGTCACTGACAGACAGTGCACCCTGAAAGGAATTCAAGACGAAAAGCAGAATGAGGCACTCTGTGCTTTGGAAAAACCGGCCCCTTAGATAGTTAGATGTATATGTCAGGAAGAATTTTAATAAACCCAAATTCATTCATCTTCCCATACATAGAAAAGAACTGAAATCATTGACTGAGATATCTGTTCCCTGTGACTAGCAGTTTTCTTTTACCAAGATGTGTGCTTGACTGAGTGTATTCCCTAGCCAAAGATCATATATATACTGGCTTCTCCCCCTACCTTTTTGGAGCAATTCCCTCAGAGATACTGAGAGGCTGTTTCCCAGCCTATTGTCCTCAGTAAGCTCCTTGAATAAAGCTAAAACCTACAACTGTTAATATTGTGCATTTTTCTTTCAGTTGACAAAGTGATTTTTAAAATATGGTTAATTTAAAATGTTTTATAAATGGAACAACAGATTTGCAAATTAATTTAATTGCTTCAAAGGTAACCTCTAAGATTTTACTGCCTGAGGCAATTTTAATTTAGAGAGAAAAGCTATTATTCTGTGGCCTCTACAGCAGATCTCAAGGTACTGCCAGTCAAGGTTTAGTGACAGAACAAATAACTTCAGGACTTGTGGTATTGATCAGGAAAAGCACAAATCTAATAGCACCAAAGACAGATGGTTTTTCCTCACTTCTCACTGTGTCCATCTCCTCCAGTTGTCCCTGTAGGAGAACCAAATTTGCCACCCCAAATTGTGCCTCTTTGGCATGAGGATTGATTTAGGCTGATTATTTTTAAGAACCAGAAGACTAAGGAGGCCTTTCTTTCTACCTCCCCCTTGGCTGCCTAACTAATTTAGATAAAAGGCCTGTTCCAGGAATAGAGCTATCATCAGAGATGTCTGCAAAGAATATGGCCTAGGTGTGGTGAGGGGGAAACTCAGGCAAGACCTAGATATCAGAGTCCAGTCTGTGTCCAATTGTCTCTGCACGGCCAGCAAACATTTTTTTACTAAACATTTGCTTTTCCATCACCGTGTAAATTACCTTCCTCCTCTTTGAAGTCCCAAACTACAACCCCGAACATCCTCTTTTGCCTTTAGCTAAAGATGATATTTAAGGTGTGGTCTTTGACCATTTGGGCAAGTTACTCATTTTACCTGGGTCTCTCCTGTATATTCATGTTTTTTGACTTTTGTTTGATGTTTCTCCTGTTAATCTATCTCATGTCAATTTAATTTTTAGACCAGCCAAAAGAATCTAGAAGAGAAAATTTCTTCTTCCCCGACACATGCAGACATATGAAACGCAGGCAAGTCCTCCTTGTTTTCAAAGAGGAAAACAAAATCCTAGAAATGGGATTGGAAAGAATGTTGCTTGAATGCCTGATTAAAAGTTTGGACTTTAAAGGAGATATATTGTAGGTATTTAAGCAGGAGAGGTACCTGATCAAAATTGTTTTTAGGAATATTGGTTTGGTGGTAGTTTGACAGGATTAGAATTAGGAGGGACCATACGCAGATGAGAAATAACGTGACATGAACTACTGGTAGTCTGAACTGGAGTGATAGCATAGAAATAGAAAGCAGAGGATAGGTTTAAGAAATAACTCAGAGGGAAACACTAAAAAGATTTGGTCACTGATTGAATCTGGATACCAAAGACAGGAGAGATTCTCAAGTGTTCATGCTTTGTTGATTGACCCTAAGAGAGCTCAGGAGGCAGAGGAGGACCTGACTGGGATGATGAACAATTATATCATCACTATAAAATTTATAGCCTAGTGGACATATAGATGTGAATATGTTATTGTATATCCACAGACCGGTGAATCACAGATAAAGCAATCAATCCATCAGCCCTGCAGAATATATGACAGTGCCTTTTGTCAATAATGAGGGGGGGAGTGGTTGAGGGGCTGGAGTTTAAAGTCTCAACTCAAGATATATCCTTAATAAATACATTTAACCTTTGAACAATGCAGGGGCTGGGGTGCCAACCCTTCACACTGTCAAAAATCCACATGTAACTTTACCGTTGGCCCTCTGTATTCGTGGTTCTGCATATGCACATTCAGCTAACCTCAGATTATGTAGCATAATTTGTATGGAGTACAAATTTAGTGAAAAAAATCTGCATATAAGTGGACCCATGCAGTTCACACTCTTGCAGTTCAAGGGTCAAATGTAATGTAACCCTTTTATAGATCATACTTTTTTTTCCAGATAAATTCACCATTTCTTCCAAATGTATATTGTTAGCAACATTTCCAAGGACCTCTTTGAATTTTACTACTCATGGCTGCATGGACCTCCTTCCTCTCCCTTTTCCCAGTGTCATGCGGTCTCCTTTACTTTTGAGTCCATTAGGGCCTCTTCTCATCTCTTGGCAAAAAAGGCAATCTCAGAGGAATATTTATAATTGTGTGTGAAAGTAAGTCTATGACTTTAATATTTTAAGGAACTCAAATAAGGTGGTTGGTTCTCATCCCTGGCTGGTGAGCACTGACTTTCTTTCTCCCAGCAAAGCAGTTAAAAAATAATTTAATAGGAATTCCTTGGTGGTCCAATGGTTAGGACTCGGTGCTTTCACTACCCAGGCGGGGTTCAATCCCTGGCAGGGGAAATAAGATCCTGCAAGCTGCACAGTGTAGCCAAAAAAAAAAAAAAAAATTAACAAAGGATACAATTCTTATTGTAAAATTCTAAATCTGTGATCTTACTTGCCACCACTGAAACTCTAAATAGTTGAGCAACATAAAGTAAATCATGGGGGAAGTTTTAGTTTAATGAAAAAAAAAAACAAAACACTGTGCTTGGGATCTATGACCAAGAGAGTGTCTCTGTCTGGACATCAGTTTCTCCATCTGGGCAAAGAGGGTGCTAAGGACAGATTTAGCACTGTCATTCCTTGACCCTGATAAAGAAAACATAGCTGCATGGGGAGGAGGGGTGCCTATAAATTTTAACTGCATTTAGAGATTCTCAAATTGGTAGAGAGCAAAATAGGGTAGAAATTTGAGATTTGCATGGAATTGGAAGACCTGAATGAGTAACTCTGAACACCCTTTTGAATCTGAAGTCTATTCATTACAGGAAACAAATTACCCTCCTGCTTGTTTTATTTTTGTTTTTGGTTTAAGCTACCAAAACTAAGACTTGGGAAGGTAAGAATTCACCACTAAACCTTTACCTTTTTGAGTAAGACCCCTAAGGGTAGAGGAAGGATTATAGTAAAGCTAACTCAGTCTCCCTAAGTGATCTAGACTTGAAATCAAGTCCTAGTCACAAGGCTCAGCAAACTTTTTTGTAAAGGATTTTTGGTAAATATTTTTGGCTCTGCAGTTTACAGCTACTCAACTCTGCCATGTTGGCACTGGAGCAACCATCAACAGTACCTAACTGAATGAGTGTGGCTCTTGTCAAAATCAGACAAGAGGCCAGATTTGGCCCATGGGCCATAGTTTAATGATCTCAGGAAATTAAAAGAGCATTGACATAAAAATCAATTTGACAGTGAGCTGGCCTTAAACTTGCTCTTCGACAAGCATGTGACTTCAAGAAATACCCTTTCCTTCTCTGGAACTTATAGTTAATATTGATTGAACATTTCTTATGTTGCCATATCTTTATGAGCCTCACCTATTTAATGCTTAGAGCAACCTGATATTCAGCTGTTATTATTATCTTAGAACACAGCTTGTGAGTTTCTGAGTGACAATTTAAACCCAAGTCTTTTTACCTCTAAAGCTCATATTTTTAATTATAACCAAAGTGTTTCCTAGTAAAGTGGAGGATTTGGACTTAATGTTCCCTAATTGCTCTTCTGTAGTAAGTTTTTGGTGGAAATAAGAGAGTTCTCTGTAGGATGTTTCCGTTTTTTTCTGGTCTGGTAACTGGGGATTTTCTTAAGAGATTTGCTGAATTTCTTTTGTTTGTTAGCTCTAAGCTTGTTTTTGCACTTGGTCAGCCACTGGAATGACAGACTTTGAGTAAACACTGATGCCTCTCTACTAAAACAAGGTTAACCAAGCTTCTCTACCCTCTGCAGAATGCCTTGCCTATGATGACCTGCCTCTTCCTAGTAATGACACTTCTATTAACTCAGAATTTTTGTGTTCCATTTTTTAAGAAAGAGCATTACATTTTTTTCAGTATTACATTTTTATATTTCTAAACTAATGAGAGATAAGGCACAGATATTCATTAAGAAAGACCACTAGGAGGTCACACATAATTTTTCTATCCAAGAACTACAGGTAGTCAAGGTTCCCTAACAGGTAGTAAAAATGTAAATGCTCTAATCAGCCTGCGCTCACTTAAAAACAATATTTCCCATGAAACATCTTTAGAAATCAGATTACGTGTAAAGATGGGAAAATCAAAGGCTTTAGAATTTGAGTAATATATTGAACGATGTGTACATAGTAAATGCTCAAGAAATGACAAGATTAATTTTCTTTTTGTGCCACTGCTTGTTAGGCTTTAATTTAAAGAGAACTATGTTTGATGAAATTATCCATTTAGAATATATGCAAAATTTATAAAGCCAGCTGGAAAATAATTTGCAAGATTACGTTACTAGGTATGTGGTACAATTTGTTTTTTAATCTATTGACTTTAGATGAAATAAAATATTTTGCTATTTAGTTGAAAGATCTATTAGGGAGAAAAATGTGCTCTAAAGACATTTTTTCCTTTATAAAAATTAAAGGGAATGGATGTCAGAAAGTAAGTGATACAGAAGGTAAAACTTGAAGGATAAGCAGAAGTAGGACCAGGGAAAGAGGAGGAAAATGGTGTCCAAAATAAAGGTAATTAATTCTTCTAGAATCTAGTTGACAAAGAGAGAGAGGGAAATGAGAGAAGAAAAAAAATTCAGAGAGAGATACTGGAACCTGTTAAAAGGCAGGAGAAAGGGTAAGAAACAAAAGTTGAGAAAGAAGGAGGATGGTAGAGGAGAAAGGGAGATGGGGAGGTCAGAAAAGGGAACAGAGAAGAAATGAGAAGCTGCTGCAGAGAGAAAAGGTAAACAAAGACTCAAAAGCTGGAATGAGATGGGCAGAAGGGAAAACAATCACAGAGAGAATTAGTAAGAAGGAAAAAGAAGAAACTCAAGGGAAGAAAGGAAAGGGGAGGAGGAATGTGAGAACAGATTACAGGGGGCCCTCCCTAACATCCTCTTTTTGAAGTTTCCCCTTCCATGCAGCTTCCTTACTTCTTCCTCCTACGCCTCTTCACTTCTCTTAGTTTCAATCCTGACTCCAAAAGGGAGCAAGCAACCTGGTGAGATACTTGAAAGTGCGGCAGAAAGCCTTCTAGGAGGAAGGCAGTATTCGTTGTGTCACATGACCTCCTCTGGGTTGGCAAATGCGTTTCACTTTAGATGCTGGCTTTGATTGATGACAGTGGCGCTGGCATGGAGGAGTCTCCTGGGCCCAGCAGAAAAGGGTGCAGAGATCAAACGGGGATCTCATGCCCTTGGTAATAGGTAGTGGCGCCATCTAAATAACTGTTTGTCATCCTTGGGCTAGAACCAGAAATAAACTGACATCCCTGTTTCTTAAGACCCTCATTTTGTCTTTTTCTTCCCTTGGGTTCTTTTATGGTTTGAGAATGATTTTCCCAATTCCTGGTATCACACCTCTGAATATAAATAAGTTAAAAGTCCTGTTTTTCAGGGATTTTGTCCCTGGGGACCTTCTTAACTCTGTCATTCACCATGTTTATCTACCAAATATTGATCTTTCAGTAGATGTCAGACACATGGTAGAGAATGGTATTAAAATAAAAAAATAAGAAGGAGTTTCTGCACCTGAGTAGTTTGTAGTCAAGTGACATAATCTGGCCAGTAGTAGGGTAATTACAGCACTGCCTTGGGAGGGGAAAGCCTAGTGTGCTATGGGGGTGGGGTGTTGGGGTGGGATATCTCACCCAGCCTTTCAGGATGAAAGTTAGAAGGCAATGAAGGTCAGGAAGAAAGTCATACAAAAATTAAAACTTGAAACATTCATAGGATTAGAGCCAGGGAAAGAGAAGAAGGAAAATAGTGTTCTAGGCAAAGAAATAGCATGGCTTATTAGGGAACAGAAAGTAATTCAGCATGGATGAAAATAAGGGGGGGGGGTGTGTGTTCAAATGATGTGTGCTACGGAGCAGAGCTGTGTTGGTAAATTTCTTCTCAAAAAAAAAAAAAAGAGAGAGCCTTCGTTTGTAACTTTTGCCAATTTCTGTGGTGTAAATATTCTCACCAAGGCCAAATTCAAGCTACCAACAGTTTATCAACTGACTTGGAAATTTGTGAGTATTTAACAATCATTTCTCAAAGGCCAGTGGAGCCAGCTCTAGCACAGCAGAAGTAAGCAGTAGCCAGATCAAGATGGATCTCTAAGCCCTGGACTTTTTCGCAAAGGTTCTGAAAAGATAATGAATCTGAAAGTGGCATGATCAGATCTTTCCTTTAGAAAGACTGTGCCACCAGCTCTGTAAGGGGATGGATTGAGGCAGGGCAAGGACAAAGTCAGAGGCAGCCTCTTAACTAGCCTTCCTGAGCTCAAACCTTGACTCTGCTCCTTTTGGCTTCATGAATTTGAACAAATCACTTAACTTTTCTGGTCTTTTATTTCTTTAACAAAAAAGTGTTGATAATATTACACAGGGTTTGGGGGGGAGCATGAAAAGCTATTCTATGGAAATACTTTGTTAAATGTAAAATTATTAATTTATTCTTCCTTTTCTCTCTCTTCTTCCGTCTACCTCCTGTTCCCCAAACCCTCTTCTCTGGTCCTGAGTTCTAGAGAGAGCATTCGATTGGAAGCAAAAATGCCTTGGATCTGCACATTGCTCGACCACCAACCTAACTCTCTTGTCCTTTGTTATGTCATGAATTAGGTAACTGCCTCCTAATTTTGAAAAGAGAAAAACATTTGTTGAAAAAATAAAACAAAATTGATTTAATTAGCTACATGTCTTTTGCAGAGAAGGTGGGTTAGTTAAGATGATTGAAAGCTGATGCTCCCCCCACACCGCTTTCTTCTTGTCGTTAGCAATACAAGCGATGTGTGAGCAACAGTGAAGCAGTATTCGTTCTGACTTAGTAGATAAGTGGCTTGTAGACAGAGTATGCTATGAAATAGAATGAAATCTTGCTACTTTGATTCACTCGGTGATTTAAATCTTGGAAATTCAGCCACCTATGTTAATATTTTTCTTGGCTGGTAAATCAAATACTTTTGCAAGGTATATATCAGAATTCGTTTCTGTTTTTCAGAAATTTGCTTTAGCACAGTGGTTTCTGTTTCTTCTATAACCAAGGAGAATTTGTTGTCTATGGTGTTAAGGGCTCACCGGGGCAGATAAGAACTGGTTTTCTCTGGAGATGGGGAATCTCCCAAGGTGTGCAAGTGGACTGCATCGACGTTTCTTGGCAAGGTGATAGAGCAGGGGTCTTTAAACTTTTTGTGCGTGTGCTATGGACAGCTGAGGCAGTGTGATAATGCCGGTGGTTTTCTTCTCAGAATGCTTGTAAATGCATAACATAAAACGCATAGGATTACAAGGAAACCAATTATATTGAAATGCAGTTATCAAAGTATTTTAAGTTTGTGATCTAGTAATAAATTTGCTTCTTTTTAATATGCTAATAATCAGATGCTCTAATAGCGATCATAAATCTCTAAGTGGCAAAGAATATAAATATTTCAAGAGATGTAATGTGAAAATGGCTGTGATTTCTGTTAGTGACAACGTCAGAGTACTGCATATACTACTGCCTATATCAGAATTAAAATGTATGCTAAATTTTAGTTTAAGATTAATAAAAGCATTAAGAATATTTAAAACAAATGAAAAGTCATAAACCATAAAGGTTAAAAACTCCTTTAGAGGAACTTTAAGCCTTAGGTGGTGGGGTCTGGGGAAGGTTAGATTAGATAAACTTTAGAGGTTGTTTGTTTTTTAAAACTTTTTAAACAGATATTATTTTTCTTATTCATTGGTTAGCTTAAAAGGAGACATGCTATTCTAGAAAACATGTTGCTTTTATTTTATTTTTATTTTTTAAAAGTTTTTATTGGAGTATAGTTGATTCACAATGTTGTATTTGTTTCAAGTGTACATACAGCAAAGTGAATCAGTTATACATATATATATATCAATATATATATATCCATTCTTTTTCAGATTCTTTTCCCATGTAGGTTATTAAATAATATTGAGTAGAGTTCCCTGTGCTATACAGCAGTTTCTTGCTAGTTATCTATTTTATATATAGCAGTGTGTATATGTTAATCCCAATCTCCTAATTTATTACTTCCCCCGACGTTTCTCCTTTGGTAACCGTAAGTTTGATTTTGAGATCTGTGAATTCTGTTTTGTAAATAAGATCATTTGTACCATTTTTTATTAGATTCTACATATAAGTGATATCATATGGTATTTGTCTTTCTCTGACTTACTTCACTTAGTATGATAATCTCTAAGTCCATCCATGTTGCCGCAAATAGCATTATTTCGTTCTTTTTTATAGTTGAGTAACATTCCGTTGTACATACATACCACATTTTCTTTATCCATTCTTCTGTTGTTGGATATTTAGGTTGCTTCCATGTCCTGGCTATTGTAAATAGTGCTGCAGTGAACATTGGGGTGCATGTATCTTTTCGAATTATGGTTTTCTCTGAATATATGCCCAGGAGTGGGATTGCTGGGTAATATGGTAGTTTTACATTTAGTGTTTTAAGGAAACTCCATAGTGGCTGTATCAATTTACATTCCCACCAACAAGGTAGGAGGGTTCCCTTTTCTCAACACCCTCAGGTGGTGGGGTCTGGGGAAATTTAGATTAGATAATCTTTAGAGGTTTTTTCTTTTATATTCCCTAGATTTTATAATCTGTGATTATAGGAGATAAAATATATCAACATTCCTCAGCCAAGGTAATGTTGGCGCTGCCACTGCTGATAAAATAGCAGTTGGCAGTTGGTGACCACTCGCCATAAGCCAGGCCCTGTGGTAAGAACTTGTCAGTGATCATTTGGCTAATCCTCACAACAAACCATGGGTAGGCGTTACAAATGTCCTCATTCTGCCAACAGTAAAAGTGAATCACTGAAAGGATATATAACCTACTCTACATCTTAGACATCTAGAAGATTCCGCACATTGGAATCCCATGTGTGTTTGACTCCAGAGTCTGTATTTTGAATCATTTCATCATCATTTTAATCATTCTCATACAATTTTTATGAATTTTTATCATGTCCCTTATACTATTATTTGCTTAATACTCTTCTTTAAGTTGATTGATTTTAAAAGAAAAATTCACATCATTATCATATTTGGAAAGCTTATATCACTTGCCGTAAAGAAGAGGTGATCAACTGCCTACTTTGAATTTCTTAAAAAGGGAGATTACCAAGTCACAGAGCTACTAAGCCTGTATTAGAGTCATCCTGAGACTTTCTCTTTGAAGTAAGTAAAAAGATTTTTTAAATTGATAGAGGAATTATTTTTCTATTATGTGATTCAGCATTACTTAAAACCAACTAAATCTTCTTGTAGTCGACCAGAGTACGGAGTCCCAAACTTTGAGAAATACTGCCCTGCCCCAGGGCAACAGGCTAGGGTTACTGTTATAAAAAAACACACAGCAGCTATAGCAACACTAGCACTGCTTTGAGGAAGCAGAGACTAGGAGCATAAGCATTCATTAGGTGTAGTGGAATAACACAGGAGTATTCCACTGGGTCCATTCACTGGCTGGTTTTATCACCTATAAAAATCAAAGAGGGTTAAAATAAATATTTTTAAGGTCCCTTCTTTATCACTTTAAAAACTTGGGGGAAACATTATTAAACTTGCTACTTTTTGTGGCCATATGGAAGAAATTAGGAGAGACATTTATTTACATGTTATATTCACTTCTACTCCTGAAAGAATTTAGGGATAGTGGGAAATGATAATAGGAAAATGTTTTCAAAGACATTGAAACAGAGAAGTGAAAAGTGATATTTTGTTACCTGGCTTTGTTGAACATATCTTTGCCCTCGCTAGAAATCCTGGACCATTTGATTCAGCTATATAGTCTGGGAAAGTTCCTTCTCTGTGTGGATCTTGGGATCACCCTTGTGAAGCATAGGTCAGCTCACCAGAGCTAACAGCAAAGAAACCAATGCCCAGGCATAAAAATTGACCTCTTCAAAGTCATAGAGCAAATTGGAGTTGGAAAGGAGGGGAAAAGTTCCAGAATTCTGAGGTGTCAGCAGGCCTTCCCACTCAGAGTGTAATTTTGGGATTGTTACACAAAGCTTAGACCCTATACTGTCTAGATGTTGGGTTTCCCTATCTATTCAGTGAAGGCTTCTAGATGGGATAACCTTCAGAAGGCCTTTGGTCATATGCACTTATTAGTAAGATTTTCATCTTTTTGCCATAATGGTGTCTTAAATGTCAGAAGGCAGAGTAGCTTAGCAATGCGTTAACAGTCAGTAGGCAAAAAAACACAAGGAAATGCACAATTCTTGGCTCCATCTCAGCAATACTGATTCAGTGGGCCTGGGTGAAACTAAAGAGTTTGCATTTTTAACAAGCATCTCAGGTGATTTTGATGTAGGTAGACCATGGACCACGTTTTGAAAAACACTGGTTGAATCATTAACAGTACAGGCTTTGGAGACAAAAAAGTCTGGGATCCGTCCTTTCATCTGTCATTACTCATATACCTGGAGCAAATTGCTGAACCTCCTCTGATTTTCAGTTTCAACATCAGTAAACTGGTAGTGATAATAATAATAATAGTAGTAGTAGTAGTAATAATACCTACTCAGGGGCTTTCTGATTATTGAATAATATTGTATTTGTATTCTGTCTAAGTACTTAAAGCATGGGCTCATATTTATTATTATTATTTTTAAATAAGATTTGAGTTCCACCTTTATTTATTTTATCTTTTTTTACATCTTTATTGGAGTATAATTGCTGTACAATGGTGTGTTAGTTTCTGCTTCATAACAAAGTGAATCAGTTATACATATACATATGTTCCCATATCTCTTCCCTCTTGCGTCTCCCTCCCTCCCACCCTCCCTATCCCACCCCTCCAGGCAGTCACAAAGCACCGAGATAATCTCCCTGTGCTATGTGGCTGCTTCCCACTAGCTATCTACCTTACGTTTGGTAGTGTATATATGTCCATGCCTCTCTCTCGCTTTGTCACAGCTTACCCTTCCCCCTCCCCATATCCTCAAGTCCGTTCTCTAGTACGTCTGTGTCTTTATTCCTGTCTTACCCCTAGGTTCTTCATGACATTTTTTTTCTTAAATTCCATATATATGTGTTAGCATACGGTATTTGTCTTTCTCTTTGTGACTTACTTCACTCTGTATGACAGACTCTAGGTCTATCCACCTCATTACAAATAGCTCAACTTCGTTTCTTTTTATGGCTCAGTAATATTCCATTGTATATATGTGCCACATCTTCTTTATCCATTCATCCAATGATGGACACTTAGGTTGTTTCCATCTCCGGGCTATTGTAAATAGAGGTGCAATGAACATTTTGGTACATGACTCTTTGTAAATTATGGTTTTCTCAGGGTATATGCCCAGTAGTGGGATTGCTGGGTCATATGGTAGTTCTATTTGTAGTTTTTTAAGGAACCTCCATACTGTTCTCCATAGTGGCTGTACCAATTCACATTCCCACCAGCAGTGCAAGAGTGTTCCCTTTTCTCCACACCCTCTCCAGCATTTATTGTTTCTAGATTTTTTGATGATGGCCATTCTGACTGGTGTGAGATGATATCTCATTGTAGTTTTGATTTGCATTTCTCTAATGAATAACAATGTTGAGCATCCTTTCATGTGTTTGTTTGCAATCTGTATATCTTCTTTAGAGTAATGTCTATTTAGGTCTTCTGCCCATTTTTGAATTGGGTTGTTTGTTTTTTTGTTATTGAGTTGCATGAGCTGCTTGTAAATCTTGGAGATTAATCCTTTGTCAGTTGCTTCATTTGCAAATATTTTCTCCCATTCTGAGGGTTGTCTTTTGGTCTTGTTTATGGTTTCCTTTGCTGTGCAAAAGCTTTGAAGTTTCATTAGGTCCCATTTGTTTATTTTTGTTTTTATTTCCGTTTCTCTAGGAGGTGGGTCAAAAAGGATCTTGCTGTGATTTATGTCATAGAGTGTTCAGCCTATGTTTTCCTCTAAGAGTTTGATAGTGTCTGGCCTTACATTTAGGTCTTTAATCCATTTTGAGCTTATTTTTGTGTATGGTGTTAGGGAGTGATCTAATCTCACACTTCTACATGTAGCCGTCCAGTTTTCCCAGCACCACTTATTGAAGAGGCTGTCCTTTCTCCACTGTACATTCCTGCCTCCTTTATGAAAGATAAGGTGACCATATGTGCGTGGGTTTATCTCTGGGCTTTCGATCCTGTTCCATTGATCTGTCTTTCTGTTTTTGTGCCAGTACCATACTGTCTTGATTACTGTAGCTTTGTAGTACAGTCTGAAATCAGGGAGGCTGATTCCTCCAGCTCCGTTTTTCGTTCTCAAGATTGCTTTGGCTATTCGGGGTCTTTTGTGTTTCCATACAAATTGTGAAATTTTTTGTTCTAGTTCTGTGAAAAATGCCAGTGGTAGTTTGATAGGAATTGCATTGAACCTGTAAATTGCTTTGGGTAATAGAGTCATTTTCACAATATGGATTCTTCCAATCCAGGAACATGGTATATCTCTCCATCTATTTGTATCATCTTTAATTTCTTTCATCAGTGTCTTATAATTTCCTGCATACAGGTCTTTTGTCTCCTTAGGTAGGTTTATTCCTAGGTATTTTATTCTTTTTGTTGCAGTGGTAAATGGGAGTGTTTTCTTGATTTCACTTTCAGATTTTTCATCATTAGTGTATAGGAATGCCAGAGATTTCTGTGCATTAATTTTGTGTCCTGCTACTTTACCAAATTCATTGATTAGCTCTAGTAGTTTTCTGGTAGCATCTTTAGGATTCTCTATGTATAGTATCACGTGATCTGCAAACAGTGACAGCTTTACTTCCTCTTTTCCAATTTGGATTCCTTTTATTTCCTTTTCTTCTCTGATTGCTGTGGCTAAAACTTCCAAAACTATGTTGAGTAAGAGTGGTGAGAGTGGGCAACCTTGTCTTGCTCCTGATCTTAGTGGAAATGCTTTCAGTTTTTCACCACTGAGGACAATGTTGGCTGTGGGTTTGTCATATATGGCCTTTATTATGTTGAGGAAAGTTCCCTCTATGCCTACTTTCTGCAGGGTTTTTATCATAAATGGGTGTTGAATTTTGTCGAAAGCTTTCTCTGCCTCTAATAGAGATGATCATATGGTTTTTATCCTTCAGTTTGTTAATATGGTGTATCACATTGATTGATTTGTGTATATCGAAGAATCCTTGCATTCCTGGAATAAACCCCACTTGATCATGGTGTATGATCCGTTTAATGTGCTGTTGGATTCTGTTTGCTTGTATTTTGTTGAGGAATTTTGCATCTATGCTCATCAGTGATATTGGCCTGTAGTTTTCTTTCTTTGTGACATCCTTGTCTCGTTTTGGTATCAGGGTGATGCTGGCCTCATAGAATGAGTTTGGGAGTGTTCCTCCCTCTATTATATTTTGGAAGAGTTTCAGAAGGATAGGTGTTAGCTCTTCTCTAAATGTTTGATAGAATTCGCCTGTGAAGCCATCTGATCCTGGGCTTTTGTTTGTTGTAAGATTTTTAATCACAGTTTCAATTTCAGTGCTTGTGATTCGTCTGTTCATATTTTCTACTTCTTCCTGATTCAGTCTTGGCAGGTTGTGCCTTTCTAAGAATTTGTCCATTTCTTCCAGGTTGTCCATTTTATTGGCATAGAGTTGCTTGTAGTAATCTCTCATGATCTTTTGTATTTCTGCAGTGTCAGTTGTTACTTCTCCTTTTTCATTTCTAATTCTATTGATTTGAGTCTTCTCCCTCTTTTTCTTGATGAGTCTGGCTAATGGTTTATCAATTTTGTTTATCTTCTCAAAGAACCAGCTTTTAGTTTTATTGATCTTTGCTATCATTTCCTTCATTTCTTTTTCATTTATTTTTGATCTGATTTTTATGATTTCTTTCCTTCTGCTAACTTTGGGGTTATTTTGTTCCTCTTTCTCTAATTGCTTTATGTGCAAGGTTAGGTTGCTTTTTTGAGATGTTTCCTGTTTCTTGAGGTAGGATTGTATTGCTATAAACTTCCCTCTTAGAACTGCTTTTGCTGCATCCCATAGATTTTGGGTCGTCGTGTCTCCATTGTCATTTGTTTCTAGGTATTTTTTGATTTCCTCTGATTTCTTCAGTGATCACTTCGTCATTAAGTAGTGTATTGTTTAGCCTCCATGTGTCTGTATTTTTAAAGATCTTTTCCTGTAATTGATATCTAGTCTCATAGCGTTGTGGTTGGAAAAGATACTTGATACAATTTCAATTTTCTTAAATTTACCAAGGCTTGATTTGTGACCCAAGATATCATCTATCCTGGAGAATGTTCCATGAGCAGTTGAGAAAAATGTGTATTCTGTTGTTTTTGGATGGAATGTCCTATAAATATCAATTAAGTCCATCTTGTTTAATGTATCATTTAAAGGTTGGGTTTCCTTATTTATTTTCGTTTTGGATGATCTGTCCATTGGTGAAAGTGGGGTGTTAAAGCCCCCAACTATGAATATGTTACTGTCGATTTCCCCTTTTATGGCTGTTAGTATTTGCCTTATGTATTGAGGTGCTCCTATGTTGGGTGCATAAATATTTAAAATTGTTATGTCTTCTTCTTGGATCGATCCCTTGATCATTATGTAGTGTCCTTCTTTGTCTCTTCTAATAGTCTTTATTTTAAAGTCTATTTTGTCTGATACGAGTATTGCTACTCCTGCTTTCTTTTGGTTTCCATTTGCATGTAATATCTTTTTCCATCCCCTTACTTTAAGTCTGTATGTGTCTCTAGGTCTGAAGTGGGTCTCTTGTAGACAGCAAATATATGGGTCTTGTTTTTGTATCCATTCAGCCAATCTGTGTCTTTTGGTGGAAGCATTTAGTCCATTTACATTTAAGGTAATTATCGATATGTATGTTCCTATTCCCATTTTATTAATTGTTTTGGGTTCGTTATTGTAGGTCTCTTCCTTCTCTTGTGTTTCTTGCCTAGAGAAGTTCCTTTAGCAGTTGTTGTAGAGCTGGTTTGGTGGTGCTGAACTCTCTCAGCTTTTGCTTGTCTGTAAAGGTTTAAATTTCTCCATCAAATCTGAATGAGATCCTTGCTGGATAGAGTAATCTTGGTTGTAGGTTTTTTCCCTTTCATCACTTTAAGTATGTCCTGCCAGTCACTTCTGGCTTGCATAGCTTCTGCTGAAAGATCAGCTGTTAACCTTATGGGGATTCCCTTGTGTGTTATTTTTTGTTTTTCTCTTGCTGCTTTTAATATGTTTTCTTTGTATTTAATTTTTGACAGTTTGATTAATATGTGTCTTGGCATATTTCTCCTTGGATTTATCCTGTATGAGACTCTCTGTGCTTCCTGGACTTGATTAACTATTTCCTTTCCCATATTAGAGAAGTTTTCAACTATAATCTCTTCAAATATTTTCTCAGTCCCTTTCTTTTTCTCTTCTTCTTCTGGAACCCCTATAATTCAAATGTTGGTGCGTTTAATGTTGTTCCAGAGGTCTCTGAGACTGTCCTCAGTTCTTTTCATTCTTTTTTCTTTATTCTGCTCTGCAGTAGTTATTTCCACTATTTTATCTTCCAGGTCACTTATCCGTTCTTCTGCCTTAGTTATTCTGCTATTGATACCATCTAGAGCATTTTAAATTTAATTTATTGTGTTGTTCATCATTGTTTGTTTCATCTTTAGTTCTTCTAGGTCCTTGTTAAGCGTTTCTTGCATTTTGTCTATTCTATTTCCAAGATTTTGGATCATCTTTACTATCATTATTCTGAATTCTTTTTCAGGTAGCCTGTCTATTTCCTCTTCATTTGTTACCTCTGGTGGGTTTTTATCTTGTTCCTTCACCTGTGGTGTGTTTTTCTGTCTTCTCAGTTTGCTTATCTTACTGTGTTTGGGGTCTCCTTTTTGCAGGCTGCAGGTTCGTAGTTCCCCTTGTTTTTGGTGTCCGTCCACAGTGGCTAAGGTTGGTTCAGTTGGCTGTGTAGGCCTCCTGGTGGAGAGGACTAGTGCCTGTGTTCTGGTGGATGAGGCTGGATCTTGTCTTTCTGGTGGGCAGGTCCACGTCTGGTGGTGTGTTTTGGGGTGTCCGTGGACTCATGATTTTCGGCAGCCTCTTTGCTAATGGTTGGCGTTGTGTTCCTGTTTAGCTAGTTGTTTGGCATAGGGTGTCCAGCACTGTAGCTTGCTGGTCGTTGAGTGAAGCTGGGTTCTGGCGTTCAGATGGAGATCTCTGGGAGATTTTTGCCATTTGATATTATGTGGAGCTGGGAGGTCTCTTGTTGACCAGTGTCCTGAAGTTGGCTCTCCCACCTCAGAGGCACAGCACTGACTCCTGGCTGCAGCACCAAGAGCCTTTCATCCACACGGCTCAGAATAAAAGGAAGAAAAAGTAGAAAGAAAGAATTAGTATAAGTAGAAAGAAAGAAAGGAAGGAAGGAAGGAAGAAAGAAAGAAAGAAAGAAAGAAAGAAAGAAAGAAAGAAAGAAAGAAATGAAAGAAGGAAAGAAGGAAGGAAAGAAAGGAGGGAGGGAGGGACGGAGGGAACCATGGAAGAAGGAAGGAAGGAGGAAAGGAAGGAAAAAAGAAATAAAATAAATTAAAATAATATAAAGTAAAATATAATAAAGTTATTAAAATAAAAAAAATAATTATTAAGAAAAATAAAAAAAAGGACAGATAGAACCCTAGGACAAATGGTGGAACCAAAGCTATACAGACAAAATCTCACACAGAAGCATACACATACACACTCACAAAAGGAGGAAAAGGGGAAAAAATCATAAATCTTCCTCTCAAAGTCCACCTCCTCAATTTGGGATGATTCGTTGTCTATTCAGGTATTCCACAGATGCAGGGAACATCAAGTTGATTGTGGAGCTTTAATCCGCTGCTTCTGAGGCTGCTGGGAGAGATTTCCCTTTCTCTTCTTTGTTCTCACAGCTCCCAGGGGCTCAGCTTTGGATTTGGCCCTGCCTCTGCGTGTAGGTCGCCTGAGGGCGTCTGTTTTTCGCTCAGACAGGATGAGGTTAAAGAAGCCGCTGCTTCGGGGGCTCTGGGTCACTCAGGGCGCGGGGGAGGGAGGGGCACGGAGTGCAGGGCGAGCGAGCCTGCGGCGGCAGAGGCCAGCGTGACGTTGCACCAGCCTGAGGCGAGCCGTGCTTTCTCCCGGGGAAGTTGTCCCTGGATCCCGGGACCTTGGCAGTGGCGGGCTGCACAGGCTCCCCAGAAGGGAGTTGTGGATAGTGACCTGTGCTTGCACACAGGCTTCTTGGTGGCGGCAGCAGCAGCCCTAGCGTCTCATGCCCGTCTCTGTGGTCCGCGCTTTTAGCCGCGGCTCGCGCCCATCTCTGGAGCTCCTTTAATCAGCACTCTTAATCCCCTCTCCTCGCGCACCAGGAAACAAAGAGGGAAGAAAAAGTCTCTTGCCTCTTCGGCAGGCCCAGACCTTTTCCCGGACTCACTCCCGGCTAGTGGTGCACTAACCCCTTCAGGCTGTGTTCACGCCGCCAACCCCAGTCCTCTCCCTGCGCTCCGACGGAAGCCCGAGCCTCAGCTCGCAGCCCCGCCCACCCCGGCGGGTGACCAGACAAGCCTCTCGGGCTGGTGAGTGTCGGTCGGCACCGATCCTCTGTGCAGGAATCTCCCCGCTTTGCCCTCTGCACCCCTGTTGCTGTGCTCTCTTCCGTGGCTCCGAAGCTTTCCCCCTCCCTCCCCCGCAGTCTCCGTCCACGAAGGGGCTTCCTAGTGTGTGGAAACCTTTCGTCCTTCACAGCTCCCTCCCAGAGGTGCAGGTCCCGTCCCGATTCTTTTGTCTCTGTGTTTTTCTTTTGCCCTACCCAGGTACGTGGGGGAGTTTCTTGCCTTATGGGAGGTGTGAGGTCTTCTGCCAGCGTTCAGTAGGTGTCCTGTAGGAGTTGTTCCACGTGTAGATGTATTTCTGGTGTATCTGTGGGGAGGAAGGTGATCTCCGCGTCTTACTCTTCCGCCATCTTCCTCCTCTGCAGCCTTTTGAACACTTAGGCTCTAGGCTTCCATCCAGAGAGTGCCCATCCCGGGTCCTGTGACTGTTTATGCATCTCTCCCTACCCCCGACCCTGCACTGGTTTTGAGAGGTGGCAGGCACTGAGGTGGCTCCCAGGTGAGACCCTGGTATCCGCAGGGGATCAGTGAGGGCCCGCGTCTGGGGGGATCTTAGAGGGTCTCTGAGTTCCACTTTTAAATTATTATTCTTTATAGAGAGTTGTCTGTAATATCTTTAGCAAATACATCTTGTAGTTACTTAGCTGTCAGCCTGCTGGCCTTGTTAGAGCTGCACTTCGGAAAGTAGCCATGCTACCTATCTATACCTGTATGCAATTTCATTTTTCAAGTAGAAATAATACCTATATTACTTAGGGCCTATGTAACAGGGTCAACAATAAAGATCCTCCATTCTCTTGCTACTAAGATGAAAGTATGCATATTTATTATATTTATTATTTCTCATCGTATATGTATATACTTGACCCAGTGTATTGGACCATCTTCCCATTCTACTTTGTATAGAATAGGAAGAAAAATGTTGCATTGTGATAACTTACATGTTTGTAACTTACTTGCTTACATGTTTGTAACTTACTTGCTCAGTGACTGCTTGTTAAAGTAATGAACTTTGTGAATGAATGACAAAAAATAGCATGCCGTTACTGTAATTCTTACATCCTTTACAAATGATTATTTTCTGTGATTCAAGTTAATAAACCATGGAAATGTATTTATTGTATTGTCACTCTAAAATGTCAGGTCTTCAATTTTAAAGGAATTTATGAAGCAAATGCTATCATCTAATCCTGGGACTGAAGCATTCCTTCAAGTGGGTCCTGTTGCCACACTGGAGATAAGCCCATGTGTTGGCCTCTAGTGACCAGTGTTGTTTTCTACTCAGCATGTGTTCCACACTTCTCCTAACAGAAGGCTGATTTTGTTCTCTATTCATTTATGTGTTCTTTTCTACCTTAGCAGACACACCCTAGGCCTCATCATGACATGGAAATCCTCAATCCCCAAGATGCAAAACTAAAGTCCCTTTTCTGATCAGATCACCTTCTTCCTTTCCCACTAACTACCACTTTCTGCATCTCTGCTCAGTGGCCAAAAACCCATCATCCTCATGATCACTACCGCTCCCAACTAGTGAGTGCCTACTCTGTGCCAGGTCCTGAGTTATAAGCACTATAGATATTATCAGCAATCCTTATGTTACCATCACCTTTTCACAGATGGAGCTAGATTAAGTGAAATGTGTAGGGTCCCATGGATATGAAGTGGCAGAGCCTGAATTCAAACTCAGTTTGTGCCTAGCTTTAAAATTCTTACTCTTTCTACAGTGCCAAGTGGAGGAATAAGAAGATATATTCACAAGCCAGGATGTTGTCAAAGTCCAAGAACTCACATAGATTCAACATATATTCAAATAGGTAAGTCATAGCTAAATTATGTGAACTTTGAAAGCAGAGATGAGTAGGAAGATTTTTATTCTGAAGC
This sequence comes from Delphinapterus leucas, assembly GCF_059928025.1. Lineage (NCBI taxonomy): Eukaryota > Metazoa > Chordata > Mammalia > Artiodactyla > Monodontidae > Delphinapterus > Delphinapterus leucas. The sequence continues at coordinate 125,640,384 of NC_143131.1, forward strand.
TGGGAGGAGTCATTGGAAGACTTTTGAGGCTGGAAGTCACAAGGTAAGATTAATTAAAAAATTTTTTAAAATTAGGACAGTTTTTTAGAGCAGTTTTAAAATAGCAAAATTGAGGGGAAGATACAGATATTTCCCATATACCCCCTGCAACATCCATATGCATAGCCTCCCCGTTATCACCATCCCCATGGGAGTGGCACATTTATTACAACTGATGAACCTGCACTGGCACATCATAATCACCCAAAGTCCATAGTTTATATTATAGTTTACTCTTTGTGTTGTACATCCTATGATGTACCTATGGGTCTGGACAAATGTGTAATGACACGTATCCTTCATTATGGTATCATACAAAGTATTTTCACTCCCCTAAATATCCTCTTTGCTTGTATTATTCATTCCAAACACCACCCCACACCCATATTGCATATATTGCATATTTTGGAGATTAATCCTTTGTCAGTTGCTTCATTTGCAAATATATTCTCCCATTCTGAGGGTTGTCTTTTCATTTTGTTTATGGTTTCCTTTGCTGTGCAAAAGCTTTCAAGTTTCATTAGGTCCCATTTTTTTATTTTTATTTCCATTTCTCTAGGAGGTGGGTCAAAAAGGATCTTGCTGTGATTTATGTCATAGAGTGTTCAGCCTATGTTTTCCTCTAAGAGCTTTCTAGTGTCTGGCCTTACATTTAGGCCTTTAGTCCATCCTGAGTTTATTTTTGTGTATGGTGTCCTGGCAACCACTGACTTTTTTTTACTATCTCTACAGTTTTGCCTTTTCGAGAGTGTCATATATCAATAGTTAGGATCCTACAGTGTGTAGCCTTTTCAGATTGGCTTCTTTCATTTAGTAATATGCATTTAAGGTTTCTCTATATATCTTCATGGTTTGATAGCTCATTTCTATTTAGACTGATTAATATTCCTGTTTCTGGATGTACTACACTTTACTTACCCATTCACCTACTGAAGGACATCTTGGCTGCTTCCAAGTCTGGACAGTTATGAGTAAAGCTGCTATAAACATCCATTGGAGGTTTTTGTGTGACATACATTTTAAACTCCTTTGGGTAAATACCAAGGACAGTATTGTCGGATTGTATTGTAAAAGTATGTTTAGCATTGTAAGAAACTGCCCAACTCTCTTCCAAGGTGGCTGTACCATTTTGCTTTCCCACCAGCGATGAATGAGAACTCTTGTTGCTTCACATTCTCACCAGCAGTTGGTGTTGCCAGTGTTCTGGATTTTGGCCATTCTGATAGCTGTGTAGTTTTAATTTGTTTTTGTATTCATTGTTTTTATTCACTGTTGTTTTAATTTGCATTTCCCTGATGAAATATGATGTGGTGCAGTTTTAAAATATGCTTATTTGTCATCTGTATATATTCTTTGGTAAGGTCTCTTTTAAGGTCTTCAGCCCATTTTTAAATCAGGTTTTCTTATTGTCGTTTTAAGAGTTTTTTGTATATTTAGGTTAGCAGCCCTTTATCAGGTATCTTTTGCCAATATTTCACCCAGTCTGTGGCTTGTCTTCTCACTGTCTTGACATTGTCTTTTGCAGAGCAGAAGTTTTCAATTTTGGTTATCTGCAGCTTATCAATTATTTCTTTCATGGATCATGCTTTTGGTATCGTATCTAAAAAGTCATCACTGTACCCAAAGTCATCTAGGTTTTCTCCTGCATTATCCTCTAGGAGTTTTATAGTTTTGCATTTTACATTTTAAGGTAATCTTTCTATTGAGTTAATCTTTGTGAAGGATGTAAAGTCTATGTCTGGATTTATTTGTTTTTTGCTTGTGGATGTTCATTTGTTCCAGCATCATATATTTAAAAGACTATCTTTGTTCCATTGTATGCCTTTGCTTCTTTGTCAAAGATCGGTTGACTATATTTATGTGGGTCTATTTCTGGGCTCTCTGTTCTGTTCCATTGATCTTTTTGTCTTCTTTTGCCAATCCCACATTGTCTTGATTACTGTAGCTTTATAGTAAGTCTAAGCTTTATAGCAGCTCTCTTCCAACTTTACTTCTTCACCATCGTATTGACTATCCTGGGTCTTTCGTGTCTTCATAAAAACTTTAGAATCAGTTTGTCAGTATCTACAAAATAACTTGCTGGACTTTGATTGGGATTGCATTGAATCTGTAGATCAAGTTTGGAAAAACTGACATCTTTCTTTTTTTTTTTTTTTTTTTTTTTGCGGTACGCGGGCCTCTCACTGTTGTGGTCTCTCCCGAACGTGCAGGCTCAGCGGCCATGGCTCACGGGCCTAGCCGCTCCACGGCATGTGGGATCTTCCTGGACCAGGGCACGAACCCGTGTCCCCTGCATCAGCAGGTGGATTCTCAACCACTGTGCCACCAGGGAAGCCCCTGACATCTTGATAATATTGAGTCCTCCTATCCATGACTATGGAATATAACTTCATTTATTAAGTTGTTTAAAAAATTTCATACATCATGGTTTTGTAGTTTTCCACATACAGATCTTGTACACATTTTGCTATATTTATACCTAAGTATTTCATTTTTATGGGTGCTGATGTAAATGATATTGTGTTTTTAATTTTTTATAACTTTATTGGAGTATAATTGCTTTACGATGTGTTACTTTCTGCTGTGTAACAAAGTGAATCAGCTATACGTATACATATATCCCCATATCTCCTCCCTCTTGCATCTCCCTCCCACCCTCCCTATCCCACCCCTCTAGGTGGTCATCAAGCACTGAGTTGATCTGCCTGTGCTATGCGGCTGATTCCCACTAGCTATCTCTTTTACATTTTGTAGTGTATATATGTCAATGTCACTCTCTCACTTCGTCCCAGCTTACCGTTCCCCCTCCCTGTGTCCTCAAGTCCATTCTCTACGTCTGCGTCTTTAGTCTTTATTCCTGTCCTGCCTCTAGGTTCTTCAGAACCTTTTTTTTTTTTTAGATTCCATATATATGTATTAGCATACAGTATTTGTTTTTCTCTTTCTGACTTACTTCCCTCTGTACGACAGACTCTAGGTCCATCCACCTCACTACAAATAACTCAATTTTTATTTCTTTTTATGGCTGAGTAATATTCCATTATATATATGTGCCACACCTTGTTTATCCATTCATCTGTCAGTGGACACTTAGGTTGCTTCCATGACCTGGCTGTTGTAAATAGAGCTGCAATGAACATTGTGGTACAAGACTCTTTTTGAATTATGGTTTTCTCAGGGTATAGCCCAGTAGTAGGATTGCTGGGTCATATGGTAGTTCTATTTGTAGTTTTTTAAGGAACCTCCATACTGTTCTCCATAGTGGCTATATCAATTTATATTCCCACCAACAGGGCAAGAGGGTTCCCTTTTCTCCACACACTTTCCAGCATTTACTGTTTACAGATTTTTTGATGATGGCCATTCTGACCAGTGTGATGTGATAGCTCATTGTAGTTTTGATTTGCATTTCTCTAATGATTAGTGATGTTGAGCATCCTTTCATGTGTTTGTTGGCAATCTGTATATCTTCTTCGGAGAGATGTCTATTTAGGTGTTCCACCCAATTAGGTCTTCCGCTGCATGAGTTGCTTGCATATTTTGGAGATTAATCGTTTGTCAGTTGCTTCGTTTGCAAATATTTTCTCCCATTCTGAGGGTTGTCTTTTCATTTTGTTTATGGTTTCCTTTGCCGTCCAAAAGTTTTTAAGTTTCATTAGGTCCCATTTGTTTATTTTTATTTCCATTTCTCTAGGAGGTGGGTCAAAAAGGATCTTGCTGTGATTTATGTCATAGAGTGTTCAGCCTATGTTTTCCTCTAAGAGTTTTCTAGTGTCTGGCCTTACATTTAGGTCTTTAGTCCATATTGAGTTAATTTTTGTGTACAGTGTTATGGAGTGTTCTAATTTCATTCTTTTACATGTAGCTGTCCAGTTTTCCCAGCACCACTTATTGAAGAGGCTGTCTTTTCTCCATTGTATATTCTTGCCTCCTTTATCAAAGATAAGGTGACCGTATGTGCGTGGGTTTATCTCTGGACTTTCTATCCTGTTCCATTTATCTATATTTCTCTTTTGTGCCAGTACCATACTGTCATGATTACTGTAGCTTTGTAGTATAGCCTGAAGTCAGAGAGCCTGATTCCTCCAGCTCCATTTCTCTTTCTCAAGATTGCTTTGGTTATTCGGGGTCTTTTGTGTTTCCATACAAATTGTGAAATTTTTTGTTCTACTTCTGTGAAAAATGCCAGTGGTAGTTTGATAGGGATTGCATTGAATCTGTAGATTGCTTTGGATAGTATAGTCATTGTCACAATGTTGATTTTTCCAACCCAAGAACATGGTATATCTGTCCATCTGTTTGTATCGTGTTTAATTTCTTTCATCAGTCTCTTATGGTTTTCTGCACACAGGTCTTTTGTCTCCTTAAGTAGGTTTATTCCTAGGTATTTTATTCTTTTTCTTTCAGTGGTAAATGGGAGTGTTTCCTTAATTTCTCTTTCAGATTTCTCATCATTAGTGTATAGGAATGCAAGAGATGTCTGTGCATTAATTTTGTATCCTGCCACTTTACCAAATTCATTGATTAGCTCTAGTAGTTTTCTGGTAGCATCTTTGGGATTCTCTGTGTATAGTATCATGTCATCTGAAAACAGTGACAGCTTTACTTCTTCTTTTCTGATTTAGATTCCTTTTATTTCTTTTTCTTCTCTGACTGCTGTGTTTAAAACTTCCAACACTATGTTGGATAACAGTGGTGAGAGTGGGCAACCTTGTCTTGTTCCTGATCTTAGTGGAAATGGTTTCAGTTCTTCACCATTGAGAACGATGTTGGCTGTGGGTTGGTCATATATGGCCTTTATTATGTTGTGGTAAGTTCCTTCTATGCCTGCTTTCCAGAGGGTTTTTATCATAAATAGGTGTTGAATTTTGTTGAAAGCTTTTTCTGCATTTGTTGAGATAATCATATGGTTTTTATCCTTCAATTTGTTAATATAGTGTATCACATTGATTGATTTGTGTATATTGAAGAGCCCTTGCACCCTGGGATAAATCCCACTTGATAATGGTGTATGATCCTTTTAATGTGCTGTTGGATTCTGTTTGCTAGTATTTTGTTGAGGATTTTTGCATGTATGTTCATCAGTGATGTTGGCCTGTAGTTTTCTTTCTTTGTGACATCTTGGTCTGGTTTTGGTATCAGGGTGATGGTGACCTTGTAGAATGAGTTTGGGAGTGTTCCTCCCTCTGTTATATTTTGAAGAGTTTGAGAAGGATAGGTGTTAGCTCTTCTCAAAATGTTTGTTAGAATTTTCCTGTGAAGCCATCTGGTCCTGGGCTTTTGTTTGTTGTAAGATTTTTAATCACAGTTTCAATTTCAGTGCTTGTGACTGGTCTGTTTATAGTTTCTATTTCTTCCTGGTTCAGTCTTGGAAGGTTATGCTTTTCTAAGAATTTGTCCATTTCTTCCAGGTTGTCCATTTTAGTGGCATATAGTTGCTTGTAGTAATCCCTCATGATCCTTTGTATTTCTGCAGTGTCACTTGTTACTTTTCCTTTTTCATTTCTAATTCTGTTGATTCGAGCCTTATCTCTTTTTTTCTTCATGAGTCTGGCTAGTGCTTTATCAATTTTGTTTATCTTCTCAAAGAACCACCTTTTAGTTTTACTGATCTTTGCTATTGTTTCCTTCATTTCTTTCATTTATTATCTCATCTGATCTTTATGATATCTTTCCTTCTGCTAACTTTGGGTTTTCTTTGTTCTTCTTTCACGAACTGATTTAGGTGTAAGGTTAATTTGTTTATTTGAGATGTTTCTTGTTCCTTGAAGTAGGATTGTATTGCTCTATACTTCCTTCTTAGAACTGCTTTTGCTGCATCCCATAGGTTTTGGGTTGTCATTTTTTCCTTGTCATTTGTTTCTAGGTATTTTTTGATTTCCTCTTTGATTTCTTCAGTGATCTCTTGGTTATTAAGTAGTATATTTTTTATCCTCCAGGTTTCTGTATTTTTTACAGATTTTTTTTCTGTAATTGATATCTAGTCTCATGGCATTGTGGTCAGAAAAGATACTTGATACGATTTCAATTTTCTTAAATTTATCAAGGCTTGATTTGTGACCCAAGATATGGTCTATCCTGGAGAATGCTGCATGAGCACTTGAGAAGAAAGTGTATTCTGTTGTTTCGGATGGAATGTCCTATACATGTCAATTAAGTCCATCTTGTTTAATGTGTCTGAAAGCTTGTGTTTCCTTATTTATTTTCATTGTGGATGATCTGTCCATTGGTGAAAGTGGGGTGTTAACATCCCCTACTATTATTGTGTTAGTGTCAATTTCCCCTTTTATGGCTGTTAGCATTTGCCTTATGTATTGAGGTGCTCCTATGTTGGGTGCATAAATATTTACAATTGTTATATCTTCTTCTTGGATTGATCCCTTGATCATTATGTAGTGTCTTTCTTTGTCTCTTGTAATAGTCTTTATTGTAAAGTCTATTTTGTCTGATATGAGAATTGCTACTCCAGCTTTCTTTTGATTTCCATTTGCATGGAATATCATTTTCCATCCCCTCACTTTCAGTCTGTATGTGTCCCTAGGTTTGAAGTGGGTCTCTTGTAGACAGCATATGTATGGCTCTTGTTTTTGTAACCATTCAGCCAGTCTATGTCTTTTGGTTGGAGCATTTAATCCATTTACATTTAAGGTAGTTATCGATATGTATGTTCCTATTCCCATTTTCTTAATTGTTTTGGGTTTGTTATTGTAGGTCTTTTCCTTCTCTTGTGTTTCCTGCCTAGAGAAGTCCCTTTAGCATTTGTTGTAAAGCTGGTTTGTTGGTGCTGAATTCTCTTAACTTTTGCTTCTGTGTAAAATTTTTAATTTCTCTGTCGAATCTGAATGAGATCCTGGCTGGGCAGAGTAATCTTGGTTGTAGGTTTTTCCCTTTCATCACTTTAAATATGTCCTGCCACTCCCTTCTGGCTTGCAGTTTCTGCTGAAAGATCAGCTGTTTACCTTATGGGGATTCCCTTGTATGTTATATGTTGCCTTTCCCTCAACCTCTTTTAATATTTTTTCTTTGTATTTAATTTTTGATAGTTTGCTTAATATGTGTCTTGGCGTATTTCTCCTTGGATTTATCCTGTATGGGACTCTGTGCACTTCCTGCACTTGTCTGACTATTTCCTTTCCCATATTAGGGAAGTTTTCAACTATAATCTCTTCAAATATTTTCTCACCCCCTTTCGTTTTCTCTTCTTCTTCTGGGGCCCCTATAATTCGAACGTTGGCACATTTAATGTTGTCCCAGAAGTCTCTGAGATTGTCCTCAATTCTTTTCAGTCTTATTTCTTTATTCTGCTCTCTGGTAGTTATTTCCACTCTTTTATCATCTAGGTCACTTCTCCGTTCTTCTGTCTCAGTTATTCTGCTATTGATTCCTTCTAAAGAATTTTTAATATCATTTATTGTGTTGTTCATCATTGTCTGTTTGCTCTTTAGTTCTTCTGTGTCCTTGTTAAACGTTTCTGGTAATTTCTCCATTGTATTTCCAACATTTTGGATCATCTTTACTATCATTGCTCTGAATTCTTTTTCAGGTAGACTGCCTATTTCCCCTTCATTTGTTTGGTCTGATGGGTTTTTAACCTTGCTCCTTCATCTGCTGTGTGTTTCTCTGTCTTCTCATTTTGCTTAACTTACTGTGTTTGGGGTCTCCTTTTCTCAGGCTGAAGGTTTGTAATTCCCCTTGTTTTTGGTGTCTGCCCCCAGTGGGTAAAGTTGGTTCAGTGGGTTGTGTAGGCTTCCTGCTTGAGGAGACTGGTGCCTGTGTTCTGGTGGATGAGGCTGGATCTTGTCTTTCTGGTGGGCAGGACCGCGTCCGGTGGTGTGTTTTGGGGTGTCTGTGAACTTAGTATGATTTTAGGCAACCTCTCCTCTAATGGGTGGGGTTGTGTTCCTGTCTTGCTAGTTATTTGGCATGGGATGTCCGGCACCACACCTTGATGTCCTTGAGTGCATCTGGGTCTTTGTGTTGAGATGGAGATCTCTGGGAGAGCTCTCGCCAACTGATATTACGTGGGGCCGGGAGGTGTCTGGTGGTCCAGTGTCCTGAACTTGGCTCTCCCACCTGAGAGGCTCAGACCTGACCCCCTGCTGGAGCACTGAGACCCTGTCAGCCACATGGCTGGTTTTGTTACCACCCTCTGGAGTCAGTCCCTAACAACAGTCCTCCTGCCCAGTGTCTCTCAGGACAATAGAACAAAACTGAGCTCAGTTCAGAAGCAAAGGAAAGCTTCATTCTTTGATTGAAGAATGGAGAGGCACAAGCTTATGCTCTAGAGCACATGCTGCCCTGTGTTTTTAATTTTAAATTCAATTTTTCATTGCTAGAATATAGAAAAGTGATTGATTTTGTATATTAACCTTGTATCTTGCAACCTTGCCATAATCGCTTATTAATTCTGGGAGTCTTTTTATGATTGTTTTGGATTTTCTACATACACGATCATGTCATCTGTGCACAAAGATAGTTTTATGTTTTCCTTCCCAATACCTTAATTTTTTATGGAACTAATAGTTACCATTTATTAAGTACCTACTAAATCCTAGGAATTTTCAAATATTTTCTAATTAATCCTCACAATAATTCTATGAAATAGTTTAATCTCAACCAAGTGTCAGAAATTTTAAGTAATTTTCTGGTTTTCATGGCTGGTAATGGTGGATTTAGGACCCATAACCTAATCTGTATTGTTCTTTACTTGTCGTGCTTCCCTGCTTGTAAAATGTTGTAGAAATGTAGATCAGACAAAACTGTGCAAGATTTGAGGTTATTGGAGGCAACAAATGTAATAATTAAGGTGAAAGTGGTTTATAATGTCTTAGACCAATGTTAATGACAGAAAATGTTCTGCATGGACCAGGGAGTATTCATAATTGTAAACGAATTAAGGAATTTAAATTTTGGGCGAATGAAAAGTTTCCCTTATCAGCAGGCAGTCACTGTCTTTTGATACTTTATCATGTATTGTGGTTATGAAAATGTATAAGGCACTGTCTCTGTTCTGTTAGCTATACAGCTATGAAAACAAAAGCAAGTCATAATTTAATCCTTAAAATAATGTGTCAAATGGGTGATCAAGTCAATATATATATGCTAGAGGAGGTTAGAGGAGGGAGTGTTTCCTGAAGCCAGGTGGACAGGGAAGGCTCTTTGTAGCAGCTGGCACTCTCCTGCACTTCAATTTTAAGGTAGTGGGCAGACTCCATGATTGATGCTCTTCTTCCATAATGTCATTACATCATAAAATTGGGAAGAAAATGAAGGATCAGCTAATCCCACTTTCTCATTTCACCAATGTGGAAATTAGGGCTCAGAGAGGGCAAATTTTTAGAATGTAGCTTTTTTGATGATAAAGTCAGTACTCAATTCTAAATGTATGTGGCTTTCAGATCTTTGTGCCTTAACACGTCTTTCCTTTTCTATAGGCAATTGTTTCCTTGGAAGATCTCAGAAAGAATGAGCTCTTTCGTGTTTATGTCACTGTTTATATCTAGGAAATTTGATTTAGGAGTTGAGTTGTCTGCCTCAAATACTTTTTAGAAGAAGGTGGGGTGGAAATAAATTAGCAAGTAAGCATAAATAGACATGAGTAGTCCTGGATAAAATGACATTCTTTAAATCTAAGGAAATCCTATATGATGAATCATACTTCATGCATTTCACATTATAGTTTGACCTTGAAGAGTTTTGTGGCTATTAAGGACAGTGTGATTTCATTCTTAAAAAGAATTGGTGGGTGGGATCTGGAATGGAAGAGGAAGAGAGCAGTCATTTATTGAACACCTTTTATTTGCCCATTATTGGGCTAGATTTCATTTAACTTTAATCCTCCCATTATTCTGTGAGATCAATGTCATTATTTCTCCTTCTCTACTAAAGAGGTGCAGAAGTTCATATACCTGTTACGTGAAGCAGGTTTGCTCTAAAGCATGTGTCTTTTGCTCTGCAGTAGTTTACTTTATACAGTCTCCAAATTGGGTGGAATCTTAGGGTTCCTCATCTGTAAATGAGAATGTTATTACCTTTTTCATTTATATCCCACATAGGATCAAGTAAAACAGTCTTATTATCCAATTGGCTAAAGATATGAAAGTATTATGAAAAATATTACACTATTATTTTCAGTTAGAAGTGTGAGATCACAGCCTGCTGGCATTAAAAAATTTTTTTATTGAAGTATAGCTGATTAACAACGTTGTATTAATTTCTGGTATACAGCAAAGTGATTCAGTTATACATGTATAAACATATTCTTTTTCATATTCTTTTCCATTACTGTTTATTACAGGGTATTGAATATAATAGTTCCCTGTGCTATATAGTAGGACCTTGTTCTATTTTATACATAGTACTTTGTATCTGCTAATCCCAAACTCCTAATTTGTCCCTCTCTCACCCCCTTTCCCGTTTGGGAACCATAAGTTTGTTTTCTATGTCTGTGAGTCTGTTTCTGTTTTGTAAATAAGTTGATTTGTATCTTTTTCTTAGATTCCACATATAAGTAATATCAATTTGTCTTTCTCTGTCTGACTTAGTTCACTGAGTATGATAATCTCTAGGTCCATCCATGTTGCCGCAAATGGCATTATTTCATTCTTTTTTATGGCTGAGTAATATTCCATTGTATATATGTACCACATCTTCTTTATCCATTCATCTGTCAATGGACACTTAGGTTGTTTCCATGTCTTGGCTATTGTAAACAGTGCTGCTATGAACACTGGAATGCATGTATCTTTTCGAATTATAGTTTTTTCCGGTTATATACACAGGAGTGGGATTGCTGGGTCATATGATAGCTCTATTTTTAGTTTTTTAAGGAACCTCCATACTGTTCTCCATAGTGGCTACACCAATTTACATTCCCACCTGTTGGCATTTTAAGTCTGGAAGGCAGCACAATAGCATGGCCTCTGTGGTCACACATTTCTAGGTTTGAATCCAGTCTGTGCCACTCTCTAGTTTTGTGACTTAGGTTAAGATTCTTAGCCTCACTTTCTAAGTTTAAAATGGAGATAAAATATCACATAGGTCTATGGGGAACATTAAATCAGATGACAGGTGAAAAACATATTAGTTAGTTCTTTAGGCTCTGAGGAGAAGAGGTTTTACCCAAGCTACCTCTAGTAATGGGAATGAATTGTGAGGATATCATGTGGCAGTAAGAAAGAAGGATGATAGACAGAAAGTGTGGTATATACATACAATGGGATGTTATTCAGCCACAGAAAAGAAAGCAGTCCTGTCACGTGCTACAACATAGACAAATCTTGAGGAAATTACGCTAAGTGAGACAAGACAGACACACACGGACAAATACTACAGTTCCACTTTTTAAAAATATTTATTTATTTAATTTATTTGGTTGCACCAGGTCTTAGTTGCAGCACATGGGCTCCTTTGTTGTGGCTGCAGGGCTCCTTAGTTGCAGCAGGTGGACTCCTTTTTTTGTGGCTCGCAGGCTTCTTAGTTGTGGCATGCATGTGGGATCTAGTTCCCTGACCAGGGATCAGACCCAGGCCCCCTGCATTGGGACTGCAGAGTCTTATCCACTGTGCCACCAGGGAGTCCCTATATGATTCCACTTGTATGAGGTATTTACAGTAGTCAAACTCAGAAACAGAAAGTAGAATGATGGTTTCCAGGGGTTAGGGGGAGGGGGAAATGGGGAGTAATTGTTCAATCATGCATGTTTTAGTCATGCAAGATGAAAAAAATCTTAAGAGATCTGCTGTACAACATTGTGGTTACAGTTAATACTGTACAGTACATTTAAGATTTTTTTAAGAGGATAAATCTCAAGTTATGTAGTTTCTACCCAATTTGAATACAAAAGAAGAAAGAAGGATCCTAGGGGAACCATCAAAAGGCTTTTGGAAGACCAAAAGTAGTTAAAATAAATGATCCGATTGGAAAACTGACAATGTACTTAAGGGACCTACAAAGCTGAAGTGCCAGAGTTTTATTTTTTAAGGTTTTAATATTACGTTACAATCAGTGCATAGTCATAAAGGTAAAACTCAAGTGTGTGAACTGCTACAGACATGTTTTGGTGTTAAGTAATTTTACAATTTTTTTAAATTGCAGTATAATTGCTTTACAATGTTGTGTTAGCTTCTGCTGCACAGTGAAGTGAATCAGCCATACACATACACACATCCCCTCCCTCTTGGACCTCCCTCCCCACCACCATCCCACCCAACTAGGCCATCACACAGCACCAAGCTGAGCGCCCTGTGCTATACAGCAGGTTCCTACTAGCTATCTATTTTACACATGGTAGTGTATTTACGTCAAACCTAATCTCCCAATTCATCCCACCCTCCCCTTCCCCTACCATCCACACAACTGTTCTCTACATCTGCCTTTCTATTCCTGTCCTGCAAATTGGTTCATCTGTACCATTTTTCTAGATTCCATATATATGCGTTAACATACGATATTTGTTTTTCTCTTTCTGACTTACTTCACTCTGTATGACAGTCTCTAGGTCCATCCACATCTCTACAAATTCCACAATTTCATTTCTTTTTATGGCTAAGTAATATTCCATTATATATATATGTGCCACATCTTTATCCATTCATCTGTCAATGGACACTTAGGTTGCTTCCATGTCCTGGCTGTTGTAAATAGTGCTGCAGTTAACATTGTGGTACCTGTGTCTTTTTGAATTATGGTTTTCTCAGGGTTTACACCCAGTAGTGGGATTGCTGGGTCACATAGTAGTTCTATTTTTAGTTTTGTAAGGAACTTCCATACTGTTCTCCATAGTGGCTGTATCAATTTACATTCCCATCGACAGTGCAGAAGGCTTCCCTTTTCTCCACACCCTCTCCAGCATTTATTGTTTGTAGATTTTCTGATGATGGCCATTCTGACCTGTGTGAGGTGATGCCTCATTGTAGTTTTGATTTGCATTTCTCTAATAAGTAATTTTACAATTTTGAATTCCATATTTTGTAGACAACTGTGTCAATATAATTGCAATACTTCGAACCCCTGCCTTCATCTCTGGGAACAATAGATTTTCTTGCCGACCCTTTCATTAGATATACAAGTATATTTTAAAACCACAAGCTTGCATATCCTTTTTAAACAAATTTGATAAGTTTTCTTTTTACTTTTTTCAAAATATTACACATAAAGCTTGGCTCATTTCCAGTAATATTACCTATCCAATTTCATTCTAAAATGTCATTTGTGTTACCTTTGGCCAAGTTTTTAAATAATATTTCCTTATTGATTATATGTAGGTGATAAATTTCCACTTATTCTCTAACTTATGAAGGTATATCAGATTACTCTTCAATTTGGCATGCCAAAATTTGTCCATATCAGCAAATATTTAAAGCAGAATAGGTAACCAAGATTTTCTTTAATAGAACATTAATCCAGTATACAGACTTCCTATAAAATATTTGATGTTTAAAAAAATCATGTAGAAAGAGCCATGGGAGATAAAGCAGAATGAGACCCAAGATCCAGGTATTGTGCCCTTTACATTTTGGTCCCAATATCCTTTTATAATTGTATCTATCAGTATTTTCAGTCACCTCTTGTCACAGTTGAATTAAGCGCTGCAATATTACTTTTCCTCCAAATATAGTTCTCTTGAGCCTCACTCATATATCTATGTGTTCAGACCATTCATCTCTCAAGGCTTTTTTTCAAATTTCATGTCTCCTATAATCCTTTTCTTAATATTTCAGCTGATAGTAATTTTTTTCATTCTAAATTCCCATGCCACTTTATCTTTCGGCAGTTATCACTTTTTATTTCAAAATAAAGCTATATTGGGCATATGCCTTGTCTACTCTATTACAAGACCCTTGAAAGCAAGACTTTTATCTGATTCATCTTCAGTAACTTCCACTGACTTTGAAATTGATGCTCAGTAATGACTCAGCGAATCGTTGAGTTTGACTATGCATGTTGCTGAAGCAAGCACAATGAATGGTTTTGTTAGAGCTAATGGAAAATGAGAAGTGGTCTTTTTTTTTTGCTGTACGCAGGCCTCTCACTGTTGTGGCCTCTCCTGTTGCAGAGCACAGGCTCCGGACACGCAGGCTCAGCGGCCATGGCTCACGGGCCCAGCCGCTCTGCGGCATGTGGGATACTTCCAGACCAGGGCACGAACCTGTGTCCCCTGCATCGGCAGGCAGACTCTCAACCACTGCGCCACCATGGAAGCCTGAGAAGTGGTCTTTAAAAATGAAGGAAAGGGGCAGCAAATCTGAATAATGCGTTCAATGAGGATAATACAATTCTTCACAACATGAGGAATTTTCAACAGATACAAGATTTAGGATACCTCCAAGCAATTGAGATGCAGGGGGAAAATAGGGTGAAAAGTCCACACTTGGCATCGTTGTTATTTTCAAACTGTTTATACTTCTTCCTTCTTTCATTTTGATTAATAAAATAAGTACATACTTCTTTGCAGGTACCCCTTTCCAAGATTTTAAAACTTATGGTTTCTGCACTTGTAATAAAAGGGGAGGCTGGGTGAGGCATATTAGTCCTCCCATCTCTGGTTGAAAGCAAAACACTTTTATGTATTATGTATGTTATGGTTATATTCAAGATCTTATTTTAGCAAATTTTTCTTTAATTGAATTACATGTTGCAAAGACAGAAATGTTGCAATCTCCAAAGAAAGAACAGAAGACACTTAGGAAAGTTCTAAAGAAGCAAGAAGAATGGAAGATAGGAAAGCATTCTCTGGAATGTAAATTTTTTTTTTTTAACATCTTTATTGGGGTATAATTGCTTTACAATAGTGTGTTAGTTTCTGCTTTATAACAAAGTGAATCAGTCATACATATACACATGTTCCCATATGTCTTCCCTCTTGCGTCTCCCTTCCTCCCACCCTCCCTATCCCACCCCTCTAGGCCGTCACAAAGCACCGAGCCAATATCCCTGTGCCACGCGGCTGCTTCCCACCAGCTATCTACTTTACTACGTTTGTTAGTGTGTATATGTCCATGACTCTCTCTCGCCCTGTCACAGCTCACCCTTCCCCCTCCCCATATCCTCAAGTCCATTCTCCAGTAGGTCTGTGTCTTTATTCCTGTCTTACCCCTAGGTTCTTCATGATATTTTTTTTCTTAAATTCCATATATATGTGTTAGCATACGGTATTTGTCTTTTTCTTTCTGACTTACTTCACTCTGTATGACAGACTCTAGGTCTAGCCACCTCATTACAAATAGCTCAATTTCATTTCTTTTTATGGCTGAGTAATATTCCATTGTATATATGTGCCACATCTTCTTTATCCATTCATCCGATGATGTGCACTTAGGTTGTTTCCATCTCCGGGCTATTGTAAATAGAGCTGCAATGAACATTTTGGTACATGACTGTTTTTGAATTTTGGTTTTCTCAGGGTATATGCCCAGTAGTGGGATTGCTGGGTCATATGGTAGTTGTATTTGTAGTTTTTTAAGGAACCTCCATACTGTTCTCCATAGTGGCTGAACCAATTCACATGGAATGCAAATTTAAGGTAGACCATGGTTTTAACAGTGAAGAGAATCAGAAATAGAAATAAACCTTTAGTATGTGACCAGCTGTGAACTCCTAGGTAGCTTGGTGAAGTTACATCAAAGGTGAAAAGTCACTGAAAAAAGATCCTTGGAAGGAAAGGGTCTTGAAGTTAGATCTAAGAGAAGTTCAGTTCTGGAAATGCTAATGACAAAATAATGATTGGAAAACATGGAGGAAACAGAAAGAAGGACAAAGTAAAATGTCCAGTATTCTACATCTTTTTTTTTTTTTTCTGTACTCGGGCCTCTCACTGCTGTGGCCTCTCCCGTTGCAGAGCACAGGCTCCGGACGCGCAGGCTCAGCAGCCATGGCCCACGGGCCCAGCCACTCCGCGGCACGCGGGATCCTCCCGGACCGGGGCACGAACCCGCGTCCCCTGCATTGGCAGGCAGACTCCCAACCACTGCGCCACCAGGGAAGCCCTCTACATCTTTTTTTGAAAGTGGTCCTTTCTCTGGCAAAAACGGGTTATTGATGGATTCAACATTTGTTCATGTACTCTACACTCAGGCGAGGATTTGATTTTTAAAATCAGAAATAAAGTTTCCAATCCTGTAAGACATTAAAAAATAAGTATCACTTGGCTTTTCTATCAGTACATTATACCCTCTGGGGGCATAGCAGAATCCCTTGTTCCAGAATCAGCTGTATAATCACCAAGATAATTAATGAAGCTCTGAAGCTAATTCTGGATAATAATTCTAGAGTAGAGTCTCTGAACGTCTCTGTTGGCATCTTTGACTGGCTAATTCCTTGTTGGGGTGTTGTCCTGTGCATCGCAGGATGTTTAACAGCATCCCTGGCCGCTATCCACTAGGGGCCGTAGAACATCCCTAAATGTGACAACCAAAAATGTCTCCAGACATTGCTGAGTGCCCCCTGGGGGGCAAAATTGCCTTTATTTAAAATAGATTAAAACTAATAAAAATGTAAGCTAGCGGTCAAACCCCATTATATAAAATACTATATATGAGTCTGAGTTTGTTCCCTGGAATACAGGGTGATAAAAAAAAGAGTCAATCCCCAAATCAGGCATGAGTGAGTGATTGAAAAAGTTGTGGTTTGGGAAAAACACATGGGGCTAGGAGTCAGGAGAAGTGAAATGAGTTCCAGCTGGACCAGTCTCTAATTTTTTGTCCTTGAATCTATGGCTTCCCCCTTGTCAGGACTTACTGATAAAATGAAGATATTTGGGGGCTTCCCTGGTGGCGCAGTGGTTGGGGGTCCGCCTGCCGATGCAGGGGACGCGGCTTTGTGTCCCGGTCCGGGAGGATCCCGCGTGCCGCAGGGCGGCCGGTCCCGTGAGCCATGGCTGCTGAGCCTGTGCGTCCGGAGCCTGTGCACCGTGACGGGAGAGACCACATCGGTGAGAAGCCCACGTACTGCAAAAAAAAAAAAAAAAAAAAAAGATATTTGAATATACTAGAATACACCACAGTCCATTCCTGTTCAAAGACTATGATAAGTTTGTGACTATTCATAAATGTACATACACCTGGTTCTTTGGGTATTGAACTCTCTCAAAGACTGGACACTCAAGAGAGCTAAGTGTGTTTTCTTGCCAGGGCCTGACCTGAAAGGTTTTCAGTCTTTCTTTTTTCCTTTTGCAACAGGATTCACCCCATGTCTACTCTCACTGTTTACTTCCACGAGAAATGGAAGGAAAAAAGTGTGCTCTGGCAAAGGCATTTATTTGGCCCTAAGATGATATTCACTTTTTCCACCTGTGGAGAAGAGGCCTGGGGCTAGGCTGTTTGGGTTATGCAAGCACCTTTTGCTGAGCTCAGAAACATAAGCCAAGTGGGCAAGGAATCAAGAGTGAACTTCCACGGGAATTTCAGAGCCCATTTCTGTCCACTTGCCTCTTTTCCCAGAAAACCAACATCAGAGGATGTTCTGCATTTCTGCCCTAAGTAGGCTGCCATTTTCCCATTGCATCACAACTCTAAGATGAGAGATTATTCTGACTCCCAAGAGTTGTTTTCAGAGCACAGCAGTTAATTAGGCAACAAGACGACAGGGTGGAGTGCTACTTTATTACTCTGGATGTCTCCACACCCACAATGGATTTGGCCTGGTGCCACTGCCAGCCACCTTCACAGCAGTGGCATCTTATAATGCAACCACACCCAGATGATGACAAATTGTATTTTTTAAGGACTAACTAATTTAAAGATTGCATATAGTCATTAATCTAGGGGCAAAAAAATGTGTTAGCTCTTCCCTCTCTTCTTCCCCAAACCCCACATAATTGTTTGAAATTTTGAGATGTAATGAACTAGCCTTTTAAGTGAATATTCCTGATAAAACAGGAGTTGAGGCAGCTTGAGGCACATAATACCAATCTACACCAAGAACAGCAACTAGCTTCTGCTCAGCACCTTATAGCTCATAAGTCCTTCCACTAGTACTGTTTAATTATATCTTTATTAGGGTTCACTCTTGATATTGTACATTCTATGGGTTTGGACAAATGTGTAAATGTATAATGACATGTTTCCACCATTATAGCATTATACAGAGTAGTTTCAACTATCTTAAAAGTCCTCAGTGAAGATATCTTTATTATATTGGTTGATACACTTCATCAGTACAGTGTAACTGGCCTGCCTTCTTTTCATTCCCTTTGTTCATTTCCCAATGTGCCTCACATCATTAGTAGTTTAGGAATGCAATCTGTCTCACTTCAGCTAAAAGTGAGGACTGGAATTAAAACACAGACTTCCTAATTCCACATCAAACACTATTTTGACTTCATTCATGAACTTGCAAATTAGCTAAAGGCATAAGAGGGACTGGTAATGGTAAGAAAAGGCATTCCCTCCAGTCTCATCCCCTGCTGGATAATAAGACATTTCCTCTCTTTTAAGGAGGGAAAATGTTTGAAAATTTAAGAGCTTAGAATGAGCTCTTTGATTTTCTGAACTATTTAAAAAGGTGTCACTTCTCTTTTTTTTGCGCGGACCTCTCACTGTTGTGGCCTCTCCCATTGCGGAGCACAGGCTCCGGACGCACAGGCTCAGCGGTCACGGCTCACAGGCCCAGCCGCTCCGCGGCATGTGGGATCCTCCCGGACCGGGGCACAAACCTGCGTCCCCTGCATCGGCAGGCGGACTCTCAACGACTGCGCCACCAGGGAAGCCCAGGTGTCACTTCTTTATGGCTCAGATGACCTGTCAGTCCATCCAGCCATGTGTGGCTGTTGTTCACTGAGGGTGACCCAACTCCTTACAAAAGCTGCACCACCTGAAGTACAATATGTTGTCCAAAGGAAGGGACACTAATGAGGAAATGACTCCTTCACCCTGAAGGCTATTAGTTGTACCCCTAAAATTAGCACTGGTTTTTAGCACTTCCCACAAAATATTCAATACTTTAAAAGACCCAGAAGTGGATTTCCCTATTGTGATCTCTAATTCAGTGTAGCCAGCAGGCTAACAAGAAGACCTTTCTAAGAACAGATAACACTGTGCACTCTCCATATGCCAGGTACTATCTAAAGGCTTTACATAAGTTACCTCACGTAATCCTCATGGCAATCATGTTACCCTTCTCAGGTTAGTGGTGAAGAAATTGAGACAGAGTTTAGGTAAATTGTCCCTGGTTACACAGCAAAAAAGTCAGTTTTTAAATCCAGGTAGCATTGCTCCAAAGCCCAACACAGTTCTAAGTTACATCTCCTTTGGCTCTCAAGAAGGACTTCAGCATGTATAACTTGAACAGCTACCAATAATAATAGTTGCTTTAGCCTTTTCACACAATCATGTCAATCTGATCAACAATTCTGTCAAGTGAATGATACTCTTATCATGATTTGTCTGAGATCAAAATGCTAGCAGGTCACACATTTCCAAAAACCGCTTGTCTCCTGTGGTGCAGATTGGAGAAGTAATCTTCTCTGTCCAGACACTATTGGGATCCACCTCCAGGAGATGGTCCAGGAAAATCCTGAGACACTTTGCTTTAGCATTATGAAGTGGGGGTTTGGAAGGATGAAAATCTCCCCCACCCCATCAAAGTAAATCATGACATTTACAGTTAGATCATATCACTTAGGGGATGAAGGTACTGAGGATGTGTGGTTTTAATTGAAATAATTAGGAAAAATTATTCTGTTTGTCTTAGCCCTCATATCTTCATCTGTAAACTAAAGGGGGAAGTTGGATGACTTTCAATGTTCTATCTAGCCCTAAAAATACCTAACGAATTTATAGAAATAGCATTTTTATTCTTAAAAGTAATACCTACTTGGTACAAAAAACTTATCAGACAAGGAAAATGAAAGGAGAACGTTAAAAAATCATAAGTAATTCCACCAGAGATAATAAATGTTAGGATTTTCTTGTAAATCCATTTCTATCTTCCTTAATACTTAAGTGTATAAATGTTTTTAAAATAGTATGATATTTAATGTCAATTTTTTTCCAAAGTTAAGTTTATTGAAGTGAAATTTATAAAGGCAAAATTTAAACTTTTGGGTGTACAGTTACATAAGTTTTGACAATCACTTATGTAACTACCATCACCTCAAAATATTTTCATGTGCACCTTTGTGGTCAATCCTGTATCCTCTCCTTTGATTCATAGCCCCTTGCACCCTCTGATCTGATTTCTGCCCTTGTAATTTTGTCACTTTAAAAATGTCATATGGGGACTTCCCTGGTGGTCCAGTGGGTAAGACTTTGTGCTCCCAATGCAGGGGGCCCGGGTTCGATCCCTGGTCGGGGAGCTAGATCCCGCATGCCACAACTGCAACTAAAGATCCTGCATGCTGCAATTAAGACTTGGTGCAGCCAAATAAATAAATAACTATGTATTTATTTATTATGAATATTAATAAATATTTCATAATAAATATTTATCATTTCATACGAATGGAATTTTATATCTGGCTTCTTTCATTTAGAATAATGTTCTTGATGTTCACCCATGTTAGAGAAGCTTCATTTCTTTTTATTCTTGATTAGAAATCCACTGTAAGGATGTACAATAGTTTTTTTTTTAATCCATTCACCAATTGATGTACATTTGGATCATGTCTGTTTCTCAGTGATTATGAACAAAGTTGCTATAAATATTCTTTTGTTAGTTTTGTGTGAATATATGTTTTAATTTTCTTTTGAGTAAATACTTAAGAGTGAGATTTCTGGGTCCTATGGTAAGTACATGGTAAACTTTATAGAAAGAACATAGGATTTTGTAATCTACATTTTTAAAAACTTTGTTTGGAATTTTGCAAAGATAGTACAAAGAAGTCCTGTGTACTCTTTACCCAATTTCTCTCAATAATTAAGTCTTACATAATTATACTACAAAATCAAAACTAGGAATTTGATTTTGATGAAATGTGTGTGTGTGTGGTTCGATATTATTTTATCGAATGTGTAGTTTTGTGTAATTAACACATCAATCAGGATATACAATCTTCCATCACCACGAAGACCTCCCTCATGCTACCTCATTATAGTCACATCTACACCCCCCACTCCCCATCCAACAGCCATCATTACCCCCGGCCAATATTAATTTGTTTTCCGTGTCTGTAATTTTGAATGTTATATAAATTGAATTACAGTATGTGCGTTTTGGAGATAGCCTTCCTTCACTTAGCATAATGCCCTTGAGATCCATCCAAGTGGTTACATGTGTACATAATTCATTCCTTTTTATTGCTGAATAGGATTCCGTGGTGCAGTGTACTAAAGTTTGTTTAACCATTCACCTACTGAGGGACATTTTAGTTGTTTCCAATTTGGGGCTATTACAAATAAAGCTACTGTGAGTGATTGTGTGCAGATTTTTGTGTGGATATAAGTTTTCATTTTTCTGGGATAAATGCCAAGATGTGCAACTGCTGGGTAGTATAATTAGTACATGTTTAGTTTTTTTAAGCAGCTGCCAACTTATTTTCCAGAGTGGTTGCACCATTTTACATTCTTACCAGCAACGTATGAGAGATCTCGTTTCACCAAATACTTGCCAGCATTTGATGGTCACCATCGTTTATTTTAGCTACATTCTGACCTCCCACTCTTCTAAAATTACTTTCTACTCTTTACTTTCTCATATATTGATGCAGTCAAAAGGTATTACAGGGCTTTCCTGGTGGCGCAGTAGTTGAGAGTCCGCCTGCCGATGCAGGGGACACGGGTTCGTGCCCAGGTCCGGGAAGATCCCACATGCCGCGGAGCAGCTGGGCCCGTGAGCCATGGCCGCTGAGCCTGTGCGTCCGGAGCCTGTGCTCCGCAACGGGAGAGGCCACAACAGTGAGAGGCCCGTGTACCACAAAAATAAATAAATAAATAAAAGGTATTACATAGTCTTTCATGGAGACCCCACATTATTTTGCTCCTGGAACTTTGTGTATGTCATTGTGCTAAAATATCAGTTACATTCCCATCACCACATGTTCAAATATTCTCAAGCCTCAAGGCCCACCCAATCCAAAGTCCACATTGTTCAAAAAAATCATTACTATCTTCCTGATAGAAATACTGTATCTTTCCTGGACACTTCATTTGTACTTATTTTAGGACACTTTAATATTTTGTTTGGGACTTCCCCAGTGGCGCAGTGGTTAAGAATCCGCCTGCCAGTGCAGGGGACATGGGTTTGATCCCTGCTCCGGGAAGATCCCACATGTTGTGGAGCACCTAAGCCCGTGTGCCACAACCACTGAGCCTGCGCTCTAGAGCCTGGAGCCACAACTACTGAGCCCACGTGCCACAACTACTGAAGCCCGCATGCCTAGAGCCCGTGCTCCACAACAAGAGAAGCCACTGCAATGAGAAGCCCGTGCACTGCAACGAAGAGTAACCCCTGCTTGCTGCAACTAGAGAAAGCCCATGCGCAGCAATGAAGACCCAACACAGCCAAAAAAATAATTAATTAATTAATTTAAAAAATTTTATATTCTATTGAATTATTTCTGAGGCAAGTATTGTCTTCCTTACCAGGTTGCTAGATTCCTTAGCGTAGAAAAATTTTTTATTTTTTTCTCCTTACTTCCAGCACTTATGGTTTTCAAGCTTTCAACTACTGAAATTCAACATGACTCCTACAAATTGATATTGATCTAAATTTTTGATTGGCATTAATATCCTTATAGATAAGTATACAAGAGAAAAATGCTGAATTTCAAATCTCTGTGTTGAACATTTTCTTAATCCTATACCATCTTTATCTTCATTGCATCTAGTTAATTTCTACATAGCATTCAAATTTTATAGTTTAAAATCCACTTATTCTACCCTAGGCCCAGATAGTAGCAGCCCATGCATGTGATCTCTTAAGTGTTACTTATGGTTTTTCTGCCATCCCCAGAGGCATAAAAGACAATCTCTCCAAGGCAACCATGTGCTTTATATCTGGACAGATTTCATTGTTAGAGAGCTTTCCCTTTCAATGGAGTCATAACAGCGTCTTACTAACTTCAGTCAGGTTCTAGCTTTACTTTCTTGGGTTACATGGAGTAAAACTTTTTTTTTTCTGCTTGATCATAAAGAATTTCAAGACTTTCCTAAGTATTCAAAATGCCAATGAGTAACAATTCTGGCTTAAGGTGAGTTATAAACAGATACTATGATTTATAAACATATGAATGCTTGGTTTTCATCTAATGAAACAATAAGAAATATTCTCTCGTGTAATTTCTATAACTCTTGACTACCTCTCCTTTGTTAGGTACAAACACTTTGAGTGGTAAAAATGTCCTCTTGGTGAACTGATATCTTTGTCATCATGAAATGATTCTCCTTATCTCTGGTAATATTCTTTGCTCTGAAATCTAGGTTGTCTGATATTCATATAGCCAATCAAGCTTTCTTTTGATTAATGTTAGTATCATATATCTTTTCCCGTCCTTTTACTTTTAACCTATTTCTATCTTTACATTAAGGTGTGTTTCTTGAAAGCTGCAAATAATTGGATTTTCCTTTTTTTATCTAATTTGACAATCTGTCTCTTAATTTACATATTGACATATAACACACATGTTTATGTCTAGTACATTTATATAGAATATATTTACATTTAATATATATTTTACATAAAATATATAGGTTTAAATATAATACAGATTATTGATATGGTCAGAATTGAGTCTGCCATCTTTTTGTTTTCTATTTGTCCTTTCTGTTTTCTTGTTACCTTTTTCTTTTTTTCTGCTTTTGGATAAATCAAGTATTTTATGATTTCATTACATCTCCTTTGTTAATTTACTACCTATAGATCTTTAGGATCTTTAGTTCTTACTATTAAAGCAGTTATTTTTAAAAGAGATTTAAATAATAAGAAAAATTCTCATATATTTACCCATGTCGTTATCCTTTCTAATGATTTTCTTTCCTTTGTGTAGATCCATATTTTCATGTGGTATGTTTTTTTCTCTTGCCTGAAAATCTTCCTTTAATACTTTTTCCAGTAAATGTATGGAGTAAGGGATGAATTCTTTTAACTTTTATACATAAAAAAGTCTTTATTTCACCTTCACTTTTAAAAGATGTTTTTATTGGGCATAGAGTTCTGGATTGACAGAATTTTCTTTCAGTACTTTAAAGATGTTGCTTCACTGTGTTTTTACTTGTGTTATTTCCAAAGAGAAAATCTGCTGCTTTCCTAATCTTTATTATTCTGTATATAACAGAGCCTTCACTCCCTGCCCCACTCACCCACCCCTGCAACTGCTCTGAAGATTTTCTCTTTCTCACTATTTTTGAGCAACTTGATAATGATGTGCCTTGGTATAAGTTCTTCACATTTCTTCTGCTTGGAGTTCATTGAGATTCTTGACCTGTTGGTTTATAGTGTGGAAAATTTGGGGCCATTACTACATCAAATATTTTTTTCTGCCTTCCCAGGCCTACCTTTGGGGGCTCCAATTACACTTATATCAGTCTTCTTATATTAGTTGTCCCACAGCTCACTGATGCTCTTGTCTTTAGTTCTTTTTCCTCTGTGTTTTATTTTGTATCATTTATATCATATGTCTTCATATTCATTCATCTTTTTTCTATGACATCCAATTTATCATTAATCATATTTAGTATATTTTTCATTTCATACTCCAAAGTCCAATTTGTATTTTGTTTTTATGTCTTCCATATCTCTACTTTATATTTTCGAATATATGGAACACATTTATAACTGTTTTAATGTCCTTGCATTCTAACATCTGTAACAGTTTTGAGTTAGTTTTAATTGATTGATTTTTCTCCTCACTATTTTCTTGCTCTTTATATTTTCTTGCTTCCTTAGCATGCTTGGTAATTTTTTATTGAATACCAGACATTGTTAGTTTTATATTATTGAGTAGTGAATGATTTTGTATTTCTATAAATAATTTTTAATTTTGTCCTGGGACACAGTTCTGTTAGGAAAAGTGTATGTATCCTTTTGGCTCTTGCTATTACCATTTGTTAGGTAGGACCAGAGAAATATTCAGGCTAGAACTAATTATCCCCTACTACTGAGACATAGCCCTTTTGAGTACTCTATCCAATGCCTTATGAATTTTGAGATTTTTCCAGTGTGGTTGATAGGAACAGGTACTAGTCCTGACCCTGTATGAACATAGGGTGCTATTCTCTCTAATTATTTCAGGTGGATCTTTCTTTGGTCTTGAATAGTTACATCATGTGCCTTTGGTGATCCATACTGTGCTGAATGCTTAAGTGTTATTCATATTTCTAGGGTACCCACTCTGTTCAGCTCTCTCATCTCCAGTATTCTGTTTTGGTAAATTCCAGCTGCCTTCATCTCTCTGGAATCTCAGCTGTCTCCTTAACAGAGTCTGTATGGCTGTGCCTGAGTTTCTCCTTCATTCTCTATGACTTGGAAATTTTCTTAAGACAGTAAGCTGGGGCAATTTTAAGTCGCAGCTTGTTTGTTTACTATCTCTCATGGAACACTTGTCTGCATTTCAAGAGACTGTTGTCCAGTATCTTGAAAACCATTGTTTCATATATTTTATGTTTGTTTTTATTTGTTTGTTTACTTATTGCAGGCAGTAATATAACTCCAGTTCCTATTACTTTCTTTTGGCTAGAATCATGAGTCCAGTCAATTCTTTTGATTGATTTTTCTTCTTAACATAAATTCTATTTCCTGTTTCTTGGTTTGTCTGATAATTTCGGATTGTATGCTAGTCATTTTATGTTTACTTTGTTCAGTGATGAATATTTTTCTTTCCTCTAAATGTCCTTGAGGTTTGTGCTGGGACACAGTAAAGTTACTTGAAAATACTTTGATCCTTTCTAGCCTTGCTTTTAAGCTTTGTTAGGTGGAACCAGAGCAACCTTTTGTGGTTAATTTTTTCTCACTACTAGGGAAATACCATTCTCAGATCTCTAAATGACAGGTTTTTCCCTTTGATTGGTGGGAACACAAGCCATCTCCTCTCCTGTTTTACTCTGGATATTATTCCCTCTACTTCTTAGCACCCTTTTTTCCACAGCCTTGAGTAGTTTTCTCACACACAGTTACAGACTATCACTCAGTTGAAGACTCTAGGTGGACAATTTGCTGCAAATCTCTCTTTGAAGTTCTCTCTTCTTGGTATCATGCCATGTAAATTTTACCTCCCTTGGTCTCCTCAACTCTTTGCTTTGTATCCTCATCTCAGGGAGACTGCTGTGCTCTACCTGTGTTTTCTCTATCTATTCAACAGACTGGAAACTATAGACAGTAAGCTGTGGCAATGTAGAGCTAACTTGGGTTCTATTCCCACTCCCAAGGATCATGACCTGCATTATCTAATGTCCAGTGTCAGAAAACTCTTGTTTCATATAGCTTTTTTTTTTTTAACTAATTTTTTTCTTTTATTGTTTCAGGTGGGAGGAAATATTCTTTCCTTGTTACTGCATCTTGGCCAGAAGTGGAAATCTTATCATTAAAAATGAAACAAAACAAAACCTGGTATATCCCTTAGCATACATATTTTTTTGTTTCTCTTTTCAGAAAATAACTCAGGTATTTTAGTTTTCTTATTTGCCTTCTCATCATTTTCTTCCTAATGAAATTATGAAAGCTTCAAGCATCTTTCACAGTGTTCCAGAAGGTTTATTCTGTATAAACTACATGTTAGTCTTCAGTAGAGTATCTTTTCCTTTTCTTTTTTCCCCCTTTTTTCTTTCTTTTTTCCCCTTTTTCCATTATTATTATTATTTTTTTGATTTTGGTTGTTTGATGTGCAATATGTTTTTGTATGCAGGTAGTAAATAAACTTTGATCTTCAAAAAAAAAAAAAAGCCAAAGGGCATAGGGAAAAGACAATGGAATCTTGACTGAGTAGACTTCAGTCTGATTCCAGCTTTCACCACTTACTGTTTGTATCTTTGGGAAAGATCTCTCTAAATTTTAGTAAAATGGGGATGCTAGCAATAATGTATGTCCAACCTACTCAAAAGGTTGTTCATGAGGCCCAAATGAGAATACGTATTAAAAATTGTAATTTGTAAAGCATTTTACATGTTAATATTGCCCTTCATCACCAAGATTGGTTCAAACTTGATTTTTTCTCTCAGTATATTTGGTGTCCTTCTGTTCCTTTATTTTCTTTCTGAATACATGCCTCTCTTTTGTAGTCTTTCCATGTTTTCTTCTTTCCTATCCTAATCTCACTGAATTTGTGTTTAGACCTCTGTTAAATATGGGAGAGTGTGAAAAAAATATATCAGAACAAATATATATATATATATATATATATATATATATATATATATATATATATATATATATATCAGGAAACTTGAATTCCTGTCACAGCTCTTCCACTTATGGCTAACAGACTTGAGGAAAATCATTCAACCATGCTGATTTTCAGTTTTACTGACCATGAAATGGAAATAAGATATTATCTGCTTACCTCAAAGAGTTAATGTGAGGATCAAATATATAAAATATAGACAGTATATACATATTTTTATATATACATATTGTGTACAAATTAGTATTGCATTCTATTATTATATAAATATCCTATTATAAAAATAAATTTTATATGCAATTGCTCTATAAGTACAATAATAAGTATATTAATAGCCTTTATTAATGTTAGTAACTGCATAGAATTGTTAAATAATTTCCTATACAGTTTTACAATACTTCTCAGAAGCATAAGTAGTATTTTCTATCTAGAAGTGACAGAAAAAATAGACTAAAGCTGGTTATTGCATTTTCCAAGGTTGTGTATGTAGATAACAAATGTCCACTACTTACAGCTTCTTGCTCAGAAATATTAAAATTACTTTCTGGAAAAATACCTTCTTAAATAGAGGTGTTTTATAGTAAGGATGTGGTGATGAAGTGCATTAATATCATGTGGGAGGTGTCACTCAAAATAAACAAAAAACCCACTAAATGCAAAATAATTTCTATATTCACTTTTAAATTTCTATATTCACTTTTAAATTCACTTTTAAGTAACTCCTGCCCCCGTCCCCAATAGTGTTAGTTAACTAACTAGTAATATAGTGGAAACTAAAATTCAGGTAAAAGAAATGACTACAGCAAAATTTCATTCTCTGATTCATTTAAAATATATATTTTTAAATTTTTATTGGAGCATACTTGATTTACAATGTTGTGTTAGTTTCAGGTGTAGAGCAAAGTGAATCTGTTATACATATACATATATCTCTTCTTTTGTTTTTGTTTTTTTTTTGTGGTACGCGGGCCTCTCACCGTTGTGGCCTCTCCCGTTGCGGAGCACAGGCTCCGGACGTGCAGGCTCAGCGGCCATGGCTCACGGGCCTAGCCGCTCCACGGCATGTAGGATCTTCCCGGACCGGGGCACGAACCCGTGTCCCCTGCATCGGCAGGCTGACTCTCAACCACCGTGCCACCAGGGAAGCCCCCATTCTTTTCTAGATTCGTTTCCCATATAGGCCATTACAGAGTATTGAGTAGAGTTCCCTGTGCTATATAGTAGGTCCTTATGAGTTATCTATTTTATATACAGTAGTGTGTATGTGTCAATCCCAATCTTCCAATTTATCCCTTCCCCTCCTTTACCCCCCCCCCCGGTAACTATAAGTTTATTTTCTGCAAGGAATGATTCATTTTGATTAACTGAATTTTTCAGATGATTGAAGGCTATACACCTTTTTAACCCCAGCTTATTTTTTTAAGAATTGAGAGTATCATCAGGGAATTCCCTTCTAGAGGCCAAATATCTGTATTATATGCTAGTTTTACTCTATGGACATCGTTTTTAAAAGATTTTCACAGAGTCAGGTGAACAATGATTTGTATGATTATTTTATATTTCTTCCACTAGAGTATAATTTCTTAGAGATTAGAGACCACATCTATTTTATTCACAAGCTTAATGCTGGGCTCTCACATGATAACAGATAATTGTATGCATTCAGTAAATATTTGTTGTATTCATGTGGGGAGTATTATAGAATCTATTGGAATACCATAACATCTAACTTTTGACTTATATTTTTAACTTGTTAAATCACATTTTGGTAATTTGGTCCCATACCTGAGGATTCTCTGATTTATTATTCATTCTTACTGCTTTTTTCTGTCTAGTGAATCAAGATTGTTGTATGACACAGTGGTTGGTGCTGTTTAACTTGGTACTTGTTTGAATGAAATTTTTAAGTCTTAAAACCTAGATGTGAGCCACAGCTTGACTGCTTACAAACCATGTGGCCTGGTGTAAGTGACTGTGCACAGGCATCCCTGGTGTCTCTCTACATCCAAATTTCCTCCTATAAGGGCACCAGTCAGTTTGGGTTAGGGCTCAACCCTAACGGCCTCATTTTAACTTAATCACCTTTGTAAAGGCCCTCTCCTCGAACACAGTCACATTCTGCAATACTGGGGTTTAAGACTTAAAAATATGAATTTTGGAGGGACACGGTTCAGTCTATAACAGGAAGTGTCTGAGATAAACTAGTTATAGGTGTAAATAATATGGTCACTACAGTGTGTGTTATTTTAGAGCTTGGACTCTGGATTTCACTGCCTTTATTTTCATTGAGTGTTATCATTTGCAAAGACCACTGCTTACAGGCTGTATGACCTTGGAAAAGTTATACAATCTCACCAAACCTCCATTTTTTAACCTGTAAAAAAAGAAAAAAATGATACTCTTTTTTGTTGTACCTGTCACTTAGTAAGTGTACCATAAATGATAGCAAATTTTATATTTCTTTGCAAATAATTTAATAAAGATATATATACCACCTTTTTCTAATTTTGCTTATAAATCTAACAGTTTTCTTCTTACTGTATATACACACACATAAAAGTATTTCACTGTAAAATATGCGTTACTTTTTTGCCAAAACTCATTATACTAGCTACTTCAGAATTAATTCATTGTGATTTTTTTTCCAAAGGACTGTAGCTCCACAAACTTGTTTTCTACAGTCAGAATGAATCCTAGGAGACTTGAGAATGTACAGAATTTTCAAGTGATGGATAGTGTAGGGTCATGGAATAGGAGTTCCAGTAGCATCAGCTGTAGGGAGAAGCTGGATATTGTATTTAAGAACAAAATATAACCTGATACATAAAATTTAATACAGTTAAAAATTAGGTATTAAAACATTCCTGTTTTCTTAATCTAATCTAACATAAGCAACAATTATGTCTATAAATAGTAGGGTCTGTATGCTTAGTGATCAAAGAACGCCCATCTCATCCTGTTCTTAGATAAAATGACATGCTTATCTTTATAGTTTCTCAGCCTTTCTAGACAAACAGAAAGGAACTCCCAGAGAAGGAGTAAAGGTACCTGTTAATGGGACATTTCAAGATAAGAAGGGGGGTAAAATCTATTTTCCAGTTAGTGTCTTTCAAAAAAGGAGAATACAGACCTGTTAAATTAATGGGGGAAAACATGAGAATTTTAGGAAAGGAAATTAAAAATTAAGAAAATAAAAAAGTAATTAAGAACTGTTAGGACATATACTTTTTCAGTCACGGTCACAACGTAATTCTTTTTGTCATTATGGGTTTATGGTTGTGTGTGTGTGTATGAATGTGAGAGCAGCAGATAAACATAAAGGACTACGTTAGCAGTAGAATGTTGAACCTAGTTTAAAGCACTGTTAACGTCCGGATGCTCTTCGAACTGTCTGAAATGCTATGCGATGGCCACATAGGGTGTAAAAGGTGAGAAAGTGGCAAGGCTGGTATTACCATCCAAGCTAGTTCCTACTCTGAGGTTTATTAATGGCGCCATTTTGGGCAGGTAAGGAAAGGACAATAACACCTACTCTGCTGCATCACTGCGTTGCATAAACAAGTCATGGGAGCTAATGGATGACAGATTGTTTGGAAAGATGCGGAAGGTGATTAAATTGTAAGGGACTATATTTATTAAACTATTGTGATCATCAAGGATATCTCAGCATAGAAAAAGAGAAGATCTGAACAATGATCTGCTAACTTTGGATTTTGGAAATAACCTTTGTCTTTAGTAACATTACAGATCTACAAAATCTTGTTTACTTTATATTTTTCTTATCTCTTCCCTCTGTGTCAATATCCTTGATGTGAATTCAGATTCTGGGCCACTTGATACATGTTTTGTATTGTAAAGCTTATACTTTTTACAACCTAACTCCATTCCTTTTTAATGAGGAGAAAAAGGGTTTTACACGTTTGATGAATAATTGAAAGAGCTGCCCCCCCCAAAAAAAATAGAATTTAGAATTTCAGGAAAGTACTCTGATAACCTAATATAAAAGTACTCTATTAACCCAAAACTCAGTTCTCTAAAACCTCAGTCCCATTCATTTGAATTTAAAGTCCATGGTTTTCAAAAATAAGGAGTGATTAACAGAGTGTATGATTAATCACCTCTGGATTTACATTTCTAAAATGAAATGCAGAAGTAGGTCTGATGACAAGAGCCAGCTGACATGTACTTCCAGTATTGGGGGTGCTCACTGAATCTTCTCCTTGCCATCTTATTCTGCTGGAAGAGGTTATCAGTCTGAATCCTCTTATTCATCATTTCAGAAGGTTCTGGGTGTTAGTAAGGAACTCTTCTTCAGTAAGAAAGAAACCAACTCCTTCAGCCTTCCCTCATAGCAGGGATACTTTAGAGATGCAATCATCTTTTGGTTCTTTTGTTACACCCTATCACTACTTCCACTCCTGGGAATACTGTCTATTTGGGCTAGATTTGGTGTTCATCAGAACATAGTACACAGTCACCAATTCTATTGTAAGGCATTAAACTTTTCTACCATATGGTTGGGACACATTTCATATGGTCTAACAGAGCAAATGGAAGATTAAAAGATTAGTATTGCTATGTCATTATGCAGAGGAGGATTTTTATAGACATCAGTGATGACCGAAACCTAGCAATGACTTTGGCAAAGTTTCGATGGTTAATACTTTGATCTATTTCAGGTGTCATGGTTTAGAACACAATGATAGGATGAAAAAGAGAACCTATATCCTGACATTTTGATTTTACTTCAGAATGTTTGGGGATTGTTATTTCTATGCCGAGTAAACTTAAATCTGTCATTGTGGACCACGTTTAAGAGATGTTGAGTTTTCTTGGAGTCTTAGAAATTACCTAGTAAATCACATCATTATAATGAGATAAAAATGCAAGGCCAGCTATCATTAACTATAAAACTTACCACATATGCTTGGAATTGTTCTAAACAGTACACATACACACGATAGACCTCTAACTCTTACAACAATTGTACAATATAGTTTTACTATCTCTCTTTTACATATTAGGAAACTCAGGCTGAAAGCAAATAAGTGACTTGCCCAAGACAACATAGCTAGTAACTCGTGAGTCAGGATTTGAACCCAGATCTATTAATGCATCAAAGCCAGGTTCATTTCCGTTACACTGTGTATTTGCAAAGACAGGAATAGAAACAAATTTTCTGACTGCCTGTCCCATTCTTTTTCCATTAATCTGAGACAGTCAATTTTCTAACCTGTGATAGTCATACAATTTGAACTCGTTTTCCATGGTCACTAATTTCACTAAACCACTGGAAAGAAATAAAGCTTATAGCACAGACCTTGAGACCAATGATTATATTTTATAGGAAAGAAATTCATGAAAAAAAGAAAGGGAAATATTCTAGCTTCGATGGGATTCAGAATATTGACACGATTTCAGCGTTGGATAGCCTTAGATCAGTTTTCTGGAACAATATTTAAAAGGGCTTTGATCCCATCAATTCTAACTTATATATGTGTCTGTGACACTGGATTGAGACACTTTAGAACAGATGCAGATGGAAGCAAAAGGAATCCTAGGTGCTCTTGCTATACACAGCTTTCTTCAGATGTAGAAATCTTTAAATCTTTACTTGGCTTGTAGGACAACCCATCTGTCTTCTTTTTCCCTCCCCTCCCACTTATGAAGGGAGCTGAGTTAGAAACATGTTTGTCTACGAGGAAATGTGTCTGGTGTTGGTGAGGAATTCAGTTCTGATATAGGATTATGGAGTACTAAACTTTGAGTAGGGTCCTTGGACATAATCTGTTGCATTCTAGGGGAGGTATCATGAAGACACATTAGAACTACTTTAGAAATAATATCTGTTCAAATCTGCCACCTTGACAGGATCCTAAAAGATGGAAACTAAATTGATGTGGTATATTAAGTTTAGCATGACCTTGAACAACTGGTTTTACAGTTTGGCTGTTGTTGTGGGTGTCACCCACAGTATACTATAAAAATGAGCTGCATCTCCACAGGTTCAGTCTTAGAGCACCAGCTGGTGAGCAATGCAAGGAGCAGTCGTGTAACCAACTTACATCGTCTTCAACATGAAGATAGCTGCAGTGCCAATGCTTCTGACCCTGGCTCTTTGCCTCATACAAGGTGAGCAATTTACCTGTAGTCTAAGCCTCTTGCCACACATCCTAAAGCTCTGGGCAGGGACTTGTCTCTCTCCCTCCTTCTTCAGTGTGTGTGTGTGTGTGTGTATGTATGTATGTATGTATGTATATATATATATATATATATCCCTGAAATACCTTGCCAGACGTAGAGTTTTGAAGAATTACATATGTGGTTTTATAGCTATGTTATCTTTAGAAATGACAAGTAGTTTGAGATAATCTGAATTTTTATCCATCAGAAATCCTTCCATTAATTCAACATTAATTCTGAAAAGCTAATAGATTCTTTTCCATATTCCCCTCACCAAACATAAAAGTTCATAACAATATGAATTATATATATTATACATATGTAGGATATTAAGCCTATGAATTGATGCTGATATGAATTATGTGTATAACAGGTATTTAAAACTTAGATGTACTTAATATGTATATTTTAATACTATATTTGTAAATAAAACATTAAAAACTCAAATTCAGTCATCTGTTTTTATTTTAAAGCAGTAGTGCTTTCTAGCAAATTTTATTTTTGTGTTTTCAAATCCTAAATGGATTGAAAATATTTCATCTAATTGGTAAGGGACTTCTATGGGAGCTAGGAAGTAGGTTTTTGCTTTTGTTATTTGAATTTGAAGGGAACACAAGATTGCCTAGACTGAACCTGCTATGAAGCATTTACATATTTTAAAAGGAAACCTCAGAGATGGAGAGTGAGGAGACCATTATACAAAAATGATGCCCACTTTCCTAAAAATGTGTATAGGCACACAAAAAGTCTGTTAATGAGAGAGTATATTAGTCTGTGAGTTTAATCTTAATATTTACCAGATCTCTAATTTCTGTGGCTATAATGAGGAGGCAGAGCTACCAGAATTCAGAAAATTTTATTTTATGTATATATATGATATAAACTTTGTGCTACACTATACCTTAAAACTATAATTGATATATTTGATAGGTGTACTATGTTATAATTTTAAAAGAGGCCTGCAATACTTTGTTCTGAAAGGATCTTTTAGAAATTAGATATTTTGAGGGGGTCAGAAAGCATA
This sequence comes from Delphinapterus leucas, assembly GCF_059928025.1. Lineage (NCBI taxonomy): Eukaryota > Metazoa > Chordata > Mammalia > Artiodactyla > Monodontidae > Delphinapterus > Delphinapterus leucas. The sequence goes on from NC_143131.1 coordinate 125,674,898, forward strand.
GGAGTAAGTATTATTTTTCAAAGTAATTGGAACTTTATGAGCGAGAGATCTTTGTGACTGTATATACTGCCTGGTGCAGTGCCCTCACTTCATTTGCCATGGTAAATTTTAATGTGTTCAAATCAACTTGTGGTTTTAAAATATACTGCCATTAAAATAAGCAAGATACTACACTCAGTAAATTGTTTTACTTATTAAATGTTTTACGTTCCCTTAACTTTGGTTTCTGTATTTTTGTCCCAGATGCTGCCAGTGAAGGTGAAAATCAGGTTAGTCCTGCTTTTGCTTTTCATTGAATTCATTCCAAGATCCCTAAAGAAAAATGTTCTGTGGCCAACACCTTCATATTATAATACAGATATATTATACTCATGGGTACTAATAGCTTTTGTTAAAAACACAGAAACAGGTCTTTATGAATCAAGACATGAATCACACACACACACCAGTCAACGTCTTAATGATAATGGATATCTGAAAGAGGCAATCTACCACACTAAAGGAGTGCTTTAAAATTCCATAAACAAACACACTAGTGAATTACTGTTGTTCAGTTTAACAGCTGAAAAGTAGGAAACTGAAATGACTTTTCTTGTGATCATTATGCAAAAAGGGGCTGTCTGTATCTTGTCAGTGTATATATTTCATTCAATACATATTTACTGAGCATCTATTGTATGTCAGATCCTGTTTGAGATGCCAGGGATATAAAAACAAAAAAGAATGCTGCTGTCATGGAGCTTACATTTTAGTGGAAGAAAACAAACAAGTTAATAAGTAAATTAGTAAAATATATACAACATTAAATAATGATTAGTGCTAGAAGAAAAATAAAGCAGGATGGAAGACAGGAATTTCTGGGGATGGAGATGGTATCAGTTCTTCTTGAGATAGTCAGGTAAGTTCTCGCTGAGAAGATAGCATTAGAACATGGATCTAAAGGTGAGGTGGGAGTGAATCATGAAGTTACTTGTAACTCTCAGCAGACCAGGCAGAAGCACCTGTGATGGCAGAGGCCCTGACTCTGGAATGGTCTGCACCAACTCTAAGGGATCTTTTGATTGAGAAATAAAGGAATCATTTTCTATAGAAATTAAACATTTTTTAATCTATTTGAAAGGCACGTTGAAAGAGCCAATTATACAGACACACACACACACACACACACACAACTGTGCCATTATTTCAGATTGAAAATATTTCTACTTATGTAGCAGATATTTGCTGTGTTTCTCAAAGACCACGAACATTGAAAGAATAAAATAGTAAAAAGATTCTTTTCTACACCAAAACTCTTATAAATGTGGTTAAAATACTCTTGCTGTATTTTATTGTTACTTTTTTTTTTAAAGAAACTTACAGGAATATTCTAGATAATTCCATTATAGTCTCTATTATTTCATTTAAGTTTCCTGATTAAAGAGAGGTTCAGAAACTTCTATTGCCTAAGTAGAGTGGGATGGTAGGGTAGAAAAAAACCCTGGATTTTTGAGAATCGAAGAGCATGCTCATTTGGATATTTCATACTGGAAAAAGAAGGGTATTGTGTAAATCTTACTGAGCATGAAGCCACAATTTTTTTTTTTCAGTGTCTATGATAATGGGTAGTAGTTTCGGTGGATATTTCAAATTTTGCACTGATATTTCTCATACTGTTGAACTCTATTTCACTGAAAAACATTTTAAAAACAAATTTAGCCACCTCTCATGTTGGCATAAGCAAAAAGAATATAAGACATAATTATTTATCTGGAAATATTTCTGATCATAGCCTTTGGATAGTTTGTCAGAAATGAAAACTATTAATTTAGTCTTTCTTATAGTGCTGGAAATTTTATTTTCCAAGTTCAGTAGCTCAAGTTCTTTCTAGTACAACATAAAAACATGTTGAATTTTACAAACATGAGCCAGAATAGCACAGAAAAGCACTGGAGTAATCTGCAAGGATCTTTACCATATGCTTAAATTTGTCATCCCAGAAGAGTTATTACGAAGCCATGGCAACCTTGATAATGCTCTAACACAGAGCAGGGGTGATGCCAGCTCCTGAGGGGTTTATGATGATGCCTGGGGAGGAAAAATGGAAAACACTGGGCAATATCACAGCCAGTGAAGGAAAACAGAAAGAGCTTGGCCCTAAAGGGCTCCAGTTTCTCTAAGACAAGTGGAGAAAACACAAAGAGCAACTATAACAAACAAAAACAAGACAAAAATGAGCCAAAGACTGGAAGTTAGATTGCAAGTAATCGGTTGCTGGGAAGTCATCTCACCAACTCAGGATTCCTTTATGGTCCAGACCTGTTCCTGTTTCAGCCCTTTCTTTATGGTCATTGGGAGGTTATTTCATTTTTCCCAGAGAAAAACACAACTGCTGATTTCAGTTTTTATGGCCTTTTCCTATTTCCCAAAAGAATACACTGGATAACCTCATAACTCAGAAAAATAGCATCGAGTTCCATCTTTACTAATTACAAACTGTGAACAAATTTCTTACCTGTTCTCTGGGACTCAGTTGTCCATTCATGTAAAAATAAAAGTGTGTCTTTCTAGGATTTAGGTATTTTTCTAATTATGACATAGGAGAAGTCCAATTCAGGAATTATCTTGATTGAGAATGTTCTTTTTCAGTTGACCACTAAAAACTATTTAAAGCTTCATTCTAGTGTTATCATGAATCTTTGTTTTCAGCACTTTCTTTAAGACCTACCTCACAAGGGATATATTTCTATTACAGAGTCACCAGGCTGTTCTCTGATTCTATGACAATGTTTTTATCTAGACTTTATAGAATCAGTTATATCCAGCCAGCTAAGCAGTAACTTGCAATACTGGCATAAGATACTATAGAATCAGAGACCAGACACAGATCTCAAGAGGCCCAGTTGTCAGTCTGTTGCCAGAAATTATTGCCCTGCTACTCAGATAAGATCACTGGGTGGTGATAGTACTCTTAGAGATGTTTTAGTAGGTCACCCTTAGCGAAATTTCCTAGGGCTGGTCTCTGAAATTATTTATTCTTCTTCACCATTAATCATTCATTCTGCAAGTGCTACCAACTGCCTCCTGTTTATAGGATGCTAGGTTAGTTACATCATTATCCATTAGATGGTAAGCACCATTTAGGCAAGGATCCTTCCTGCCTTATTTATTGCTGTATCCATGACACCCAGGAAAGTATAGTATCCTCATAATAAGTGTTTGTTGATTAACTGAATGATTATTATAAAGATATAGGAGGCTGAATAGAATTCTATAATCTGTCCTTTGGAAGAGGTTGCCTATGTCAGAGTTGGAGCAAAGGCTTGATTGATTTACTTATTTTTTTCTGGTACAAGGATCTTTATGCTTTGTATTTTCAAAGTCAAAACAAAACAAAAAACCAAAAGAAAAAAAAAAAGAAAACATAGATTACAAAGACTTTAAAGGACCAGTGGATTTCCTAAACTAATAGGTAGTATAACATTTTAAATCAGTACTTTACTAGGTAGTGCAAATGCACCATTAATATTAAGCTCCTAGAAAAAAAGTGAGTGACATATAGCAGGCCTTCATCAAATATATTGCAACATTTTCCTATACCTTTTAATGGCCAATATTATCGAACTGTGTGCTAGGTATTTTATATGCATCATCTTAGCATATTCCAATAATAATGGCAATAGCAACAACTATAATAATAAAGCAGGAGGGAGACGAGAGGTAGAGAATCTAATTATTGAATATCTGCTATGTATCAGGCACTCTTTGAGGGATTTACATGCTTATAATATTTAATCCACACGAAACTTATGAAACACATATACTTATATTCTCTGTTTTTACAGATAGAGTAAATGAGCCTTTGCTCATTTGCTATGGCTCTTGGGCTTGTAAGTGAGAACCCTGGAAGATAAGCTCAGATCTTTTGACTCCAAGTCCCTTGTTCTTTCCATTTCACTAATGACTTTAGATGAATGCTTTTAGGTGAATTTTCAATCTCCAACAGACAATCCAGATTCATTACTTTTATTTGTATTATCTGTATCACCTGAGTGAATGTCTTCCATACAAAGTGGGTGGTGGTCATGAAATAATATTGTTCTTAGAAGGTAAAGTCTTGCTTTGATGAGATTTCTGTAAGCACTTTTTTCATATTTTTCTAAGGAAACATGCAGTGAATATAGGGCACTGATGAAAAATGGAAAACTGTTCTGTTCCCGAGATACAAACCTTTTTCAAAGCTCTGATGGAATAGTGTTCATCAACAAATGTGCCACATGCAAAATGATATTGTGAGTAAAGTTAAATCTTTCTTTCAAGTGTTTTGAGTTACCAGTTATTCTCTGAACTACTAAATGTATTATTTTTATTTTCTGTCAAATATATTTTTCTAAATCTAAGTGGGTAAATAAAAATGCTTAGCAGATCACTGTGATACCTACCATCAAGTAAAGTTGGATAAATGCCACCCACTCGGAAAGATTTTAATAATCACTCATGGTATTCCAAAATATCCCAGAGGGCCTGGTATCAGTACCTCATGCAGCACTTAATAGTTTTTTGAGGATGTACTTCCAAGTTGAGTTTTCTGACCCTGGGAGAAAAGAATTCTTGAGCCTGTTAAGACCTGACTCTGTTGTACCCCTGAGAATGATGCCAGACTCTTCTTGTGAGAGCCAACCAGGAGAATCAAGATACACCCTGACTCTGTGAGCTGCCAGTGTCTTCAGACATCTAGGATTATGCTAGCATGAGATGGACCCTAGGATTGACTGTGGCTTCCAACTCCCCACAACTCAGAAAGAATTAATATCCCGGAGGTTTACTGACATCTTTGCAATGCTTCTTAACTATTTCCTTCTCTCCAGTGACACTCCATAGGTGGTAAAGGCTTGAGTTATCAGTTGCAAGTCCTCAAATCAAAGGGACCGAATTTGGTTTTGAACAGAGAATTCATTCTCGGTTTCTGACCACCATCAAAACTTCAACTCTGGGGGCTTCCCTGGTGGCGCAGTGGTTGAGAGTCCGCCTGCAGATGCAGGGGACACGGGTTCGTGCCCCGGTCCGGGAAGATCCCACATGCCATGGAGCGGCTAGGCCCGTGAGCCATGGCCACTGAGCCTGCGCGTCCGGAGCCTGTGCTCCACAGCAGGAGAGGCCACAACAGTGAGAGGCCCGCGTACCGCAAAAAAAAAAAAAAAAAAAAACACAACTTCAACTCTGGTACCAAGCCAATACGAAACTTACCTACTGAAGATAATTATATTATAATCAGCTTTTAAAATGCCAAGTTGGTAATGTGTCAAGGGATTTAATCTGACATAGTCATTAATATTGGGATAACAAAGCCCTGATCACATGTGCTGCTCCTAATGAAGACACTGCAGGAAGATGAAGGAAGGCAGGGCAAAATTTAGGGAGGGAGGACTCCCAGGGCAAGTTGAACAATCCTTTCTTAGCCTCTTGAAAGCTGAATGTAAACCAGCAGGTGTAATATTTACTAAAGAGTTTCCTCCTTGTTACATAGGATGTTTTGTTAGCAGACTGAAACTATAAATAGAATAAATTTATTGAAAAATAATTTAAAATAAAAATTAAATGCCTTTAGACATACAAGGTGGGTTATTTATCACTTTGAAGTCACTCACACAATTATTATCTTTATTACTTATGTAAATTATATTAGGATAAACTTGGCTTCTTAACCTGGAAAGGAGGAGACTGTATGAGGCATTAAAGTTATCTTTAAATTGCTGAATTTGCTCTGTGGGTCCTTAGAGATTGGAACCTCAGACCAAGACAGGTGGGTAGATTTTGGATCAATCTGAATATGGTCTTTCAAAGAGAGCATTCCAAAAATGATATAAATGGCTTTTAGAGTTAGTGACCACCTGGATGATGGAAGTATTTAAGGTGGGTAATCAGTTATACAGTTAACAGTAAAGATTCTTGCCTGTAATAGAACCACATTTGAGATATATTTCAGCACTGAGGAGAGATTTACAGTACCTGTGGTTATTTCCAGACATACCTCCACTTCTGACAAGCTAGATTAAGCTGAGAAGAATAGCCAAAATTAAGTTTACCATGTATGATGTTAGACCTAAAATTGGTCAAGCATATCTGAGCTATTCTGTTCTTTGCTATCTTCCAGAGAAAAAGAAGCAAAATCCCAGAGAAGGGCCAGGCATTTAGCAAGAGCCAGGGCTACTGCCCCAGCAAAGGTGAGACTATTTGGAGTCAACTTGTCATATTTGCTTTAGAGATTATGTTCAACTCTATTCAGATCTCTTTATTTCTTAATTACTAGGTCATACCTGTTGTGAGGCCAGCTACTTAGAAGGGAGGGAACATGGCGTAGTCCAGGGGTAGGCTAAATATCTGGTACAGCTTGTCCATAGGTCCAACCCATGACCCAACTCTCTGAAAACATCTGGGGCACTGACAGATGCTAAGAGGTGGTGTAAGCCAGTGTGATGTCTGCCTTCCATGGCCATTTCTCATTTCTACTGTCCTGTCTCAGCTCCAACAAGAGAATTCACGGGACTGTAGAACTAAGTTCAAGTCTCAGAATTCGGACAATTTATGTATATCTGGGTCTCAGTTTTTTCACCTGTGAAATGGAATGTGGATCAAATGAGAAACTAAGTTTTAAAAGCCAGCTACAATGTTTAACATGTGTTAGCAGACATTTGACTCATTTTATTTCCTTTCTCTTTTCCTCTTTCTCTTCCGACTGAACATATTTTCTAATACTTGGAGATTTCCCCTAATTCAAGTAGACTTGCTTATTTATATCTATTTTGCAAATTGGGATTCAGGCTAATATTTGTTGGAGAAAACTGTTCTGTGGTAAAACAATTTTTTAATTAAATAAAATGAAAGAAACTATACAGGTGCAACCCAACACATAACCATTTCCCTTTATAAATAATTTTTTATTATACAAAAATTCTTATTTATACAAAAAAATAAAAGTTATAGGCCCAGACTTGTTGAAATCTCTGTCTACAATGTCTTACAATAAGTTATTGACAAAGCTGGGGCTATTGCCAGGTATTCTGACAACTACTCATATTATTCCAGGTCTCCTATGTAGCTTCTTCTCCAATATCTTCTTTCTCTTCCTCCTCTCCTGCCTCTGACACATAACTAAAATGATCAGTCAGGGAAGGCACACCCAAATTACATTAATATCCCTGGTCTAACCAAGCTACCATTCTCCTTGTCAGTGTTACTCAGGACTGTCTGAGCACCTCAGCCTCCGCAGTAGACCGACTCAACCAAATCTTTGCCCGGGCTCAACCAGTCTCACTTTTAAAACAATAACATAGTCACCACACAATTGGTCAATAACTACAAACTCTTTGAGCAAAAGGGAGCTGCTTCTATGTTCCCCCAAATCTGTGAGGGTCAGAAAACTTTACTGATACTTTTCAAATCTGCCTTTCTTTGTGACATTTAGAGAGAGGCTTATGCTATAAAATCCATTCTCTTCCTCCTCCTCTTTTTTCTTCATGAAAAACTGATATATCGTTGGTGTTTAAAAATATAAAATACAAGAAAGTGACAAACAAAAATCCCCCAAATACATACACACACATATACACACACACATCATTCTTAAACCTACTATTTTAAGACATTACTAGTGGTACGTTTTCATATGTAGACACACATTTACTGAATTTTAATGAAATAGGATTCTTAAGAAATAAAATTATAGAATATTAAGACATTATACTTCTCTGTTACCATTTTATGCCTGAATTATAATCTTGACCTCTAGATAAAGTTCCTGTGGTTACATGTTTTGCTACCTAGGAAATTATTTACTTACAAATTAAGGCAGTTAATATTTGGCTGTTTGCCTTCAAGTAATTTCTGTCTAGATGTTTACTTGTCTGTGTGTGAGTAGATTAATGCAATTATAGTATATTTTTATTGTTGTTATTTTCCTCTTAACGGTAAAAGAAAACAATCTACTTTCTCTGCTTAGATTTTTCCCATCAAAAATTAACCCTTTTCTCCACACCCTCTCCAGCATTTATTGTTTGTAGATTTTTTGATTATGGCCATTCTGACTGGTGTGAGGTGATACCTCATTGTAGTTTTTTTTTTTTCTCATGGTAGTTTTGATTTGCATTTCTCTAATGATTAGTGATGCTGAACATTCTTTCATGTGTTTGTTGGCAATCTGTATATCTTCTTTGGAGAAATGTCTATTTGGTCTTCTGCCCATTTTTGGATTGGGTTGTTTGTTTTTTAGATATTAAGCTGCGTGAACTGCTTGTAAATTTTGGAGATTAATCCTTTGTCAGTTGCTTCATTTGCAAATATTTTCTCCCATTCTGAGGGTTGTCTTTTCGTCTTGTATCCTCTTGCACTCTTGGTAGGAATGTAAATTGATACAGCCACTATGGAGAACAGTATGGAGGTTCCTTAAAAAACTAAAAATAGAACTACCATACGACCCAGCAATCCCACTACTGGGCATATACCCTGAGAAAGCCATAATTCAAGAAGAGTCATGTACCACAGTGTTCATTGCAGCTCTCTTTACAATAGTCAGGACATGGAAGCAACTTAAGTGTCCATCGACAGCTGAATGGATAAAGGAGGTGTGGCATATATATAAAATGGAATATTACTCAGCCATAAAAAGAAACGAAATTGAGTTATTTGTAGTGAGGTGGATGGATCTAGAGTCTGTCATACAGAGTGAAGTAAGTCAGAAAGAGAAAAACAAATACCGTATGCTAACACATATATATGGAATCTAAGAAAAAATTGGTTCTGATGAACCTAGGGGCAGAACAGGAATAAAGATGCAGATGTAGAGAATGGACTTGAGGACACGGCGGGGGGAAGGGTAAGCTGGGATGAAGTGAGAGAGTGGCATGGACTTATATATACTACCAAATATAAAATAGATAGCTAGTGGGAAGCAGCCGCATAGCACAGGGAGATCAGCTCAGTGCTTTCTGACCACCTAGAGGGGTGGGATAGGGAAGGTGGGAGGGAGACTCAAGAGGAAGGAGATATGGGTATATATGTATATGTATAGCTGATCCACTTTGTTGTAAAGCAGAAACCAACACACCATTGTAAAGCAATTATACTCTAATAAAGATGTTAATAAAAAGAAAATTAACCCTGCTTCTTACTCTCAGAATAAGATGCTTTGTTCAAGGAGTTTCCTCCTATAGACATCCTCTCTCTCTTGCATCATCAATTTATTCTTCATTACTATGTATGTCAACCTTTAACCTTATGACTCTGATATGCAATCCATCAACAAGTCTTGGTTTTGCATCCAATGTATATTCCAATTTGACTCCTTTTCATGATTTCCATTCCTACCACCCAAGTTTTCTGAAATCCCCCATAATTTCTAATCACTAACATCTTTGGCCTATGTAGAAACTTTTGTTTTTTAATTGATCAATTCATTCATTCAGTGTTTCTCATTGATTTAAGTTGCCAACTTTGTAGGATATTAAATTCATAGGTGTGCATGTATGTGTTTCTAAGTTCCCTTTTTTGTTCATATTGTTCATTTCTTTAATAACTAATAAGACAAGTCCCCTTTCTTATCTCACTTTTTCAAAGTTGACTTACCTATGCACAGATATATATTTTCCACATATATATTTGAAATAAAAAATTTACTAAGTTTATAAAAAATCCAACTTGAGTTTGAGAACTCAATGTGGTAAAGGCTACAGAGAATTTATAAATTAATTTGGGTAAAATTGACTTTTTACAATAGTAACTTGCCCAAGTCAAAGGCATAGAATATCTTATTAATTCATATAATTTTCGTGTATCTTATGAAATCTATAAAATATTCTCCACAGGTATTCTTTGCCAATACCTAGAAAATTTGTAATTTTATTGCTCTTTTGAGTGGTATTTTGTTGTTTATGGTATTTATATCTGATTATTGTTGGCATAGACAAATTCTATTGATTTCTATAGGTTTATCTTCTGTTAAAAACCTTTATGATATCTTGTTAATTCTTATAATTTATCTTTTAATTCTGTTGTCTTTTTCTTGGAAGTTGATCACATCATCTGCAAATAATAGAAGCTTTATAACTTCCTTTTCAATCTTGTCACTTCTTTATTTCTTTTTCTTTCCTTATATCATTGGTGAGGATCTAGAGTTCAATACAGTAGTTCAACAGTAGCAATGATAATGAACTTCAATCTGCCCTTTCTCTGCCTATATTAAATGCAATATAGCTAAAGTTTCTCCATTAAGTATATTGTTTATCATAGGTGTTTTTTCTATAAACTTTAGTAAGTTTAGAAGTTCCTTTCTGTTTTTATTCTTCTGAATATGTTTTGATCATTATCACATGCCTTCTCTGCAACTATTGAAATAATTTTACAATTTTTCTCTTTCAGTCTATTAACGTAATACATTTTTTGATAACCATGCTAAATGTTAAATCATTATTATTTTCTTAGGGTAAATCATACTTAATCATAATGCATTTTTTAATACACTGTTGAATTTGCATAGTTATTATTTAGAAAATTTGAAACTATTTTTGTAAGTAAAATTAGTCTATATTTTCCCCTTGCTAATTATTCTTATCTGGTTTGGGAATCAATATAAAATTACCCTGAGGGGGTGGCACTTCAGACTATTGCTGAATAAGGAGGTCAACTAATTCCCTCCGCAAAGAACAACTATAAGGCTACACAAAATTGAGTAAAACAACCATTTTAGCATTCTGGAAATTGACCAGCAGCCTATGTTAATCTGACAATCAGTTATGCTTGAAAAACTGTTGGACTCTGGGTAAGAGCAATGGGATTCTATGATGTTCTTGCTTAATGATAGTCCCATCTCACTCCCATGGCTTGGTTGATATGGAGGGTCTACCAAAACAGAGCAGGCTATGTGGATCAGCAACTGCACTGCAAATGTTGAAAGGGGTTTATTTAATTTTGAGTAGTGGGCAACTGACATATCCAGAGATATTTTTGGTTACTCCAGTAAGGAGAATGATCTTAGGTTATAGCAGTAAGCATACTTCTGGCTATGTCTTCATAACAGGGCAGCAGAGACAAAAAGGGACTAAGCAATTCATAAAGTCCTGGACGATCATAGGGATGTGTGCAAGCACTTAGAAGACACAAGAAAATTCCAGTGGAAAGCAAATGCTAGGGTAGACGTAAAAGTAGCTTGAAATTTGAATACCCTCTCCTACATACACAGGTCCATCTGTGGAGGATAGACTCCTTACTGGCTTGAGCATAAACTCTGTCTAATCATTGGCCTACTGCTAAGTTACACAGATCCAGGTAGAAAAAACCTAAAAAGTCAGGCTTAAAAAAAAACAAAAAACTACAGTCATCCCTCCATGTCTGTGGGTTCCACATTCATGGATTCAGGCAATCACAGAGCAAAAATATTAAAAACAAACTCCAGAAAGTTCCAGAAAGCAAATCTTGAATTTGCCCCATGCTGACCACTATTTACATAGTATTTATATTGTACTTACAACTATTTACATAGCACTTAAATTGTGTTAGGTATTGTAAGTAATCTAGAGATAATTTAAGGTATACAGGAGGATGTGCATAGTTTATATAAGGGACTTTAGTATCTATGGATTTTGGTATCCATGGGGGTCTTGGAACCACTCCCCCAATGGATATGAAGGTATGACTGAATAAACATTTTTTTAGCATACACATCAACAGCTGCACACTATGGGAGAGCAAGAGATCAGAGATTTAGCTCAACCAAAGAAGCAAACAATAAAACAGCGAAAATCATCTTTGGAATAAAATTATAAATTGAGTTGCTAAGCTATATTATCCATAATGTCCAGTTTTCAACAAAAATTATGAAATAGGCAAAGTAAATAGAATATATGAACCATAGTTGGCATGAAAAAATGTTAATGGAAACTGTCTGAGTGGTTCCAGATGTTAGTTTGACAGACAGAGACTTAAAGTAGCTATTTATAAGGTGTCCAACACTAAAGAAAACAATATTTGAAGAGTTAAAGGAAAACGTAATAACAATGAATAGAGATTTTCAGTGACAAGTTATATATAACACCCTCATATACACTTGTATATGTGTGTGTATATATATATATATATATATATACACATATATATGTATGTATATATATAACCAAATGAAAATTCTGGAGATGAAGGGCACAATAACTCAAGTTTTAAAAATTCAGTAGAAAGGCTCAAAAGCAGCTTTGAGATTGTATAATAAAAGAAGAATTAGTAAACTTGAAGAAAGATTAATAAAGTTTAACAAAAGTACAGAAGGAAAAAATATTGACAAAAATTGCAGAGTCGCAGAGTCCTTGAGACATCAAGAATGCCAGTATGTGTGAAATAGGAATGCCAGAAATAGAAGGCAGAGACTGGATAGAAAAATTATTTGAACGAATAACGGCCTAAAATGTATCAAATTTGATGAAATAATGAATCTTTATATTTAAGAATTTCAACAAACTATAAATGGAACAAATCAAAGAGATCTACACTTGGGCTCATCATGATCAAAATGTTGAGATCAAGAGAAAGTTTTAAAAGTAGCAAAAGAAAAATGACCCATTATATATGACTGGCTTCTCATTTAAAATAATGAAGGTCCGAAGGCAATGGAAAGAGATGCTCAAAGGGCTGAAAGAAAAAAAATGTTAACCAATATTCTATATCCACAAAAATTACCCTATAAAATTAAGGCAAAATGAAGATATTCCCATATCAATGAAATCTGAGAGAATTTGTTGCTAACAGATCTGTCTTATAAGTAATAATAAAGTTCTTTAAAGGAATGACCACCAGATGGTAACTTGGAATTAGAGAAAGAAATAAAAAGCACCAGAAATGGTAAATATAGGGGTTAATATGAAGTACTCTATAAATATATGTCCCTTATTTTCACCTAGCTTCTTTTAAAGATATAATATTGTATATAGCAATGATTATAATGCTGTTTTATTGGGTGTACAAATATAATGTGTATGATAGTTACAGTACGAAAGGAGACAGAGAAAATAGAGCTACAATTGGGGCCAAGTTTCTATATTTTACTAGAATTAAGTATTAATTGGTAGTAGATTGTGATAAATTAGGATTCTTATTGTAATCACTAGAGTAACCGATCAGAAAATGACATGTATAATAAATGCATAAAATCAGCAGGAGAATAAAAAGACGCACTAGTAATATTTAACCCAAAAAGAAGGCAATAGTGGAAGAACAGAGAAGTAAAAAGAACAAGAGTATATTAAAAACAAATAGAAACATAGCATATGTAAATACAATCCTATCGATAATTATATTAAATGTAAATGGTTTTAACATCCCAATCAAAAGGCTGAGACTATTATTTGCTAAAAAAAAAACCCCAACTATGTCTCCAGTACATACTCCTTAAATTCAAAGTTTTAGAAAAATGTATTTTAAGTCTATTAGAAATGGGGCATTTTGGGGAGAGAATATCTCAGACCAATATATCAATTAGTTAATATACTTATTGATATGTTCAACTTTCCTCCTGCTTAGTACACCAGCGGAGGTATTTTCTACTCTTTTTGTAGCCATGTCTCCATTTCGGTTTTCAGATGCATTAGCATATGGATACTCACAATATGCTTTCATTGTATTATTTCTCAATGTTCAATTATTTCCAATATCACTATATATATTTTTAAATTGTCATCTTCTCTTTCTTTTTTTTATCAGTTGTACTAGAAAACTATAACATTAGCTTTTTTATTAATTTTCTCTGTAGTTTCTGTTCTTTATGTTATTCATTCCTATTTGCTCTGCTGCTCATTTTACAGTGAATTGAGCAATGCTTAGTCTTTAAATTTTAACTTTCTAAATTTCATGACAAGTGTATTTGAAGGTATCAGTGATCATCTGTCTCAGATTTGTACTTAAAGTGTTTTCATTTGTCATTCTTTGCCAAATATTTCTTAATTTTTCTCCCTCCCAAATTTATTTAGTAACACATTATTTGATTTACAAATATGTGGTACTTTTTTTCCATTTTAAATTAACTTAATTTTATTGAACTGTGGTCAAAGAACATGGGCCATATGACACTGATCCTTTGGAATTTCCTAAGACTTTCTTTGTGGCCTGATAAATATTCTACTTTTATAAATGTTTTATATCTTCTGAAAAAATGTTTATTTTCTGTTTCTTGGATGTAGTTTTCTATTAAAATCTAATGACTTAAGCACCTTAATTTTTTCCTTTGATATATCAGCTTCTGAGAAGTGTGTGCTAAAAACTCTAACACCAGTTATTGATTTATTTAATTCTATTGATTATCACTTGACGTATTTAGAGCCTGTATTATTGAATGTATGCTCATGATTATTATACCTTCTTGTTCTTTTCTTCCTTTTACTTTATGTAATGTCCTTCTTTGTTACTTATGATGCATTTGGGACTGAATTCTATATATTAAGTATTAATATTTTTGCTTCTGCTCTCTTCTTATTCACTTTTGCCTTGTATCTTTTCTTATCCTATTATAATATTTGTGTGCTTTTTAATTTTTCTGTAGTAAATTTTTTTCTGCTAAAGTGAGTTAGAAAATACTGAAGCCAAGCTTCAGCCTCTGCCTCTCCTGGTTAAGTGTCAGGAGAGGACAAAGGATAAGACTCAGAGCTGAAGGTTCTAGAACCAGTGTTAACTCCAGTTTGCTGCCACTTCACCATGTCAAGAATCCATCAGTAAGCTCTCAGAAATTGTCAGCATCAGGAAGAATTGTTCTCTGTAGGCTGTGATCCACCAGCCCTTGGTGTTTCGAGGAGATGGAGGTGGAGTAGTAAATGCTTACACCTGTTCTCATCACCTCCCAGCTGGGCTTTTGATCTGTCCATCACCCTGCCAACATCTGTGACCTAGTAGGCTGCTGTTGATTTCACTGGTGAAGCGGGAGAGGAGTGATGGCCCCAAGTTGATTGCTTGGATCCCTATCCCCATGCTTCTGCAGTTTCTCCAGAAATGATTTTTGAGAGAAAATCAGCAGCTTTTCCTTACGCTCCTGCTTTTTCCTTATGCTCCAGCCACACTTCTCTTCTTTCTGCCCCTTAAACAGGAGAATCTAGTTCCTATCACAAGTCTTTTGCAATTGCAGTTCTCCATGTCTGGAATGTTCTTTCCGCAAGTCTTTAATGCCCGGCTCCTCCTCATTAATGCCATCTCACCTCAAATGTTACCTTTGCAGAAAGATCTTTCTTGACACTATATTTAAAATAGCCCCTATTCTGGGTGCTATCATATCGTGCAGTTTATTTTTCATAGCACTTGTTATAATTTAAAGTTTTTGTATTTACTGTCTATCTCTTCCCCTGTCTATTTAATGAATGTAAATCCGTTAGAGTACGTATTCCTTTTCTCTTTTTTTGCTGTGTCACAGTCTAGTGGAATGCCTAGAGCCTAGTAAATGTGTAATGGGTTTTGAGGAATAAATGAACAACCAAGTGAATGGGGTAGCACATATGGCCATGACTTAACCTGTTTTCACTCTATTTTTAACTTCTTCCTAAATATATGACATGAAGAGTGGGGTATGTTTCATAGATTTTCTTTTCTAGTTTAAATTCTTTTTCCCTTTTAATTGTCTTCTAGGAGAGTTCCTCAGTGTAATCTTCTGGTTCAAAAATTTATTTTACATTTGTGTCTATCCTACTTTATTCTTGATATTGTGTGCCATACTAAGTCACAGGTCCATATCCTAAGTTTCCCAAATCTATAATAAAGACATTTTTGTTAAGACAATAATGACATCAAAAAATTTGTTTTGCAATGTGGTATCATATTCTTAGGTTTTAGATAGAAATTAAGTTCAAGTTAACTCTGAATCAGAATATCTAGCTTATGTCACAATAATGAGTTGCCAAATAACGTTTCATAACTATTTCTTCTTCACCACAAGCCTGTAATGTGGATAGGGTGTGAATTCCCATTTTTCAGATAAGGAAAGTGAGAATCAAAGAGGTGCAGTGAGTGGGTGGCAGATCTGAGATTCCAACACTAGTCATCAGTTATTACCTAGTGCAATTGTTTTTCTCACCAAACAGGTTTGTCCCTATGTATATGTCATATTATTAGAGCAGAGATTTTCGTATTTATCTCATCATCCCTAAAAGGTGTTTAGCTTTATTGGCTTGATTATCAGTAAAGAAAACATTTAAAAAACAACAGCAACAACAGTAAATGGTCAGGATATGCTAGGCGCTGTTCTAAGAACTATACATGTATTAATACATTTAAATCTCTTTATAATCCTGAGAAGTTGGTAATATTATATGCATTTTGCAAATGAGGACACTATAGCACAGAGTGGTTAAGTAACCCAAATCACATAGCTAATGAGTGGCAGATTTAGAATTATGAACCCAGCAATCTGGCTCTTGATCATTAATCTATAATACTATAAACTTTATTGTAGCTTATAGTTTGCAGAGAGCTTTCATATCCATTGTCTACTGGACCTCATGACTACTCTATAGAGAAGGCAGGCAGGTTTTGATTGACATACAGTTTGCTAAGTTTCAAAGAGGTGACTTGGCCCACCTCACCCAGATAGCAGGTGTCTGAAATCTTACTGAAATCATTTTTTCTGAAATCTGATTATATATTTCTGTTCTTGGACCATGCCTTATTACCCACGAGTTTATTAGTTCACTGCAGTCTCCTTATTATATTTTCCTTCTCCACTGAGTTATATTGTTGTGGGCTTAAAATATTAATCTGTTTATGCATTTAAGGAATATTTTATCTCTTATAGTTTGATGTTCCTTGATCATGTCTCTTGCAGTTGAATTGCAGTGATTTCAAGAAAGGAGAAAGGGATGAGGATTTTATCTGTACCCTTGATAATGCAGCTGTTTGTGGCACAGATGGGAAAACATACAGTAACAGATGTACACTATGCGCTGAGAACGCGTGAGTATTCTCTGAAGCAGGCTTTCTCCCTAAAGCATGTTCTCTGTATAATTATATAACACATTTTTTTCTTACATCTTTAAGATAACAATCCATTTTGTGGGAGTTAGCCATCTATAAATTATTAGGATCACTTCTTTTACTATTCTTAAGAGAAAAAATATGTAGCATAACACTTTATATTTTACAAGCACACTTGTGTGCAATTTATCAGATGGTTATCACTTTCGGTGAAGTAAGACATCTGATATATCTATATCTGTATACAACCACACACATACACGTATATCTATTCATACATACATATACATACACATTTATCTGTTATCTATTTATCTCCTTTCTACCTATTTAGGAGTATATCCTTTTTCATAGAGAATTATTTAATTATTAAATGATATTTATTTATTAAACGCTCAGTAATTTATAATATTAGGGTAACTGGGACTTAATATTGAACTTCTTCCCATCTATTCAACATTCACCAAATGTAGCTAAAGCATCTCACTGCCCGATATTTTGTCCTCATTTGGTTCTTTCTCTACCCTCCGGGCTAGGTTTGGTTATTGACTGTCTTCAGCCAACAAGATGGCATCCCTCCTTTACAGGTTCTGGCTTATGACCTCAGTCTTGAATTGGCTGCTTTTCAGTTTTTGCAAATATAACAACCAATGTTTGAGAAGGCTAGTAAGAGATAATGATAAATATTCAGTCTTAAGGTTCTACAAGCTTTATCCTTCCTTATGATAAGTATCTTTACCAAACCACAACTGAGTTACATCACTCTGATCCCTCACATGACTGCATTTTCAGAAATACACTCTAAAACTATGTCTTCCACTTTCACCAAGGGTCAATATAAAGAAACAGAAAACAAAAAATAGGTAAAGGAAGAACAATTTTTTATTACACATGTATTTGTAACACTACTATGAACACACTGTACACTAGTTCTTACCATGTTTTATGTGGGGAAGCCTGTGATAGCTTATTTAAGCCTCTAATTTCTGGTATATGACTTAATTATTATACAATGAGAATCATCCTGCTCATTGTGTTTCTTTCTTAGTTGTCTGCTAGGAAACTCTGCAATAACACTGGAATTCAATTTTTATATTTTTCCTCAGCTGATCTCTTTGGGTATAACTTTTTTCTTATCACTTTTAACTACTTAGTTTTTTTCCTCCTATTGTTTTTATTATATTTTTATTGTTATACAGATGTTATAGATCTTTTTAGAGAGTAGGAAGTGTATCATTTTTGTGCTACTATGTTTTCAGATATGCTTTTAAAGTTCTATGAGACTGAACAATATTAATTAGGGCCTTACATACTTTCCATGAAAAACAAAATATTAGTTATCATAACCCTAATGAAGAATGGTATAATAGTATGCTGGATACTATAAACTTGAATTCGATTATTTAAAACAACATGATCATCAACAACAACAAAGTTCTTTGGGTGAAAAAAAAAATAGTTCCTTGGGTGGCATCTAATATCTAGTTACAAGATTTACTTTTTCCCACTCTTCTGATATGGGTCCTCTCTGGAAACAGGAAAAAAAATCTGGAAATAACATTTACAGGTCTGAATCTTATCAGCTCTCCAACATGCTCTCCAAATTTCTTTGACTGTAATTTATAAACACAGACTTTCGTTAGAAAAAGTAAAGAATGCAGTGTGACACCTATTTTCAAAAGCAAAGGAGAACCACAATACATGAAGAAAAACTGCATTTGGTGAGAAGTTCCATGATATTAAACTGCTGTGTCTACTAACTTTTAATTCCAGTAAAACCAGATGTCAAGTTGGCATAAAAAGTGAAGGAGAATGTAAGAACAGTAATCCAGAGCAGGTGAGGACGAATGTCAGAGTTGGGGGGAACACTGGGGGGCTGACTTTGAAAAGAAAGAAGATGGTCTCCTCTTCCTTCTTTGATGGGGGTGTTTGGAAAGAATTCATTCTTGCTGCACCTGAAATGGAATACTGCTCATTTAGATGAAAAGCAACTGATAGCTCCCAAAACGGGAGCAGGTTACTTTGGTATTTAGACCTTTCATCTCTATTTCTGCTTTCTATGAAAACAAAGGAAGGGAGGGAGGGAGGGAAAGGAAACTACATGTGTTGTAGAAAGGGAACTACTTCAGTTAACTTAACCTGAGTAGAAACCCCAGCAATGTCACTTGCAGTCAGGAGATTTTGGGCAGATTACTTAACCACACTTTACCAGTGCTTCCATATCTAAAAATGACAGTTGGGCTAACACCTTCTTTCTATGCTAAAATTTTGTGAGCCTGTGATAATAGGGGAAGTGAGTGAGGTTACCCCCATCAAGACATTTAGCACATTGTATTTTTTTCTTTAGATTTATTTAAACTATATTTTTTGTCTTTTTTAATTGAAGTATAGTTGATTTATAATGTGTTAATTTCTGCTGTACAGCAAAGTGATTCAGTTATATATATATACACACACACATTCTTTTTTATATTCTTTTCCATTATGGTTTATCATAGGATATTAGCACATTGTATTTTTTTTAGCTGTATAGCATTATTTTTATGAGAAAAAGATAAATATATGTATATGTGTATAAATATGCTTTTGCTTTTATATGCTTAGGGAAAAAAGGGAGATACCTAAAAAATCACAAATACATTTATCCCTGGAAAGTAGGATTACTCTAGGATAGTGGTTTTCAATGTTTTTTGTCTTAGGACTCATTTAAACCCTTAAAAATTATTGAGGACCCCAAGGAGCTTTGTTTATGTGAGTTATATCTATAGATATTTATTGTATCAGGAGTAAAAACTGAGAACTTGAAAAATATGTTTATTTTTCATTTTAAATTACAATAACCCATTACATGTTAACATAAATAACCTATTTATATAAAAAGCCACATTTTCCATAATTAAAGAAAAACAGTGAGAAGGTAACATTGTTTTATCTTTTGTAACTCTCTCTCTTATTGAAGTATAGTTGGTTTATAATGTTGTGCTAATTACTGCCGTACAGCAAAGTGATCGTTATAGATATACATTCTTTTTTTTAATATTCTTTTCCATTATGGTTTATCATAGGATATTGAATACAGTTCTCTGTAGCACGTTGTATTTTAAATGTCTCTTTGTATCACCCAGTAGATTGTGAGCAAGTTGAGGGCAAGGACTGTGTTTTACCTTTGTTCTAACACATCATAGGTTATCCACGTTTACTAATAAATGAATAAACAAGTAAATGAGTTCTATAGTTAACCATGTGAATTATACAGTACTTACTGACCTACTTTTACATGACTGGCATTGCTCTAGGTAGCTAGTGTGCACTAGGCAGAGGGGCACTGGGTTCTATAAAATTTCTGAAAATGGTGTTGTAAGCATTACCATCCGGATGGTAAATGTCAAGTTTCTTTCCCTGTTCTTCAGGATATATGTAGTGATTTTCGGCCTTATGTGAAGGATGGAAGACTTGGATGCACAAGGGAAAATGGACCAGTTCTTGGTCTTGATGGAAGGACACATGTCAATAAGTGTGTGATGTGTGCTGAGCTATTGTAAGTATCCTCACCCCCAAGCTGGCCAGCAGGTGGACCTGATGAGAATGTACTTGGTTGCTATCCTGAGAACCACTCCACAGAGAGATAAAGTCCTTTTCCTCAAGCATGTTATCCTTTGTCTTTATAAGGTGAAATGGGCCTTGCTCCCAGAGTGGCTTCTTCTCTTTTTAATTCATATTATCTGATAAAGTTTTTTTTTTTTTTTTTTGCGGTACGCGGGCCTCTCACTGTAGATAGGGCTTCCCTGGTGGCACAGTGGTTGAGAGTCCGCCTGCTGATGCAGGGGACATGGGTTCGTGCCCCATTCCGGGAAGATCCCACGTGCCGCGGAGTGGCTGGGCCCGTGAGCCATGGCCGCTGAGCCTGCGCGTCCGGAGCCTGTGCATCCGGAGCCTGTGCTCTGCAACGGGAGAGGCTACAACAGTGAGAGGCCCGCGTACCGCAAAAAAAAAAAAGGAGTCGATAAAGCGGTTATGCTAGTTATTTATTTAATTATAATGACTTGAAAATGCACAGTGTTTTATAAGGCATAATATTTCAAAATTTAAAAGGTGCTCTCTTGTGGAATAATCTAAGTCAGTCATTTGACATGCACTGCTTCATTCAGGCATGTATAGATACCCTCACTGAAGATGACAGTCTAATTTAAAATAATGTCATGTGGCTGAATTTATTAGTTGTATAAAAGGTGGGACTTTATGAAAGGGAAGAACTGTTGGGTTAATCTTTCTCTCAGTGCCTGACACTGCTCTGAGCACTGAGACACAGATATGAGTAAGATCCACAGAGTCTTTAATATTCTGACTGTTAAAGCATAGATTCTCTAATCCGTTTGTCAGCAAGCCTTAAAGTGCTCTATTTATATCACTGGATTTTTAAAATCAGGAGAGAGAAAGATTTAACAGATTAAAGGACTTCACATCTGTCTTTGAAAATTATAGTATGCTGTGTGGAATTCAAGGGCATGTCCTCTCAGGTTTAAAAATAGTTATTATAACTGGTTTCCAGACAGGAAATCATCCTCATTTCCACTTTCTTATCTAGGAGGTATGCACTTTTAGTGCTCAAACCTGCCCTAATTCTATGATCCTGTGTTTCTTTCTATGTGCTAGCTAAAAAAGAGAACCTGACCTCCCTGACTCCTGGTTGGTTTCTTCCTCTGTAGAACTAAGATAGTCTTGTCTATCTCCAAGTTGAACTGCAGTTAGATAATAGATCTGAAAGGACTTAGAAGCTCAGTTCAATGTAGCTTTTATTGACAAGGGTGCTTTTACATGAAGGCAAACAAGTACTTTACAAGGTTTAAAAAAGCTATACATAAGGGTGTGGATGACAACATGTACTTCAAATTCTTAGTTTGGTTTCATCCTTGTCACAGCATTGTTTTAAAGCTCTTGGTTCTTCCTGTTAAAGCAAGTTTTCCTGACAATCTTCTGTGTGTCAATCAAGGAGTCACACCCATCCAGTTTTACAGAACAAGGCTTCTAATTGATTGTCAGTGAGTCAGTTTCACACCCATCCTTATCTTTGGCAATTTTCTGGCTCAAACATTCAAGACAGGCAAAGCTTGTCTCATGTAAGTGGATGGGTTGAGCAAGTTGAGCAAAGGATATGGAAGTGCTTAGCACAGAACTGGACACTGAAGATATGATAAAGTCATAAACCGACCAACTATTTTCTTTTCTTAACAGCTTAAAAGAAGCTGAAGAAAATGCCAAGCGAGAAGGTAAAACCAGAATTCGACGAACTGCTGAAAAGGTAAATTTCTTATCAACACAATTTGGTTCTTGTGGACATAAATATTAACAATTTATACTTGAACCTTTAAGGTAATTCAATCATGTCATTGTTCTTCATTATTACATTGAACTTTTCTCCTTAATTTTAAAGTTTCCCAAGTAGAATTCCTAGTACAATATTCCTAGTATAATATTCCTAAGTATATTAATCACTAGATTCAAAGTTAAAATAGCATTTCCCACCTAAAGCTCAAAATACTCTGCTTGCTTAAAAAAAACAAGACAAAGTTTATGCAAATTAAATTCTGCTTAGTTTCCACCAGACTTCTCTTTGACTTAGTGTAAATTACTTTTGCTTTGAATAAATTAGTTAAAAAAGCAACTTAATATAAATTTGACAGGAGTAACTTGAAAATAATTCCAGAATCTTTTAAACAGTATATCCACTGGTGTATTTTATGTATATTCCCACTGATGCAAATGAGTTATTCATTTTTCCATTATGGTTATTATGTTCAGAGAGGCATGCATTTATAAAGGTCATGCTTCTGATTAAACAAAAACCTCAAACAATTATTGATATTGTTTTTAAAATAACCTTAAAATTAAGGTTTTTCAAATTATTCGATGATTTAGTTTTTCAATCTAGTATAAAAAATTATTCCTTTCGTTAATTGAATATGCATTGTAGATAACACAGCCTGGATTTCTTAAATCACCAAGGTTATTAAACCCTACTTTCAATGAAAGTGATAGCAGCTACTTTGGTAATGAGTAGTCTTTTGTTGAAAAGTCAGAACACCTTAGTTTTAGTCCTTCTCTGGGTGTGTGAAACTGAGCAACTCATCTCTTCTGTCCAGGTCTCAATTTTCATTATTCGTAAAATAAGGAGGCTGGGTAAATGATCTCAATTTTACCCTCCTGTTGGATTCTGATTCTGTGTCCTGCACCCTTTGGTGCTAATAAAAAGATACTATTTTTGTGGATTGTAGGGCATATGTTTTCCTAAGGGGAGACACAGGTGCAATTTTTGGTAGTTAAGAGCTGAACTTCCACTTCATAATGCCATTCAATGAAACAAATGTCACACCCTAAATAGAGCATTCAGAATTTAAATTAAGAAACACAGAGCATTCATAATTATCCATAATGTGTTCAACACTCACTGAGATTTGAAAAGCAATTTTGTTGTGGTGGTTGTTAAATTTCAGTATAACACTTTGGGTCATCTTGTGATATTCAACATTTTATTACTTCATAAACAGGGAGTTTCTTTTCCCTTGTCTTTCATCATGCCTCAGCTACTTTTCCTTCTTTTTGTCTGTGGCTGGGATCATTGTTTTGGTGGGGTCATTGGACATGATTATGTTAAACAGGACTGCATTATTGTGATGGCTCAATATTTGCCCCATAATTAACCTGTCAGTGGGTTGATCACACAGCATTTCTTTAGAATCTCCTTGGATGAATCACAACTTATAAACTGAAATTATCATTGTTTCTTTTATGGGAACCATTGAGCATCAATTTTATTACCACACTGTGATTATCAGGTGACTGTCTTCTGCGTCTGTATTCCTAGATTGTTACAACCAGGAAGTTCGGAACACACCCATTACTCCTCTAAAGACAAATATCTCCTCATTAGATTCTCTTTTAAAGTGTCCTAATGAAGTGTGAGTTATATATTTTTTTAAATCAGAGAATACTAGATCTAGAAAAGGTCCTAAAGAGCAGCTATTCTGAAAACTGCCTTTGTGTTGGTAGTGAGACTGAAGTCTCAAAGGTGATGTGACTTTGCTATGGTCTCCCAGTGAGTTAGAGCCACAGTTTAATTTCCCTTCTGACTCCAAACCACACTCTTTTTTAAAATAAGTTTTTTAATTGAAGTATAATTGATATGCAATATCACGTTAGTTTTAGGTGTACATCACACTGATTTTATATATATATATATATATATATATATACATTCAAAATGGTCACCATGATAAGTCCAGATACCATTTGTCACCATACAAAGTTCTTATAATATTATTGACTATATTCCCTTTGCTGTACATTACATCTCCATGACTTATTTATTTTATAACGGGAAGTCTGTACCACTTAATCCCCTTCACCTATTTCCCCTACCCCACCCCACTCCCCTCCCCACTGGCAACTACCAGTTTGTTCTCTGTATCTATGAGTCTGTTTTATTTGTTCCTTTGTTTTGTTTTTTTAGATTCCACATATAAGGAAAGTCATACAGTAATTACCATTCTCTGTCTCACTTATTTCACTTAGCATAATACCCTTTACAACCCATCCATACTGTCACAAATGGAAAGATTTCATTCTTTTTCATGACTGAATAATATTCCATCCATCCATACATACACATTGTATATATGTATATATCACATCTTCTTTATCCATTCATCTACTGATGAACACTTAGGTTGTTCCACGTCTTGGCTATTGTAAATAATACTGCAGTGAATAAACCATACACTTTATGCTCACTTTTTTTAGCTGAAATGGGAAGATGAGGGTCATACAGTTGAAAAAGGCTACAGAGAAGCATTTTTATAGATTATATTATAGTAATATATGCTATCAAGTAGTGTTTTGGTATAGTGTTTTAAAGTTTATATATATATTTATCATAATTAAATATAACTTTTGTATACACACATACCCACACACATATATATGGCCCTTATCAAATAGAATTTTCAAAACACAGAGAGATACTTCAAAATACTGAATTCAAGCATCAATCAGGAAATTTGTGTGTATAAACCTCTTCTGAATTTTGGGAGGAAGTCACAACCTTTTTAGGTTTTCTAAATAAAGATTAGTCTTGATGGTCTGCATTTCTAAGTGGGTAATGAAGGAAAATTAGGTTCACTCCTGAGGTTTCCACCCGCAGTGTTAGAAATGAACATTGATAAAGGTGGCAGAGTATATATAAAAATGATCCACAGATCCACAGAGAAAACAAATAGAGTAAGCATAATGCTGTTGGATACCATCTTATTCCTTTTTCCTTGCAAACTAAGTAAATTGTTCTTGACTTGTTCCATATTAAGTAGCTCTTAAGTATCTCATCTTACAGATTCTATATTCTGCTCATTGGCAACACTTTTGTTTTGTCTTGGCTGCTGTGTTTTGTTATGTCTTTGCTGGAACCTCACGACAGATCTTTTATTTATTATCTTTTTCCATAGATTTGAAAGTGAACAAAAACTATCTGATTTTAGAAAGTATTTGCTCAGCCTTATTCTTTCCTAGGCTCTTTTACCTTTTAATAAATACACGACATAGTATATACAGGTACCGAGTAATTTGACAATGTAATTACTATTTCTCATTAATACGTTGTGTGTGTTCACCAACACTTTCTAGATATGACATTCTTTGACTATAAATCCATGATGCACATTTTCTAGATTAAAGAATAGAAAAGTGCTAAATGTAATTACTTGTCTTTTTAAAGGATTTCTGCAAGGAATATGAAAACCAAGTGAGGAATGGAAGACTTCCTTGTACACGGGAGAGTGAGCCAGTCCGTGGCCCTGATGGCAGGATGCATGGCAACAAATGTGCCCTGTGTGCTGAAATTTTGTAAGTATAGATGTGGTTTCTTTGAAGTTACTCAAAAGGTGAAGTGGAGAGTGACTAAAATGATGAATAAGAACAATGTTCATGGGAATATTTGTTGTTGAGAATTTTTGAGCTGTTTTATGTCCTCTACAAATCATAATACCACCTAATAAGTAGGCTCTAATGCTATATATTTCTTTTTTAATACAAATGGATTCTAATTTCCAGTAGGATGACTGGATTACAAAATACTTGTTAACATTTTCTCCCATGACCTTTGTAGGCCTTTTTATGAGCTAGTCATAGTACAGAATGAGGGTTAAAAGCAGGCACTAGGACTTTGATTCTTGTCCTTCAGTAATTACCCCATTGTGGCAGAATAGATGGGATGCCCACAAAAAACTCCATGTTCATATGTGAACTGGATTAACTCTGTCTTTTCATCTTGGACATCTGACCCTGGGGGAAGAGCAAATCCCACAACATATAAATTATGGCACTTATAAAGATGGCTCAGGAAAGGTCTCATCACATTTCTTTTTAGATCCTTGAACTCTATGAGCTCTTTCCTACACTTTCTGACTGCCAGTTCTTGTTTTGGCCAGCTAATGTCTCTTCTATGGTTTGCATTTCAAGATTATCCTTCCTTGGATGAAATCTCCTAAAATCACTAATTAAATTCAGTCTTTATAACACTTGATAATTTTATTTTATAATAGTCATCATAGTTGGTATTTGTATAATTATTTCTAGTACTGTTTGTTGACTGTCACTCTTCTCTACTGGTCTGTAAGTTCTAAGAAGATAGGGTATGTGTTTATACTGTAAACTACTGAACTATATGCCCAGAGTGCTTTCCAATGCTTGCCGAAAAATAATTACTAACCAAATGTTGAATAAATAAGTGAATGAATGAACGTATGGACAAAGATCCCTGCTCTCAAGAAGCTTAAGGCTAATAGTAAAAATAATCCTTGGATGTACACACACACACACGCACACACACACACAGACACACATACATTGCAAGACAGAATGAAAACTATCCTATAAGAGAAGAATATACAAGTATGAAAACACACTGAAAGATGTAGAACTCATTTCCACTTTGAGGTATGGGATGTCTTCTTAAAGAAGGTAGAATTTAAGCTGGGGAGGTTTAAAAGGGAAGATGACAAAAAAAAAGGAAAAAAAGATTGTTACAGTGGAAGGAAATGGCAAACTTAAAGGCAAAATGAAAGGGGTTCTTTGGGGAAATGGTGAAGATTTCAATTTCATAAGGGGCTTTAGGGTGATTTGAAAATGTTTGTTCTAAAACTCAGGAACACTTAGCTGTTTTTTTCCACTTGCATCTAAATGACTATTTTGTAGCTTGAAGATTCAAAACATCTATATTCACTTCCTTATTTTTGTTTCTTTCTCCAGCAAACAGCATTTTTCAGAAGAAAAAAATAAAGCAGATGAACGCCTGAGAAAGGCTAAAGAAAAAGTTAAAAGAGAAACTGAGGTGAGGATTAGTTTGATCAATTCAGCTACGACTTTTGTAGGGTGTGTGTGTGTGTACTTTACTCTAGAATGCATTTTCAATATTTATTTATTTTTCCTCCACTACTAATGGGTTTCTGGAGACTAATTTTTAGTTACTATTTTATAAGATTTAGAATACTTATGACATTACAATTTTTAGCTCTATTTGGAGGAAATTAAGGCACATTAGTAAAAACAGTTCTACACTCCTGAATGAAGGTGATATATCAAGCCTTATCTGAGTTCAAAGCTGATATACATTCTTCAAATTTGTGACAGTTGTTTTGGGGGTTTTCATTTTGAAAGCAATAGCAATGTAAAATTTTAATATGATCCTTTTAAAATCATACGACATTCTACTTTAAAAACACCTCTTAACTAGTCATCTCCCTTTTTTCCACTGCTGCCATCTTAGCACAGATACCTAATAGCTTTCTTTTGCATTGATACATTAGCATCCTGCCTGTTCTCTATACTTCTAGCCAACATCTTCCTCAATCTTCAAGATTCAATTATTCTTCCATGTTGTTTTCACAGAGTAAGAAATACTTCCATGAACCAATGGCATTATGAAAATCTAATGTTTACAGGTATTCTAGAGTGTATTTGGACCATTTCACTCCATTAAAGAGACCCTATTTAACTTATTTCTTAGAGTTATCCCACCTTCTATGAAGTGTAGTTCAGTTTCATAAAATAGCTCATTCCCGTAGTCCACCTTCTGCCTTCATGTAACTGTATCTTAATTGCTAAGGCCTGTTTCAACTGCTTTCTTTCCTTCAGTCCTAGGTTACACAGTCCTTTTAATTTTAGCTGTTAAATGTCCCTCAACTATCCTATCTTTCACTTTCAATTTCTTCCTTCCTTTCTCTCTTCCTTTTTTCTCCCTTCCTTCCTCCCTCCCTACCTCCTTCCCTCCCTCCCCCCTTCTCCCTTCCTTCCTTCTTCCCTCCTTTCTTCCTTCCTTCCTCCCGTCCTCCCTCTTTCCCTCTCTCCCTCCCTCCCTTCCTTCCTTCTCTTCTATAGTTTCCCTAGCTTCAGTCTTTAGTCACTTAAACCCTCCACACATCCGACTGGATAATCTTTCTAAAACAAAGATTTGATTAGGTCCTTCTCTGCTATAAATATTGTTTTCCATTTCCTAAGAATAAAGTCCAAAGTCCTTTCAAAGTTTAGTCATCTGATTTTGACTTTCTTCAAAGTCTCCTTTTAACGAGTTCCCAAACCTTCCTCTTTGTGTCCTGCTAATTCTTTAGCCACTATACTCCTGACTATAATAGATTATCTCAAAATAACATATTCTTTTACGCCTGTGTCTTTGCATATCATAATTCCTCCTGGAGGACTTTTTTGCCACATTGTTCTCCTAGGCACATTCTAAAGATACAACTCAAATATAAGCTCTTCTCTGAACTTCCTTGGATCATTCTTTCCTATATGCTAGTGCATACTTAATTTAGACATGTGTCATATCCCTTAGCTTTTTATATTGCAATTCCTTATCCTTTTCACTTGACATAAAAGTGCTAAATCACATTCATATTTAATCCCTTTAATTTATTTGTTGAACACTTAAATGGATGAATCTTAATTTATTTATTTATTTTTAAAATTATTTTTGGCTGCACTGGGTCTTCGTTGCTGCACACAGGCTTTCTCTAGCTGCAGCGAGCCGGGGCCACTCTTCATTGCAGTGCACGGGCTTCTCATCGTGGTGGCTTCTCATGTTGTGGAGCACGGGCTCTAGGCGTGCGAGCTTCAGTAGTTGCAGCATGTGGGTTCAGTATCTGTGGCTCGTGGGCTCTAGAGCGCAGGCTCAGTAGTTGTGGCTCATGGGCTTAGTTGCTCCACGGCATGTGGGATCTTCCCGGACCAGGGCTCGAACCCGTGTCCCCTGCATTGGCAGGCAGATTCTTAACCACTGCGCCACCAGGGAAGCCCCAAATGGATGAATCTTACAAGAAGAGAAATATCACAAAACTTTTGGACAATTATACATCCTAAATGTTTTATTTTTTTATCCTTAATTCCTCTTTTCCAACATCTTTGATAAAGAGTATCTAAAGTTTATAGAGAACCATATCTAAACTGTCTCATTTTCTTTATTCAGAAACTCTGCAGTGAGTATCAGGATCATGCAATGAATGGAATCCCTTTCTGTACCAAAGAAAATTACCCTGTTCGTGGCCCAGATGGGAAAATGCATGGCAACTTGTGTTCCATGTGTCGAGACTTCTAGTGAGTACAGAGTTTTAGAATGTCGAAGAGAAAAGGGAACCTACAGTAATCTAATAGAACTAGCTTGTTTCATAGATGGTCAGACTGGGAAGGGAGTTCAAGAAGTTACATGGAGAATGTAAGTAATAGAGCTGGGAATAAGTACTTAGAGCATTTATGCCAAGATGTCTCTTACCCCCGACACTCATTCTCTTAGCACTGGAACATCCTGACTTATGCAAATATCAAATTCTCCCTACTGCTGAAGCTTTATATTGTGAACCCGTTGTACAAGTTTATAGGCATCTCATCTTCCAGAGAGGCAAAGACCCAAAGTTAACACTTACTGCAGAAACTGATTATTGAAGTTGCCCATGAAACAACCATGAACTCTTATTAAATTACAGTAAATGTTACTTTATATAATGTGACATTTCTCAGTAAGTTATAACTGAGTTTGGTTTCAAAATTTGGGACTGTACTCAGTTTATCTGATTGAGTTCAGATTAAGTAGTTGACTACATTTAGAATCTTTGGTCTTTTGTAATTTGATTGACAACCAGGTATGGTTGAAATACCATCAGTTAACTGTACATACCATGCAGTTCCATTGTACAAAGCAAATTTAGGCTCATTTGGTTTATCAATGTATGGAAATTATTAACATTTTTCCACCCATCCTACATTTTCTTACAGATAACACAGCCATGAGTAAGCAATACATGTAAACTGAATTAATAAAGCTACGGCATACACGACGTGGTAGATAGAACATAGACTTGAGAGGAGAAATTTGGGTTAGTTATTGTCATATCCTGAGATTATAAGCAAAGCCCTCACCACCTCACCTTGTCTCTGTGAAACAAGGGGACCAGTCAATGTGCTTTATTAAGGCCACTTTCAGGCTCCAGGTGTAATGTCACCACGGTACTAGTTTTTTTTTGTTTTTTTTTTTTTTTACGGTACGCGGGCCTCTCACTGTTGTGGCCTCTCCCATTGCGGAGCACAGGCTCCGGACGCGCAGGCTCAGCGGCCGTGGCTCACGGGCCTAGCCACTCTGCGGCATGTGGGATCTTCCCAGACCGGGGCACGAACCCGCGTCCCCTGCATCAGCAGGCGGACCCCCAACCACTGCGCCACCAGGGAAGCCCACGGTACTAGTTTTGATATCTCCTTGATGAACACTGATGATGTTCCTTTTCTGACCACAGCCAAGAAAGGTAATTTAGAGAAAGCAAGTCTCCCAAATCCACAAGTAACGCTATCTTTATTTCAGTGTTATGCAGAAACTATGAAGAAGTTATGGTATCTTATACTGGAGGCTGTTTTGTTGCTTCTCATTAGTATGTGGTGATAAAGGGGCAAAGTTGCTCCTTCTTGAGGAGGGAGGACAGATTAGCAATGCAGAAATGTGGAGAAACCATTGACTGTGTTTGGTCCTATGGATCTGTCCTGTTTTTGTTTTGTTTTGTTTTTTCTAATTCAGCCAAGCAAAAGCTGAAGAAAAGAAAAAGGCTGAAGCAAAAGCAAGAAGTAAAAGAGAACCTGGAAAAGCAGACTCATATGCAGTGAGTAGACTGTAATTTGAACACACTTCAAAGAGCCTAAAGGCTGGAATATTGCCCTGCAAAAATCCCCAGAAAAACTTAACCTTTCAATCTGGAGATGACATTGAGATGAATGATATGGGAGTTGATCAATTCT
Source organism: Delphinapterus leucas (assembly GCF_059928025.1). Classification (NCBI taxonomy): domain Eukaryota; kingdom Metazoa; phylum Chordata; class Mammalia; order Artiodactyla; family Monodontidae; genus Delphinapterus; species Delphinapterus leucas. Next base: position 125,706,182 of record NC_143131.1, read on the forward strand.
TGCTGCTTCAGAGACTAACTCTGTACAGTAAAAAGAACTTATTTGCAGTCTGAAAAAAAAATGATCTAGTTCTAGTTTCATCATTTACAGACTATGCTAGCTTTTGCTTACCACTTTCCTGAGACACTTAGTGTATATTTTCTACATGTGAATTTTTGAAATTTCACATCTGAGTTGGGTTCAGAATACATTGTACACACATAGAAAACATAGTTTTTACCTTTGAAATATTACAATATTCATTTTCATGGCTTTATATAAGTTACCGTTAACTTCTTTAGATGATGAAAGTCTCCTAATCTTCCCTCTAAGTTCTATTCTTTTTCTTATCCAACCATCCTCCCTAACACAGCTGGAGTAAAGTTTCAAAATATTAACTAGATCATAATACTGCTCTTCTTAAAATGCACAAATAACTCATTATCAACTAAAGGATGCATTTCAATCTCCTTAACTCTCTTATTTGGCTCCTTACCGTCATTCAGAAATTCATGTTCTGCTATAGGCCAGGTAGTTTCTGACATGTGCTTCTCAGCTTATTTTAGCAATCTAAAATGTGTATTTCTCAATCCATTTCTTAACCAGGAAAATCCTATTTACTCTTCAAAGTCTCACTCAAAGTATCCTAGTTCCCTGACATCTTCCCTGATTTCCACAATCAGATTTCATGGTCCCAACCTCTGAGTTCTCAGATTTTCTTGTACCTGTGTTTGCACTTATTTTATTCTATTTAGATTATAGTGGAGTTTACTTATCTACCTCTTTTATTATACATCCTATTATGTCTTATTTGTTTCCATCTCTTAGCAAATCACGAGGGTTTTTTTTGTTCAATTGAATTTTATATTTGAGAGAAAACACAACTAAAATCCTGGGCTCAAAGATTAGTTTCTACCAATGTAGATGCTTCAAACTTCTGCTCTGAATGGGAATAAAACGTGTGTCCAAATTACCTTCTCTATCTTGGCAAAAGCTGTGCAGACCATACCTCAAGTTTATGAGAAATGGAAAACTCCTCTGCACCAAAGAGAGTGACCCCACCAAGGGCCCAGATGGGAAAATGTATGACAGCCCCTGCTCCATGTGTGCGACTATGATGTGAGTAGAGCTGCTGCTGGGAAAATGAGGGAGGGTTTTGTCCTTTCTGCTTCATTTCTCTTTTTTGGAGCTTTATTCTATTTTGTTTCTTAAATTGTGTTTGTTTCTTATCAATGGCATTTTTTTGTGACACATTTTTGCACAATGTCATAATTGTCAAAGAATGATTCCTGCATATCAATCACTGGTTGAGTTCCCGTGGAAGTGTAAATGACATGAAACAAGGATCATACCCTTGCAGAGTGGGATATGAAATCATCTGAAAACACGACAGATCACTAGCAAACATATCAATATGCCAAACAGTACATCAGTTCATACATGGTTCATAATATATATAACTGTAATAACTGAATGATATTTGAATATTTTAGATCACTTTCAATCTGGAGATTCTATGATTCTTACTCATCTCTTTTTAAATCACTCTTTTTTAGCCAAGCAGAAAAAAAAGAAAAGAGGGAAGATGAATCAAAAAGTAAAAGGCAATCTAAGAATACATCTTCCTTTGAGGTGAGGGGACCTTCTTCAACAAGTCAGAGGCATATGGACCTGGGATCCATAGATGGCATTCAGGGAACCCATAAATTCCCTTAAACTGTATGAAACATTGATACAGTTTGTGGTTTGTGTATTTGTTTATATGTGTGCACGTACACATGTGCATATGTGACTATTTCTAGGTTGAGGGTCTGTAACTTTGATCATTTAAAAATATTCACGTCTTCAAAGTTAAGAACCATTCTAAAATTTGCTAAGTGCTGACCGCCATTTAAGAAAAATGTATAAACTTCAGCAGTTTTTGCAATCTGATCCAACCCGTGTTCAACACCTCAAACTTCCCTCCTTGATTTCACAGGAGTTGTGCAGGGAATACCGCAAATCCATGAATAATGGACATCTTCTTTGCACTAGAGAGAACGACCCCATCCAGGGCCCAGATGGGAAGGTGCATGTCAACCTCTGCTTCATGTGTGAGGCTTTCTTGTGAGTAGAGCTTGGGGCTTCTGAGGCAGTGGGGACAGGGAACTGCTAAGGGCAGTTTTCCGACAATTATGAATAATGCGTTTTCCTCTTCAGTGTAAAACTTCAGTGTAGTTTTCCTCTTCTTTTTTTTTTTATTTTTTGCGGTATGCAGGCCTCTCACTGTTGTGGCCTCTCCTGTTGCGGAGCACAGGCTCCGGACGCGCAGGCTCAGCGGCCATGGCTCACGGGCCATGTGGGATCTTCCCGGACCGGGGCACGAACCCGTGTCCCCTGCATCGGCAGGCGGACTCTCAACCACTGCGCCACCAGGGAAGCCCAGTTTTCCTCTTCTTGTGTGTCACATTTAAATGAACTAAAAAACAAACAAACACACAAAAAACTCCAAAACCAAGTGGAGAGCTTTCAGATGATAACTACTGTGATATAAAAAATGCAGAATAATTTCAGGACATTTCAGAAAGAACTCCGAATCCTTTTTTCAGAGAAGAGAATACTCTATGACAACCATACTAATTGCTTTTAGTTTTCTGAAGGATTATCAGCTGAAAGAGGAAATGCATGAGATTACATGTAATATATTGATATCATTATGGTGCATGGCAAATTTTAGGAATTTTTGTTTTGTGTTGGTTCATGATTTTTATTTCTACTCGTTCTGTGTGACCTCAAGGAACAGAATTAAAATTGATGAGAGATATAGGGAGACATATTTGGGCACAACATGAAGATGAACTCTGCAATAGTTAGAGAAAGGCTGCTTTAGGAATGATGATTTTGTTGTATAGGAGTTGAATACCTCATTTACAGGAGACTAAAGTATGACTTTACAATAGACAACATGGTATGTCCTCTCAAACCAGAGTCTGCTGTAAAGGCCTTAAGTCTTTGTCCCAAGGGATACTCTATTTTCTATATGCCCAGAATCTCTGAAAGGATTCAGTCATTCCGTCTTCCCTAGTGGAGAGCAATACAACCCAGCAGATTTGTCCCATAGTGTAAGTGAGCCATGGAAGCATTAAAAAATCTGTTAGATGGACGTCATGATGATGACCATATAATTATCATAACCAACATTTATTGGCATATAATCGGCATATACTTGGGTTTTGCTACCCAATCTCATTTAATCTTCACAACAACCGTATGAAATGGGTTCTGTATTATCCCAAGTTATAGATGGAAAAAAATTAAGGCCCAGAGAAGATGAGAATGATGGAAATTTCGGCCCAGGAAAAATGAAGAAAATGATAAGATTTCTCAATGTAGGGTGTAGACAGGGTATAATTATTTAGCAAAACCATTATCAACTTCTGGTAGTAACATCTGCCTGTTACGCTCATCTCAGTCTGTTTTTCTTTACCTTAATCTTTCAGAGATGAGGAAGTAAGTCTGCCACCTAGTGGTCATCTCTGCTGTTTCCTCTGACAAGTTTCCATTATGAAAAGAAAATGCTTCTTAAATTTTATAGTCGACTTAGACTCACAGTAAAGTTTGGATCAGTATCCATATAAAGAAGTATAAGAAACCCCACAATTTTGGAGCTATTTTAGTTAGTTTGTTCCATCAATATAAAAATTCCTTATCCAATTAAAATTTTATTGCCTCATATTTTATGGATATGTTAGCAAAGGCTATTGCCTTTCTTAAGAACCATACTTCCCTCCATAGTCATTTCTTAAACACTTTAATATCATATACAAATAGTGTTTTCAACTTTTAAAAAAGTTTTAAATTGATCAATGAGCAGTTTTTACGTTGACTGTAATGTATGAAAACGTTTTAGCAAATTATTTTTGTCTCTACAACATGATTGAATTATCTGCATTATAGATCTAATTATGCTGCAGACTGAGTATATTGAACTCAATTTCTAACACTGTTACTCATCCAAAATGGTTAACAGCTATTACTCTCATTTCATTTTCATCATGTGCCTGTTTTTTTGTTGTTTTTATTTATTTTATTTATATAAATAAAATTTATTTATTCATTTTTGGCTGTGTTGGGTCCTCACTGCTGCACATGGGCTTTCTCTAGTTGTGGTGAGCAGGGGGCCACTCTTCCTTGCGGTGCACGGGCTTCTCATTGCGGTGGTTTCTCTTGTTGCAGAACACGGGCTCTAGGAGCACGGGCTTCAGTAGTTGTGGCACGTGGGCTGAGTAGTTGTCGCTTGTGGGCTCTAGGGCGCAGGCTCAGTAGTTGTGGCACACGGACTTAGTTGCTCTGCGGTATGTGGGATCTTTCCGGACCACGGCTCGAACCCGTGTCCCCTGCATTGGCAGGCGGATTCCTAACCACTGCGCCACCAGGGAAGCCCAATATGCCTGTTTTTGGAGTGTTCACTTTCAATAATGCTTACAATGCTGATGATAACAATCACTTTTATCAATCACTTTTTTATGTACCGGATACTAATTCTAACTGCTTTACATGTATCAACTTATTTAATGCTCACAACAGTCCTATGAGAGAAGTATTCTTATTACCTCTTCTATCCCTCCACTCCATTTCCCCATTTAAAGATGAGAAAACACAGAGAGGTTAAGACACTTTTTGTGTTCCTTATTCTATTTGGCTGCAGAGTCTTTCTTCTTAACTAACTTTCTTCTTAATCACCATGCTATACTGCCTCCCAGAAGCTAAATATCACAACTTTATAAACAGTTCTGCACCTTTTGCAGATGTAAAAGAATCAGCAAATAAGAAAGTCCTATTCCAGGATATTTGCTGGGAAGCTAAATAGGTTTACTCATTAATTAAGGGGTTTTCCCTTGAACACCATTCTCTTGAGGTGTGGTAAATCATTCTAATTATTACCCAATAAAATTACACCTACTATGAGTGGATCTTTGGAGTTGCTTGAGAATAATCAAAGCAATGAATGATCAACCTGTGAATGTTAAGAATCTATACTACTGTATTAAGATTCTTCTGTCTCTCTTTTTTCCTGTTTCTTACAGTCAACAAGAAGAAAGAGCAAGAGCAAAGGCTAAAACTGCAAAGGTAATCTTCTCACAAATTCTTATATTATACCCTGACATTTTTTCTCTGCAATAACATTCTAGATATCTCATTAGCATAAATGTTTTCCTGTTTTTTATGGGACAGAGAAAGATAAATATCATATGATATTGCTTACATGTGGAATCTTAAAAAATGGTACAAATGAACCTATGAAACAGAAATAGAGTCACAGATGTAGAAAACAATCTTATGGTTACCAAAGGGGAAATGGGGGTGGATAAATGGGGAGACTGGAATTGACATATACATAGTACTATATGTAAAACAGATAACTAATAAGAACCTACTATATAGCACAGGGAACTCTACTCAATACTCTGTAATGACCTATATGGGAATAGAATCAAAAAAGAGTGGATATAGGTATATGTATAACTGATTCACTTTGCTGTATAGCGGAAACTAACAAACATTGTAAGTCAACTATACTCCAATAAAAATTAATTTAAAAAAATGAATAAATATAACCTTTAACCTGGAAAAAAAAGTCTTAAGTACAAGTTTCCTGAGTATCAATTTTATTTCATGATAATTCAAAATTTAAGGTTTAGTTCATAAAAAATGGAGTTTAACTTATTTGGCTTTTCTTAAGATTTCTGTTGTCAGGCACAGGTTATTACTATCAATTTTTACAATTTACTAATTTCAGGTTACATAATTCCTACCTCTTAGCTATTTTAAAGAGAGAGTACAACATCCCTATCATTCACATTAGTTCAATTTACAAAACAAAGAGCACATATATTATCATATTTGATCTTTGTCAGCACCCAGCTATGGAGGAATACTAGTATTTTCACTTTCAATTATGACTATTAATTAAATCCTTTGACTTTCTAATTATTTTTAATCTACTTCACATTTCTATAATTTTACAATTTTATAAGCAGCAGAGCAAAGTCTGTCATTACACAGATGTAGGATTACTCTCACATAGCCTTACACAAGGTTTACCTTTATTTATTCTGTTTCCTGACAACAGCTTCAAAAGTATAAGCCTAATAATTTGGGGGGGAAAGTTGACACAGTTTAAAATGTTGCCTTTAAACTGATTCATTTTCTCAGTAACTTTCTGTTACCTGGAACCATCTTTTTATTAGTAATTCAGAATTGAAAATTTGTTTTATCCCTAATGTTTGATCAGTTTCTAAATCCTATTAGATTTTTCAAATGGTCTTAACACATTCCTCCTCCTCTCCACTCCCATTGTTACTCTTCTGTTTCAAATATGCATCCCCCATCCCTGGACTTTATCAAGTAACTCCCAGAAAGGTGTCAGTTTCTCCAGGCATCATACTTTCATATTTGTTCTCTCTCCCATATCTTTGTTTCAGATATGTCTTTCTTTCTTTTTTTTTAATAGATCCTTATTGGAGTATAATTGCTTCACAATACTGTGTTAGTTTCTGTTGTACAACAAAGTGAATCAGCCATATGCATACATATGTCCCCATATTCCCTCCCTCTTGAACCTCCCTCCCATCCTCCCTATCCCACCCCTATAGGTTATCACAAAGCACCGAGCTGATCTCCCTGTGCTATGCGGCTGCTTCACACTAGCTATTTTACATTTGATAGTGTATATATTGTCAATGCTACTTTCACTTCGCACCAGCTTCCCCCTTCCACCCTGTGTCCTCAAGTCCACTCTCTATGTCTACATCTTTATTCCTGCCCTGCAACGAAGTTCATCAGTACCATTTTTTTTTTTAGATTCCATATATATGCGTTAGCATCAGTATTTGTTTTTCTCTTTCTAACTTACTTCACTTGTATGACAGACCCTAGGTCCCTCCACCTCACTACAAATAACTCAATTTCGTTTATTTTTATGGCTGAGTAATATTCCACTGTATATATGTGCCACATCTTCTTTATCCATTCATCTGTCGATGGACACTTAAGTTGCTTCCATGTCCTGGTTATTGTAAATAGAGCTGCAATGAGCATTGTGGTAAATGTCTCTTTTTGAATTGTGGTTTTCTCAGGGCATATGCCCAGTAGTGGGATTGCTGGGTCGTATGATAGTTCTTTAAAGAAACTCCATACTGTTCTCCATAGTGGTTGTATTAATTTACATTCCCACCAGCAGTGCACAAGTGTTCCCTTTTCACCACACCCTTTCCAGCATTTATTGTTTCTAGATTTTTTGATAATGGCCATTCTGACTGGCCTGAGGTGATACCTCATTGTAGTTTTGATTTGCATTTCTCTAATAATTACTGATGTTGAGCATCTTTTCAGGTGCCTCTTGGCCATCTGCATGTCTTCCTTGGTGAAATGTCTATGTCTTCCACCCAGTTTTTAACTGGATTGTTTGTTTTTTTTGATATTGAGCTCCATGAGCTCTTTGTATATTTTGGAGATTAACCCTTTGTCTGTTGTTTCATTTGCGAATACTTTCTCCCATTCTGAGGGTTATCTTTTTGTCTTGTTTATGGTTTCCTTTGCTGTGCAAATGCTTTTAAGTTTAATTAAGTCCCGTTTGTTTATTTTTGTTTTTATTTCCAATACTCTAGGAGGTTGGTCAAAAAAGATCTTGCTATGGTTTATGTTATAGAGTGTTTTTTCTATGTTTTCCTCTAACAGTTTTATAGTGTCTGGTCTTACATTTAAGTCTTTAATCCATTTGGAGTTTTTTTTTGTGTAGAGTTAGGTAGTGTTCTAATTTCATTCTTTTACATGTAGCTGTCCAGTTTTCCCAGCACCACTTATTGAAGAGGCTGTCTTTCCTCCATTGTATGTTCTTGCCTCCATTGTTGTAAATTAGGTGCCCATATGTGTGTGGGTTTATCTCTGGGCATTTTATCCTGTACCACTGATCTATATTTCTATGTCTTTATTACTGTAGCTTTGTGGTATAGTTTGAAGTCAGGGAGCCCGATTCCTCCAACTCTGCTTTTCTTAAGATTGCTTTGGCTATTCGGGTTCTTTTGTGTTTCCATACAAATTGTAAAATTTTTTGTTCTAATTCTGTGAAGAATGCCACTGGTAGTTTGATAGGGATTGCACTGAATCTGTAGATTGCTCTGGGTAGTATAGTCATTTTCACAATATTGATTCTTCCAATCCAAGAACATGGTATATTTCTCCATCTGTTTTTGTCATCTTTGATATTTTTCATTAGTGTTTTATAGTTTTCTGAGTACGAGTCTTTTGCCTCCTTAGTCAGGTTTATTACTAGATAAGTTTATTCCTTTTGTTGCAATGGTAAATGGGAGAGTTTCCTTAATTTCTCTTTCTGTTTTTCATTGTTGGTGTATAGAAATGCAAGAGATTTCTGTGCATTAATTTTGTATCCTGCAACCCTCCAAATTCATTGCTTAGTTCTAATAGTTTTCTGGTGGCGTTTTTAGGATTCTCTATGTATAGTATCATGTCATCTGCAAACAGTGACAGTTTTATTTGTATTCCTTGTATCAGTTTTATTTGTATTCCTTTTAGTTCTTTTTTTCCCTCTGATTGCCATGGCTAGGACTTCCAAAACTATGTTGAATAAGAGTGGCGAGAGTGGACATCCTTGTCTTGTTGCTGATCTTAGTGGAAATGTTTTCAGTTTTTCACCATTGAGTATGATGCTTGCTGTGGCTTTGTCATATATGGCCTTTATTATGTTGAGATAGGTTCCCTCTATGCCCATTTTCTGGAGAGTTTTTATCATAAACGGGTGTTGAACTTTGTCAAAAGCTTTTTCTGCACCTATTGAGATGATCATATGGTTTTTATTCCTTAATTTGTTAATGTGCTGTACCACACTGATTGATTTGCGTATACTGAAGAATCCTTGCATCCCTGGGATAAATCCCACTGGATCATGGTGTATGATACTTTTAATGTGCTGTTGGATTCTGTTTGCTAGTATTTTGTTGAGGACTTTTGCATCTATGTTCCTCAGTGATATTGGTCTATAGTTTTCTTTTTTTGTGATATCTTTTTCTGGTTTTGGTATCAGGGTGATGGTGGCTTCGTAGAATGAATTTGGGAGTGTTTCTCCCCCTGCAATTTTTTGGAAGAGTTTGAGAAGGATGGGTGTTAGCTCTTCTCTAAATGTTTGATAGAATACACCTGTGAAGCCATCAGGTCCTGGACTTCTGTTTGTTGGAAGATTTTTAATTATGATTTCAATTTCATTACTGTTTATATTGATAGGTCTGTTCATATTTTCTAATTCTTCCTGGTTCAGTCTTGGAAAATTGCACCTTTCCAAGAATTTGTCCATTTCTTCGTGGTTGTCCATTTTATTGTCATATAGTTGTTTGTAGTAGTCTCTTATAATCCTTTGTATTTCTGCAGTGTCATTTGTGGTTTCTCCTTTTTCCTTTCTAACTTTACTGATTTGCACCCTCTCCCTTTTTTTCCTCGATGAGTCTAGCTAAGGCTTTATCAATTTTGTTATCTTCTCAAAGAACCAGCTTTTAGTTTTATTGATCTTTCCTATTGTTTTCTTCATTTCTATTTCATTTATTTCTGCTCTGATCTTTATGATTTCTTTTCTTCTACTGACTTTGGGTTGTCTTTGTTCTTCTTTCTCTAGTTGTTTTTTTTTTTTTTCCTCACGGTACGCGGGCCTCTCACTGTTGTGGCCTCTCCCGTTGCAGGGCACAGGCTCCAGACGCGCAGGCTCAGCGGCCATGGCTCACGGGCCCAGCCACTCTGCAGCATGCGGGATCTTCCTGGACCGGGGCACGAACCCGTGTCCCCTGCATCAGCAGGCAGACCCTCAACCACTGCACCACCAGGGAAGCCCTCTCTAGTTGTTTTAAGTGTAGGTTTAGGTTGTTTACTTAAGATTTTTCTTGTTTCTTGAGGTGAGATTGAATGCTATAAACTTCCCTCTTAGAACTGCTTTTCCTGCATCCCATAGGTTTTGCGTTGTCGTGTTTTCCTTGTCATTTGTTTCTATGTATTTTTTAATTTCTTCTTTGATTTCTTCAGTGATCTCTTGGTTATTTAGTAGCACACTGTTTAGCCTCCATGTATTTGTGGGTTTTACAGTTTTTTTCCTTTAATTGACTTCCAGTCTCATAGTGTTATAGTCAGAAAAGATGCTTGATACGATTTCAATTTTCTTAAATTTTCTGAGGCTTGATTTGTGACCTAAGATGTGATCTATCCTGGAGAATGTTGTATGTGCACTTGAAAAGAAAGTGTACTCTGCCACTTTCGGGTGGAATGTTCTATAAATATCAATTAAATCTATCTGGTCTATTGTGTCACTTAAAGTTTGTCCTTCCTTATTTATTTTCTGTTTGGATGATCTGTCCATTGGTGTAAGTGGGGTGTTAAAGCCCCCTACTATTATTGTGTCACTGTCGATTTCTCTTTTCATGGTTGTTAGCATTTGCCTTATGTATTGAGGTGCTCCTATATTGGGTGCATAAACATTTGTAACTGTTATATCTTCTTCTTGGATTGATCCTTTGATTGTTATGTAGTGTCCCTCCTTATCTCTTGGAACAGTCTTCATTTTAAAGTCTATTTTATCTGGTACAAGTATTGCTACTCCAGCTTTCTTTTGATTTCCATTTGCATGGAATATCTTTTTCCATGCCTTCACTTTCAGTCTGTATGTGTCCCTAGGTCTGAAGTGGTGTCTTGTAGACAGCATATATATGGGTCTTGTTTTTGTAACCATTCGGCTAGTCTGTGTCTTTTGGTTGGGGCATTTAATCCATTTACATTCAAGGTTATTATCAATATGTATGTTCCTATTACCATATTCTTGATTGTTTTGGGTTTGTTTTTGTGGGTCTTTTTCTTCTCTTGTGTTTCCCACCTAGAGAAGTTTCTGTAGCATTTGTTGTAAAGCTGGTTTGGTGGTGCTGAATTCCCTTAGCTTTTGCTTGTCTGAAAAGCTTTTGATTTCTCCATCAAATCTGAATGAGATCCTTGCTGGGTAGAGTAATCTTGGGTGTAGGTTTTTCTCTTTCATCACTTTAAGTATATCCGGCCACTCCCTTCTGGCTTGCAGAGTTTATGCTGAAAAATCAGCTGATAACCTTCTGGGGATTCCTTTGTATGTTATATTTTGGTTTTCCCTTGCTGTTTTTAATATTTTTTCTTTGAATTTAGTTTTTGTTAGTTTGATTAATATGTGCCTTGGTGTGTTTTTCCTAGGGTTTATCCTGTATGTATACTCTCAGTTTTTCCAGGAAGCTTCCCCTTCCAGGCCTGTTGAATCTCCTCACCTTGATCTTTCCTAGCTTTTATAGACTGTGATGTGCAACACATCATAAACATATATATTTTATATTGCTCTCCACCAATTTTATCAGCCTTCTTCTGCACCAATATTTAAGCACCCTCAAAAGAATGCTGATGGTAAATATTTACAGATCCACTATAGTGACATCACAATTCTGAGTCTATGATAGAAGCCTTTTATTTTTTTATTTTTTTAATTTTTTAAATTTAATTAATTTATTTATTTTGGACTGCATTGGGTCTTCGTTGCTGCACACGGGCTTTCTCTAGTTGCAGTGAGTGGGGGGCTACTCTTCATTGTGGTTCGCAGGCTTCTCACTGCAGTGGCTTCCCTTGTTGCAGAGCACGAGCTCTAGGTGTGCAGGCTTCAGTAGTCGTGGCAGGCAGGCTCAGTAGTTGTGGCGCACGAGCTTAGCTGCTCTGTGGTATGTGGCATCTTCCCAGTCCAGGGCTTGAACCTGTGTCCCCTGCATCGGCAGGTGGATTCTTAACCACTGCACCACCAGGGAAGCCCCGATAGAAGACTTTTAAATGCTTACTGACTTACTGCTACATGTAATCACTTTTCTTTTTACTTCTTACTCTGCATTACTTATTCTTCATAATAGACAAAAGTGTAGGGAGGATAGGAAACCACTCTGAGAACATATTTTCTTCATTTTCCAGGAACTCTGCAATGAATGTCTCTGCTTTTTCTAGCTTCTAGAGGCCGTTCATGTTCCTTGGCTCCTGGACTGTTTCCATCGTCTTCAAGGCCAACAACATTGCATCTCTAATTGTTCTTCTGTAGTCATATCTCCCTCTCCCTCTCTCCCGTCTTACTCTTCCAGTTTTAAGGACTGACCCTTTTAATTTCATTGGGCATACTAGGATAATCCAGGATAATATCCCTATCTCTAGGTCCTTAACTTAAACACATCTGCAAAGTCCCCCCTGCCCTGCAGTATATTCACAGGTTCTGGATATCTGGACTTGGACAAATTTGGGGGCAGGAGCTATTATTCTGCCAACCACAAATTGCTTTACGAAAGGGACAATAAATCATTCTTTTTTGTATGTCTCACAGTGCCTAGCCCAGAATAATATTCGGGTAAATTGAAGGTTTTATAATTAGATAAGTGACAGCAATCTCATATTCCAAACAATGTGTGACCTAGGCCTCTGAACAGCGTCTTGGCTAATACTAACCTTCTGCATCGTCTTCTTGATGCATCCATTATGTTTGGGACATTATATCATAGTTTTCAAAGGGGTAATGTGGAGGAAGCTTTCAATATTTAGTTACCTGATTCTATTTTTTATTTTTTATTTTTTTTGTGGTACACGGGCTTCTCACTGCTGTGGCCTCTCCCGTTGCGGAGCACAGGCTCCGGACATGCAGACTCAGCGGCCATGGCTCACGGGCCCAGCCACTGCGCAGCATGTGGGATCTTCCCGGACCGGGGCATGAACCCGTGTCCCCTGCATCGGCAGGTGGACTCCCAACCACTGCCCCACCAGGGAAGCCCTAGTTACCTGATTCTTAAACCCTCCCTCACTTGGCAGCAGCTGTGCCGTGAATACCGTAACTATGTGAGGAACGGAAGTCTTCCCTGCACCACAGAGAATGACCCCATCGAGGGCCCAGATGGGAAAATCCATGGCAACACCTGCTTCATGTGTGCGGCCTTCTTGTGAGTAGAGCTGCAGTCACTGCTCCTGCTGAGTGTCGGAGAAGACAGGCCTGTGGTGGGCAAGAGAGATGATATTGAAGGTTTTTTCTAGGAGGCAGATGGCTATCTTTGCACTGAGTTTGGGGATTTACAAAGCCATATACTTGGTGCATTTCTTTGTAGTGTTCTCAGTGTTCTGAAAGGTATTTGAATTGCCATTAAGGGAGGACTATGTGCTAAGAGGAAACTCCTCCAGAGTTAATGGCATATAAGGATTGGAATTTTTGTTCTCTGCATACATACTGTCATGAATAATCCAAAGATGTAATCACTGGGTGCTAGCAAATTAAAAATTTGCTAATATTTAGTCATTTTTTAAGTACCCTAGTTGCTTTCTGAGGAGAAGGCCGATATCTTTGTTTTCCAAAATAAACAGAGTAGTGAAAATTTCTTTACTGGCTGGCCATGGCATATGTGTCTTACTCTTTAAGCAATACTAAAAACAAGAAGAACAATATGGAGAGGTGTACATTTACCTTTCTACTCCCAAGCTAAGTTGGTATAGGTGTAGAAGTAATGGAATATATCTATCAAGAGAGATTCCCCTTTAGGATAATATGTATTGGGTACTAGGAATGATTGTTCCCCCTGCCTTTCTCTTACAGCCAGCAAGAAGCAAAAGAAAAAGAAGCTGAATCCAAAAGACCTAAGAGAGGAGCTGAAAAGGTAGTTATTTTGGAAGCTTCATACCACAATGCGGTTTTGCAGTTTCTCTTTAAAAATAACTCATGGAATCACTGAAGGCCTATGTGAGAGAACTCAAGGTTTAGTTAGTCCAGGGGTTGATAAAATTTTCTTAAAGGGCCGGACAGTAGATATTTTAGGTTGTGACCATTCAGTCTCTGTCACAACTACTCAACTCTGCTACTGTAGCTCTAAAACAGCCATGGATGATATGCAGATAAATGGGCATGGCTGTGTTCCAATGAAACTTTACTTACACAAAAAAGGTGGTAGGCCATATTTTGCTCATGGGCCATAGTTTGCAAACCTCTGATTTACTCCATGCCCTATTTTTAATTGAAGATTTAAAATCCAGAAGGAGGAAGAACTTGCTTACAAAGGTAGTGAGACTATTGGTATCAGAATCTTCATACTTTTTCAAAGTTCTCACAGCTGCAAAACAGAAACAATTCAAACTTAGACTTCCTGACACCAAATCTAGCATTATTCCTAACACACTATGTAGCTTTGGATGAACACATTTGGTCAAACCAGGTGTGTTCCTTGCTTTAACTTTAATTATCTCTGGTGTCAGCAGTTGGCAGAAAAATAGAAGAGCAACTTTCCCCAATAATATTTTCTTGGTTTCAAAATGAATGACTCCAGGTAGATTTTTCCAGGTTTGTGGATATTTCCTTGCCCCCATCAAAAACTATTGATATTAAAAATAATCTATAATGAAGTATCACTTGGAATTCTGTATGATTGGTTTGTTTACAGTTATTTTTCCCACAATTGTGAGCCTGAATTTAAAAATAATATGAGTAGCTCATATGCTTCCCTTTTCAACATCAATAAGAAAATATTCTTCAGTATCAGACGATTTCTGATTTCACATTAGCTACTACCCATAAACTATCCTCTCATATCATATTTCTTTTGCTAAATATGACCAGTTAGGGAATCAGGCAGTGAACCTTGAAGGAAAGCTAGGAAAAAACTCACTCTTGTCCTCACTGAGTTTTGACTTGAACTAAAAGATACAGAAAAAAACACAAGTTGAATCTTACTTGCCACCAGTAATTAATTATATGATCTTAAGTGATTTGCTTATTCTATCTCAATTCCTCATAACTCGGAAGCTAAAATTTACTGAGTACTTCCTAGATGTCAGTCATTGTAGATATAGTAGATATACATTATTTCACATTATTCTCATAACAATTCAGCACATATATTGAATACTTGATAGATATTGGCCATTATTATTTTAACTGTGTGGAACAGATACTATCATTATTTCCATTTTATAGAAGAGGTAACTGAGGCACAGAGAGGCAAGACCCCCTCATCCAAGGTCTCTTGGTGACAGAATGGAATTCTAACTAATGATATTATATAGCTGTCAACATATTGGGCTTGTCTGGACATACCTGGAATATTATGTTAAATTCTTTAGGAAAGGGGAAGAATTAAGAATGCAAAATGGTGCAAATGACTGAAACAGATTGGAACAGAAAGACTGAAGTATCTGGGGATGCTTTGCTCTTGGAAAAGCACATAGGGAGCTATGGAGAAGGACAAGAAAGCTTTCTCCAAATATATGAAGGACTTTCTGCGTGCAGGAAGGAAAATATACTCAATTTTTCTGAGGGAAGTAAAATATGTTGACTTTGCTTACTGGTTTGAAAGAACATATTCATCCCATGCAGTGACATCTTAGAAGAATAAAACTCTAAGAATAAGGATCCTATAGGATTGATTAGAGATATTTTCCAAGATCCTCCCAAAGTAGCACTATGGCTAATCTGTGGGAATGATCTAAGAAATTTTGGAATGAACTATCTGGAGGGTAACGAACTCATCACTGTAGGTATTCCAGTGCAAATTAGACCACTTTTTGGCAGGTATGACATAAAGGGGATTGAGACGTAATACAGATGGTTGCACCAGGTGAACTTCAAAGTTCTACCTAAACCTTAATTCTTTAAAATTCTATGCCATGTGCAGTGTTTTTATTGCATTATAATATAATAGAGAGGGACAATAAAATCTTGACTAAGGACTGTGACCAGTCTGCAGAGAACCCAGTTTATTAAGAGGTTCTTGCTTGTGTGTGACTGCAGGTTCAGTCTGGATTTGGAGGCTATATCTCAAGGAAAAAGAAACAGAAACCTCTTTTTAAGTCCTGTGTGCTTACTAGGATTTGAACAAAACAGTTGCCAGAAAGAAACATTCATAGGTCATTTTCTTTTTTTTTTTTTTTCCAGGAAGCACTTAGTAGGGACCCAACAAAGTAATTTCCAAGAAAATACCCAAGCTCTTGCCTTTTCTCCTCCTTTTAGGATACATGCAGTGAATTTCGGAGCCTTCTGAAAAATGGAAGTCTTTTCTGCACTCGAGAAAATGATCCTGTGCGTGGCCCAGATGGCAAGACCCATGGCAACAAGTGCGCCATGTGCAAAGAAGTCCTGTGAGTGCACAGATGAAGCCCATGCTGTGGGTGGCAGAGCCGGGAGGCAAAGAGCTGGGAAGATAATATAGATTGTGTTTGTCCTTTCCTTACGTGTAAAAATGACAAATGATGATCTCTAAAGCATTTTGGGGTGAATCTCTCTTTACAGAGGCTAAGATTCACAATTCTAGAAATAGGCAATAGATGACTAAGTTATTACACTACATTCTCCATTAGTTCTGGGGTAGCACCTTACAATGATCACACCATCTTTCTTGATAAAATCTTAAGCCCTTTGCTGTCAGGTGGATCCCTTTTCTGGATTATTTTGTAATCCCCATCGGAAAGAACATACACAGATTTTACTATCAATCTAACGCCTCTACCTGCATTTTTGGAAAAAAAAAATCACATTTCTAGGAAACTAAAAATAGCTTTACACAAAGTTTGGAAGTACACCTAAAATATTTGTCATTAACAGTCATTTGCTGAACATGTACAATGTATAATGTGTATAACGGTTGGTTATACAAAGTTGAATGAAACAGTATTACCAAAAATCATATAGTTCAGTAAGGTTTAGACATGGGCATAAATTAATATAACACAAAGGAGGAATTGCTAAGTGAAAAATGATATATACAGTGTGTTGTGGTAGTTTAGGAAAGGGAGCGTTAATAGAAAGTTTTATGGAAGAATAGAATTAGATCTGGTAATTTGGATCATATGTGAACAGTATGGGAAGGAATGAGAGGAAGAAGGAACAGCGTAGGTAAAATCTAAAATTAAAGAAACTGTACTGTATGTACATAAAGAGAGCAAGTCATTTTAGTTTAGTCAGAGCTTACCCACTTCACCAACTGTGAATGCCAGATCATGGATTTTGAAGTCAATTCTATATACAGTGGCAAGCTGCTAAAATTTTTCAGCTAGGAGAGTAAGTGGCGTAAATATGGTTCCTTTCGGAAGATTCATATGTCAGCAGTAAAAAGAAGAAAAGAGGAAGGGACTAAAATTCAGAATACCGCTGGCGGTAGTAGGGGATTACAATAATCCAGTGAGAGGTAACTAGAGCAAGGGAGCTAGAATAGAAGGTGAGTGGGTCAACATAGGAGACACTGTGAAAGTGAAACCAACGTCCTGTGGCAACAGCTATGCGAGCTGAAGGAGAGGGAGCGGTTAGGGATGGCTCCAGTGTTTTGTTCTTTGTGAAAGAGAATCCAGGAGGAAGAACACATTTGGTAGAGAAGATAATTATTTTGGGACCTTTTGAACATGAGGTATTTGAGAGAAATCCAGCTGGAGGTTCACATGAGCATTTACAAAATGCTAATTAATTGTTCACCTAGTCTTGCTTGAGGTTATGTAAACGCTGGTTTTCTTCTACTGCAATGAGAGCTCTTCCAGGCAAAAGGATGCGACATAATTCATCTTTCTATTGATATTTTCAAAGAAGAGGGCCTGCAATGTAATAGGTGTTCAATAAATGCTGGTGAATTCCATACAAATCTAATCTGGTCATATGATGAGAAACTCACAGAAATGCATTCCACTCTCTGTAATCTATTATTCCCTACCTCCCACTTTCCAATTTCCAGCCAGAAAGAAGATGAAGAAAGAAAGAGAAAAGAAAAGGAGAGAAAAGAAAAGGAAGGTCAGAGAAAAGCTGCACGGAATGGTTGCAAACGTGGCAGAAGAGGGAAAGCTCAGGTGAGAGCAGCCTCTAATTTCCATAACCAGAGTGGGCTCAACTCAATGGCACTGGGACCCCGGCAGACCCTATGGTCAAAGGCTATGAATGTATGTAGTGCTGAGTTGGAAAGCATCCTTGGAAGGACAGGGGATTTTCCCCTTAAGACTGTAGAGTAATATCTGAGCAATTTTTAGTTTCTCTAGGGCTCACTTTGACTTCTTTAAACTTGGAAATAATTAACATGAATACCAGACCCCAGTCTCTTGACTCCTCTTTATATCATCTAGCTTTCAGGCCAATAAATGATCCTAGGAGAGTAAGTGGTATAAATGTGGAGATGTTCCACATCAGCATCACATGCTCTTCATTTCCTTTCATTATTCTCTCTTTCCCTGAATGGAGCCACTTTTTGGAAGTATATTTTCTGTTGTTCCTAGGCAGGATAATATGGTAAAAGAGCACAGGTTTCCGAGTCAGATAGTTTGAGGTATCATCCTACCCATGCCACTTGGACTTGCAAAGCACTGAATAAATCACTTCATCTCACTCAACTCTAGTTTCTCTTACTTAGCACTACTCTTATAGGGATACAATAAAATAATTTAGGCAAGTGTTTAGCACATTTCCTGAGACTTTTTTTTTAAGTGTCAGCATGACAGTGTGGCATGTAAGCTTACTCCTTGGGCATGTGAACACAACTGCCTGAGATCACAGCCACCTTATTTCTATTCTTATGACCTGGGGATATCAAGACCATCTCTTTGCCTCCAGATCTGACACAGGCCCAATATCTGCCTTTGATAAATTTTGGCTTTTCTGTTTTTCCATATTTTCTCCTGTAGGAACCTGAGTTCTCACTCTCAAATGATAGACTTTCTATCTTCATAATTTGCTTAAGCCTGTCTTCCTTGGCATTTTGCATGATTCTGTGCTTTCTCCCAGCACTTCTTTCTCCCTTCTATCTACATTAGAGGTCAGCAAATTTTTTTTTTTCTGTAAAAGGCCAGATAGCAAATATTTTAGGCATTACGGGTCACACGGTCTCTGTCGCAACTATTCAACTCTGTTGAATAGCCACTGTTGTGGGAAAGCAGCCATAAATAATATTTAAATGAATGAGTGAGGGTGCGTTTCAAGTTTTATATATAAAACTTCATATGTAAGAACAGACAGCAGGACAGATTAGTCCTGTAGGCTATAGTTTGCTTACCCTTGATTTGTGCGATTAAATCCCAACCAGCTTTATAATTTCCCTTTGTAGAACCTTAAAAGCAACATTACCCATGACAACAGATGTCTTAGAATATGGATAATTCCAGCCCCTCCTCTTCTGTAGACAGCAATCCTAGATGTTACATGCCTTATAAGAGGACACAGACAAGAGCTTCTTACTCAAATTATTTAACAAACTTAATAACAATACAACAGACCAAGTCATCCAGGAGGCCTGCTCTCTTCTTCCCTTTCAGGACCAATGTGCTGAGTATCGGAAACAAATGAAAAATGGAGCACTTAGCTGTACTCGGGAGATTGATCCTGTACGCAATGAAAATGGCAAATCATACAACAATAAGTGTGCCATGTGTAAAGAGAAACTGTAAGTAATTCTCTCAACCTGCATGTTTAAAAGATAGCCACCTGTTCCTCCTGAATTAATGGTTATTTCTCATTTGCCTATAGCTCCTTTCGTGAACACTACCTTTTTGTTAATTCTCAAATATTATCTCTTTCTCTTGCATCCCCTAAGGAACAATGAGCCCTAGTAAGGGCAGCTAATCAGTGGCTGATTCCTACTCTATTTTCTATCATAATTCTGTGAACTGTGTCATCATGGTAGATAATTGCTCTTTAGAACACATCATGGCTAAATCCTAAGGATGGTTTGCAATGGTCATTGGAATAGTTAACCAACATAGTTTAAGAGGGTGGCTTCATGTCATATGTATGGGACACATTTATTGCGTAATCCAGGGTTTGTTCCTTCTATTTATTTTCTTTTGGTGAATGGTACTGATTGGAGTGGTTAATGATCCAACTCAGCCACTCTTGATTTGTGTTATTGCAGCAAGTAACATAACCACTATTGGTCCCATCTGTATACTGAGGTAGTTTTCTAGGTAACCTTGATGGGTACTTATAGTTCTAAAATTTGATGCATATATTACAGTGTTATTAATTATGGTATTTAATTGATATGCATTTAATGAGCACTTAATGCTTCTCCACACACATTTTTTTTCTCCTTGAAAAAAAATCACAGTCTTGTGATTGTGGTACTACAGGCCATGTGATAAAATCTAGTTATTCCAAATGCTGCATTTTACAGATGAGAAAAACTGAATTTTTTTTTTTTAAGTACAAGGTCTCATGGGGGAGTGATTTCAGAGCTGAAACTAGAATCCAGTTCTTCTGAATACCAGCCTAGTATTTATTCCATGTCATAAAATTCTTTAATAGAAGCAGGGTGGCAGAATGGGGCAGTGCTAGGGTATTAGCATCATATGGTTATTTCAGCTCCATGTTCTTGGACAGGTTATTTCACGTCCCTAGGCTTTAATCTGCTCATATTTATAGTGGGGGTGGGGCAGCCATAATCACAGTAGCCACATGATGTTTCTTTTGAAAGTTAAATGAGAAAAACTATGTAAAACTCTTAGCACAGTGCCTAGCACAAAGGAGGTGCACAAAAAATGTGAATGGTCACTATTAGCACTGTCATTAGTGTTCAGTAAATAACAGGTGTCACCATTAATAGCAATAAAAGAATGTATTATGATCTCTTATGCTACCCTATGTTGCCCCTTTGCACACCTCATACTTCGTAGGTATGATGTACATAATTGAGATAGCTCTTCACATATGACTATTTCTTCCTGCATCACATATTAATAGTGGGTAATTTTGTGAAGGAACAAATGATGAATCTCAGATGCAAACAATTATTAAGATAAAACTTTGCTGATACAATCCATGTCATCTATGTTATAAGATACTTAACTGGGGCTTCCCTGGTGGCGCAGTGGTTGAGTGTCCGCCTGCTGATGCAGGGGACACAGGTTCATGCCCTGGTCCGGGAAGATCCCACATGCCGCAGAGCGGCTGGGCCCGTGAGCCATGGCCTCTGAGCCTGCGCGTCCGGAACCTGTGCTCTGCAACGGGAGAGGCCACAACAGTGAGAGGCCCGCATACCACACACAAAAAAAACAAAAAACAAAACAAAACAAAAAGATACTTACCTGGTACTCCAGGTAACAAAATATTTAACAACAGAACAAAGTATTTAACAACATAAATCAAATAATTTTACAATCTTTGGAACCCATTCATCTGACAATAAATGGTTTTTGACGGCCTACTATATAATAGGCACTCTTCACGGACAGGTGCTCTTCAAGTGAACAAGACAAAATTCCTGCCATATGAAACTACAATATAGGAAAGATTATAAACAAAAAAGTAAAAAGCTACATAACAAGACCAGGTGTTGATAAGTAAAGCAGAGAAAGGCAACAGAAAGGGATTGGAGGTGCTACTTTATGGTGTTTGGGGAAAGCCTGACAGTAAGGGAGACCTGAAAAAGGGAGTGAAATGAGCCAGCTGGCCATCTGAAGGAAGAAAGTTTCAGGCAGAGCAGAAGCCAATGCAAGTTTCTGTAGATATATATGAAATTCGCAAGCTCAGGGAAGAGAGAGGAGGTCATTGTGTCTCAAGATTACTGCGTGGAAAATTGCAGAAATTAATTTGGAAAGATCATGTAAGGCTTTTTTAGGCCAAGAGAAGGACATTGGATTTTATTCTATGTGTGATCAGAAGCCACTGGAGATTTTTGAGCAGAGTTGTGATTGTAGATTGAATTCCACCAGACTGAATCATTACAGGTGGTCTCTTTTTCCTAGTATTTGATTAAGATGTCATGACTTTATTATATTTGTTTGAATCCTCAGGATACATTTACTACCACTTCCCTATTTCTTATATATGAAAAGGGAGCTCTGTAAAATACACACACACACACACACACACACACACACACATTCATGTTATATACATTCATACACGTTTCTTTTAAGCATAAAGCCAAATGAAACTTTTTTTTTACATCTTTATTGGAGTATAATTGCTTTACAATGGTGTGTTAGTTTCTGCTTTATAACAAAGTGAATCAGTTATGCATATACATATGTTCCCATATCTCTTCCCTCTTGCATCTCCCTCCTTCCCACCCTCCCTATCTCACCCCTCTAGGTGGTCACAAAGCACCGAGCTGATCTCCCTGTGCTATGCGGCTGCTTCCCACTAGCTATCTATTTTACGTTTGGTACACAGACCTACTAGAGAATGGACTTGAGGATACGGGGAGGGGGAAGGTTAAGCTGTGACAAAGTGAGAGAGTGGCATGGACATATATACACTACCAAATGAAACTTTGAAGGAGAAATACGTGTACTAGAGTTCTGCAGTATTTGGATCTTGGGTCAACTGCATCCGAATCACCTGGCTTGCTTGTTAAAAATCAGGTTACTGAATCCCAATGTAGATCTTGTCAGTAAAATTGTTGGGATTGACGGTGAATCTGATTTTAAAAATCTCATAGCTGATTCTTAATGTACATGAAAACTTAGGAACCACTGGCATAAATATTTTATCAGAAAGGTGAAAGGTTAAAAAAAAAAAAACCCCAAAAAACCATGATCCTAAGGTACTTCCTATATCATTTGTCTTCTTTCTATCTTGGGCTCCAATGATATTATAATGAATTGAAATGGTACTATAATAGATTGACCTACAAATTGAGGAATAAGAATGGTGAATTGGTAAAGAATTAAAACCACAGCTTATGATAAAAAGGTGAAAGAACTGAGGAAGGCAGACTTGGAGACCTGAAACTTGCCTTTAGATATCTAAAGGATTAATATCAGGAAGAGGTAATGGATTCAGCAGGCTTGTTCTGTGTTTTCCTGAGAATGTGAAGTAAAACTAAAGGATGAAAGCTATAGGGAGATGAATTTGGATACAAATAAAGGAGACTCTGAGATTAACTTGACTTGATCTGCCTAGAATATCTACCCTGTAATGAGGGAGCTTCTTAATAACCAAAGTCACTGTCCATCTGTGAGAGGTGCAGAGAGGTTCTCTGTGAAGGAGGTGGTTTAGTATACATAAACTCTAAGGCCCCTTCCAAATCTGAGTATGTGTCTGCAAGATGACTACTGACTCTTTTCTTTTCCAGGCAAAGAGAAGCAGAGGAAAAAAAAAAGAATTCTCGGAAGAGATCAAATGGGAATGAATCAGCATTAGGAAAGGTGAATCATTAACTAGGTTTTGGCAAGAATGGTCTTTCTGTAAGTCATTACTTAACTATCAAAAATGTGGAAAGAGGTTGTCAATGTTACCAGTCAGGATATTGCCCTTAGAACATCAGAAATCATCATTAATGGGAATATCTATCCCTGATAACTTTTTCAGTGTAGAAATTTAACACCAGATGGAAATCTTTCGGTCTAACACTTTATAAAACAGTTTTATAAATAGTAGTTTAAGTATCTCAATAGCCTGGTCAACTAAGTTTTTTTTCAACCTCATTTTATAGATGGGGAAAATGAGGTTCGGCTGCTGTAACAAATTACTACCAACAGTGGTAAAGCAACCCAAATTCATCATCATACATTTCTGGAGTTCAGAAGTCCTAAATGGGTCTCACTGTGTTACAGCCGAGGTGTCAGTAGGGCTGCTTTCCTTTTTCGAGGTTCTGGGGAAGATCTATTTCTTTGCCTTTTTTTAAAATTTCTAGAAGTGCCTGCATTCCTTGGCTTGTGGCCATCTTTAAAATCAGCAGAGGCCAGTTGATTTTTTTTTTAAGCTGCATCATTCTGACACTGATTTTCCTGCCTTCCTATTTCACTCATAGGAATATTTGTGATTACCCTGGGCCCACCCGGATAATCCAGGATAATCTCTCCATTCTAAGGTCACCTGGTTAGCAACCTGAATTCCATCTTCAACTTTAATTCCTGCTTGCCATGTGAGGCTACATATTTTCAGGTTCCAGGAATTATAACTTGGACACCTTTGTGGTCCGTTATAGAGCCTCCCACAGCAAGGTTAAGTGGCTGCCCAACTCCTGAGTCAAAATCTTCCAATTTTCAAACTCAGTCAAATACTACGTGAAAATAGCCATTTCCAATGTAATCCTTCCTTCTTTTCAGGATGTATGTGATCAGTTTAGAAGTCAAATGGAAAATGGACAACTTACTTGCACCCAAGAAAGTGACCCTGTCCAGGGTCCAGATGGCAGGACACATGGCAACACGTGTGCTATGTGTAAGGAAAAACTGTGAGTTATTTTTCAAAAATGGGCCTTTAGTTGTGAGTCTTAAAGGAAATAATCATTTCTCATCAGCTTGAGAAAATGACAATTATTTTTAAAGCACACCTGAGGTGTTTGTTCACTTTAGTTGAAGCGTTTCTTCTCATGTTTTTCTTCAAGGGAAAGGGAAGCAGCCAAAACAAAAACGAAAGAGCAGGACTGCATGAGAAACACAGTTGAAAAGAACAATGGAAAAGAGGTAATATATGTTAGATGTGCTTATACTTAAATTTGGATGATTGGTTGCAAGATTGATTCATTCAACAAATACTTATGGAATGCCTACTCTGTCCCAGTCGTTGTGGATATAATGATAAACAAGAAAGACATGGCCAGAACTTCAAAGAAACAGCATGGAATTCAATGCCCTAAGAGCAACTCTGATGCAATTACCACACATTTGCAGGAACAGTGGTAATTGTCAAATTATTGTTATTATCAAGTGGATTTTTTTTTCTGAAGGTTTAAAACAATTAAGCAAATAGATGCCAAAATTACACACAAGAAAAAAAAGTATCAAAAGCTTGGAGCTCCAGGTGATAAATTCTTGACTTGGCATTCTAGTGCCATCTTGTATTCAATTGGGGGTTTTAAAATAAGGTTCAATGCTTTACGATAGCAGCACATAGAATATGACAACAGCACAATCTCTTCTAATCCATCTATGGACTTCAATTAGAAAAGTGAAATAGTGAAATTTCCCCAGGAAAGTTTTCCCATTAATGAGGCAACTTTTCATGAGCTCTATACTGACTACACAAAATGAAACATTAATAGTAATGTTCATTTTTGAAAAGCATGTTGGGAATTATGCATTTTGGTAGATGAATGGCTTTGAGAAAAGACTTTATTGTACAACTTCAAATGATCTCTACTGGATATCTATTCTATTTCTAACATTGATCATTTTTTTTCAAGTTTTAA
The DNA here is from genome assembly GCF_059928025.1 of Delphinapterus leucas. Taxonomy (NCBI): domain Eukaryota; kingdom Metazoa; phylum Chordata; class Mammalia; order Artiodactyla; family Monodontidae; genus Delphinapterus; species Delphinapterus leucas. The sequence goes on from NC_143131.1 coordinate 125,731,309, forward strand.
AATATCTATTTTAGCAATTTCAAACAAGAAGAAATCCTCTTTCAGCAGACCAGAAAGGCTCTTCACCCAACTTCCTCCCACTCCCCCTCCAAACCAAGTCCTTTTCCCAACAGCCTGGAATGCTATGCTGAACTTACTTATACTGATTATATACTTATGTAAATATAAATATGTAATTTTATACTTATTATATTTACATTGAGCCTAATGGAATTGCTTTTCTAGAGCTTTGCCAAGGTCAGGAGTAGAAAGAAGTAAAGAAGATATGAGAGCATGAAGTATATTCATTCACAAAGTGCAATCTTGAATTGGGTCCTAGAAGGGAGACTTTAGCACCTAATCTGATGACCCAAAAAAAGAAGAAAGGTATCAAACATGAATTTTATCTAATTATTTTCCCAAATCAAGTAGAATAATAGATGAGTTACACTAGTGAAATACATAGTAATTACATATTTCTAGTAAATTAGGCACTATACTAGGGATCCCTAAGCATGGAGAAGAGCTATTCACAAAATCTGCTATTTTCCCCCCAGCTTTATTAAGCTACAGTTGACATAAAACATTATGTAAATTTGTGTACAACACATTGATTTGATAGACTTAAAGAATGTAAAATGATTACCATTATAGTGTTAGCTGACACCTCCATCACCTCACATAATTACCATTCCTTTTTTGTGGTGAGAATATTTAAGATCTACTCACCAACTTTGAGTATATAACACAGTATTATTAGCTATAATCACCATACCATATATTAGAGCCCCAGAACTTATCTTTTAACTAAAAGCTTGTACCCTTTGACCAATGTCTCCCATTTTCTCCAATACCATCCCCTGGTTAACGACCCTTCTATTCTCTGTTTCTATGAGTTCAGCTTTTTTAAATTCCACATATAAGTGATGTCATACAGTATTTGACTTTCTTTGTCTGACTTATTTAACTTAGCACAGTGCCCTCAGGATTCATCCAAGTTGTCACTAATGGAAGGATTTCCTTTTCTCATGACTGAATAATATTCCATTGTCTGTGTGTGTGTGTGTGTGTATCTCGGCTCTTGTGAATAATAAAATGTTTTTTTTTCAGATTTTTATTGGAGTATAGTTGATTTACAATGTTGTATTAGTTTCAGGTATGCGGCAAAGTGAACGAGTTATACATATACACATATCCACTCTTTGTTTTAGATTCTTTTCCCATATAGGCCATTACAGAGTGTTGAGTAGAGTTCCCTGTGCTGTGCAGCAGGTTCTTATTAGTTCTCTATTTTATACATAGTAGTGTGCATATGTCAATCCCAATCTCCCAATTTATCCCTCCCAAAATGTGTTATTTAAAAAAAAAAATTTACTGAAGTATAACAGTCATATAGAAAAAGTGTATACATCGTAAGTGTACAGCTATTACTAAGTGATCATATCTGTGATATTAACACCGGATCAAGAAATAAGATATCACCAGCAGACCAGAAACCCGATCATGCTTCCTCCTGAATAACCTGGTTTTGAGCTGAGCTTTCTCTTGGGGAAGAGAACAACATTCATTATTCATTTTGTCATTTATTTAGCTATCATTTATGCATTCTACAAATAATTATTAAGCACCTACTATTTTCCAAGCATTACTGTGCATATGAGAACAATAGCCATAAACAGAACAGATACAACTCTCTACACTTATGGAGTTTATACTGGAAGAACACAGATCATAGATGATGCGAATAAATAAAATGTAATAGCAAGGGGGAAGTAAAGTAGAAAAATGCTATAGTAAATGCTGGGATACAATTTTAAGTAGCTTGTACAGGAAAGAGCTCTCTGAGAAGGTGACATTTGCACCTCCTAAAGGGATCAATTCCATACATGTAAGTGAGGGGAGAACATTCCAAGAAGAGGAACAGCAAAGCCTTGAGGCAGGGATCACAGTACAGCAAGGAGCCCAGTACAGTTGACACAGAGTGACCACAGAGACAGTCATAAAGGAGGCAGTCATTAAAGTAACAGGAGGCCATCTTATGTAGGATTTTGCAGACTATTTTAAAGGCGTTAGCTATTATTCTGAATGAAGGTTTTGAAAAGAGCAGTGACGTGATGTGATTTATGTTTTGAAAGAATGACTCTGCCTGCTGAATTGAAAATACACTGCAGAAGGACAAAAGAAAAAGCTAGACAGCTAGTTAGCCACAGCAGTAATCCACAGAGGCTGGTTTATACCATGGTGGTAGTGGTGGAGGTCATGAGAAGTGGATGAATCCTAGGTCTATTTTGGAGGTGGAGAATTTGTTCAGAGTTGATGTGCTATGTAAGAAAAGAGAAGCATAATTCTGTCTTTGTTGCTTCTTTATAATCCTTTATTTTAGTAGTTCAATCTTGGGGCAGCAGATACCTGAAAAATACTAAGGATATACCTGGTTCAGTCCTACCTTTACCAGTGATTATTAGAAGGGGCTTGTCTAAACTCTCCCTGAATTATCTCTATTGGTAAGGAACTCACCAGAGTCTAAAACAGTCCCTTTAGATGTTTGAATTATTTAACAAAACAAATTAGAAAATAATTCTTTATACCTCTAAAATAATTATCAACAGACAGACTACTATTACATTTTCTATTTCTTCTCAGAAAGTGGTTTTCAAGGAATTTGTTAATTCCATCTAAGTGGTCAAATTTATTGGCATACAGTTATTAATAACATTTCCACATTATCCTTTTAATATCTACATTTATATAGTGTACCACTTTTTATTTTTAATATTGCTAATGTGTGTTTCTTGCATTTTGTCAATTTTGTAAATAGTTTATCAATTTATTAATCTTTTCACACAACCAATGTTTGGCTTTGTTCTGTTTTCTATTTCATAAATTTCTTTTCTTTATTATTTGTTTTCTTCTATTTCCTCTGAGCTTAATTTGCTTATTATTTGCTAGCTTCTTGAAATGGAGGTTTATTGATTTTAAAACTTTTTATGTATTTACTTAAAACTCTCCTTCAGATCACTGAGTTAGCTACTGAGTTTTGATATTTTGTATTTTCATTATCATTCAGTTCAAAACACTTCTACATTCCATTATGATTACTTTAGAGTCATGAGTTCTTTAGAAGTGTGTTGCTTAATTTCTAAATACTGAGGAATTTTATAGCTATCATATTTATTACTATAATTATTCCACTGTGATCCTAAAACTTACATTTTATGACTTCAATTTTGAAATTTATCAACACTGGCTTAATGACCCAGGATATGGTCTATTTTGGCAACAATTTCATGTCCACTTGAAAGGAATGTATAGTCTGCAGCTGTCAGATATAGAGGTCTATAAATGTCATTTAGGTCAAGCTGGTTAATTTTGTTTTTCAAATATTATACGTTGATATTTTTTGTCTGGGGTATCAATTATAAAAAGAAGTATGTTAATATTTCCATTTATGTTCGTAAATTTGCCTATTTCTCCCTTCAGTCAGTCAATTTTTGCCTCAGATATTTTGAAACTATAGGTACATAAATGTTTGGGATTGTTAATTACTGAACTTATTATTTTATAATTAGAAATTCTCTTCTTTATCTCTGCTATTACTTCTTGTCCTAAATTCTACTTTGTGGGATATTAATATAGATATACCACCTTTTGTATGATGAGTGTTTGCATGTATATATTTTCCATCCTTTTACTTTGAACCTACTGGTTGAAATATAAAGATATAGTTAAAGAATCATTAGAGAAATGCAAATCAAAACTACAATGCAAATCAAAACTACAATGAGGTATCACCTCACACCGATCAGAATGGCCATCATCAAAATATCTACAAATAATAAATGCTGGAGAGGGTGTGGAGAAAAGGGAACCCTCTTGCACTGTTGGTGGGAATGTAAATTGATACAGCCACTATGGAGAACAGTATGGAGGTTCCTTAAAAAACTAAAAATAGCACTACCATATGACCCAGCAATCCCACTGCTGGGCATATACCCCGAGAAAACCATAATTCAAAAAGAGTCATGTATCACAATGTTCATTGCAGCACTATTTACAACAGCCAGGACATGGAAGCAACTTAAGTATCCATTGCCAGATGAATGGATAAAGAAGATGTGGCACATATATACAATGGAATATTACTCAGCCATAAAAAGAAATGAAATTGAGTTATTTGTAGTGAGGTGGATGGACCTAGAGACTGTCATACAGAGTAAAGTAAGTCAGAAAGAGAAAAACAAATATTGTATGCTAACACATATATAGAGAATCTTAAAAAAAAAAAAAAAAAGGTTCTGAAGAACCTAGGCGCAGAACAGGAATAAAGACGCAGATGTAGAGAATGGACTTGAGGACACGGGGAGGGGGAATGGGAAGCTGGGACGAAGTGAGAGAGTGGCATGGACATATATACACTACCAAATGTAAAATAGATAGCTAGTGGGAAGCAGCCACATAGCACAGGGAGATCAGCTCCATGCTCTGTGTCCACCTAGAGGGGTGGGATACGGAGGGTGGGAGGGAGATGCAGAGGGAGGAGAAATGGAGATATACATATAAGTATAGCTGATTCACTTTGTTATATAGCAGAAACTAACACATCATTGTAAAGCAATTATACTCCAATAAAGATGTTAAAAATAGTTATTATTAAAAAAAGATATAGTTAAAGTATACTTCTTGTAAATATTATAAGTTCAGTCATTTTGTTTCTCCAGTCTGATAATGTCTGTTCTTTAACTGAAGTACTTGGTCCTATTAATATTTAATATAATTATTGACACCACTGAATTTTAGTCTTTCATAATCCTATTTTTAAAATTTCTCTGTGTTTTTTTCCCTTTGGTCATACCTTAAGATTAATAAAGTTGTTGTTATTATTATTATCATCATCATCATTATTAAACTCACACTTCCAAAAGACTAGCAAGAAGAAATAATGTTCCTTCTTCTACATGAAAAATCTATGTATTTTTTACCTTGGGAAACATACTGACAACTAACATATACTGAGCACTTAGTGTGTGCCAAACACTGTATTATGTATGCATATAAATGCATTATCTGATTTGATTCCCTAAAACAAATGAGGCAAGAGCTATTATTATTCATGTTTTTCAGATGAGAAACTAAGGCTCAGAGAAGTCAGATAAATCACTCCTCTAATTAGTGGCAGAGCTGGGACTCAAAAACCCATATGGTTACCCAGCATTTACCTCTGAGTCTCTCCTTTCTAGATTGTATATAACCAGTGTCTTCATTTAAGAAAAAAAAAAGGGATATTATTTCTTGCATGGTAGTTTTTTTCCTATGGGCATACCTCAGTTTATCTGTGCCCAGTATCATGTAGGATTTCTGTTTTCTTATTGCTTTGTTTTTCCTTGTATATTGGTTTATCTACTTAACTTCCCTAGTAAAAAGAAGCCAAATCTAGGAGATTAAATCTACCTAACAGTGGTGTGAAACGAATATGTGAGTTTGTGTAACCTATGTTACAGTTCCTTTACTAACCATTTATTCATACATGATTGAGGAAATCAAGAGGTTTTCCCCAAGCTCATTATCTCTTGAGTGCCATTGAGCAAATGTACTTTATGTTTTGCTTGTTCAGAACTCTGAGATGTGCAAACACTACCGAGTATTACCCAGGATGGGTTACCTTTGTCCAAAGGATTTACAGCCTGTCTGTGGTGATGATGGCCAGACATACGGCAATCCTTGCAGGCTCTGTCATGAAAATCTGTAAGTATACAAGTCCAATGAGTCCATCTTCCAGTGTAGAGGCTCTTGATGACAGTGCTGACCCACAGCAGTGTACTGATATGAATGTGAGGTGTGTTGCAAACAATTTACTAATCATAGCAGTTAAAATTCAAATGTTGTGAATGATCTTATTCATGCATAAAATAGAGAGGATTTAAGGTTTTCCCTTTAATAAAACTGTTCATATAGTTTACTGAGTGAAAGAGAAAGGAAAAAGTGGTGGGTTACAATAATTAGAGAAAATCTAAGCCCATGTGCACTCATGGGAGCGTGAACATCATCTACCCTTCGTGTAAAGAGAAAAAAGTTGAAAATCATTGCGATACAGAGTCAGCCCAGCCTCTAATCTCTAATGGCCTTATGACTACCTGATAGTCACAGATTTCCAATCCTCTCCAAGTCTTCTTGGAGCAGGAAGTGCTATCATGCAGAAGAAAGCACACTGGAGCAACCGGCAGACCTGTTCTCAATTTATCACAATCTATCTGCAGGCATATTATCTCATCCTGAGATTCACTTTCTTCCCTGGAAAACTTGAGATAGTTCTCTGGGCCAGCTGACTTCACAGGATTATTGAGAAGAATAGCGATTTTTATTTTAGTTAAATACAAGGAATTTGTTTTAATACTTTAATTATTGGTTGTAGATTTGTTGTTGCTTTTCTGCTCGAATGCTATTTACTCTCATTCATCTCCATTCACATTCTTCACCTGTTCCCAGCCTTCATTTGACCAGCTTTAAATAAGGGCATGGTGGCAAATCTTGACTTTTCTACCCCACCCCACCTCAGACTTACATTGCAGTCCATATATGTTCATTCTCTCCTTCTTAGAACACTGTAAGCAAGGCCCAGAATTTAAGGATGGGACTGATATCCTGCTTTTCAATCCCAGGAAAATATCTGAATTTACATTTATTTCCTTTTAAATCAACTAACTCACAAAAGCAAGAGCCATTCTGCAGTTCATATACATAGACTAAAATCTGAATATGAGTGCTTTATGTGTTATATCTGTAAGTAAGTCACTTTCATATTCACAGTTTCACTGAATCCTCACTGCTCACTACAGAGTGGTATCACCTTCATTGCACAGATGGTTAATCTGAGGCTCAAGAGAGTCCAGGTAATTTGTTTAAAATGACAAAGCTAGGAAGTAGATCAGACTGGATTTTAATCTTGTTGATTTGGGTCTAAACACAGTTTTCTTTTCTCTCCACTACACTACTGTTATATCCAAGGCAGTAGTTTCTTAAACATTTGGGGATCAAAGATTCCTTTGATAATATAGAGAAAGTTACCTCTTTCCACAAAGGAAAAGAAAATGATGAAACATTAAAAATGTGGGCACATAAATCTCTTGAGATCTATCCATGGATCTTACAGAGTTTTAATAATTAAGGAATGTTAATTCTTAAATGTCTTAAATGTTTAAGGAATGAGTACAACCATTCATGAATCTGTTGCTATATATGTCTTATTTTCACCCCAGAAATCCTTCAACTTCTCTTTATTGTAAATGTCAGGCCCTAAATTATCCATCCAGTGCTCTACAAGCATTCCATTCACTGTATAAACCCACAGTAAGTTTACTCAAGGGAGCTTCAGAAATTATAGAAATGCCCATAATAAAAATATTGATAAAGTACTGTTTAGCTAAAGAACTGTGGGTATACATTAGGAAGAGAAGATTCAGGCTATCCCAGGCAAGATGGAACATTATTGGTTTCCATGGTCTTAGAGGAAGTTATAGGGAAGCAGTTTCAACTTGCACAATGTTCAAAGACAAAATGAACTGTCCTGATAGACAGTGAGTTTCCTATCACCAGAGCAAACAAGTAGATGTTTGCTATATAGTATTTCTTATGAGAAAGTCATTAAAATTCATCTTTTAAGATTCTTTCCAACTATTGATATAAAATTCACACTCTATGATCATATATTGTTATATTTTATAACATACATATAGAATTTATATATATTTATATAAAGTAATTTTACAAAATATATTCTATTTTATAATCTCCAAGTCATATTATAGGTATCCAATAAAGTCAAACTTCTCTCTGGGATCCAGTTTTCCCATCTATAAAATAATGGCTTTTGCTCTAAATGATCTCCAAGTTTATTTCTGACATTCAACAATTCCATGACTGTCTAGTGTACAGGAGAATGAAATGTGATGAAACAGATCCAGGCCTGGAGCACAAATCTGGGGCTCAATCAGGAGAGAGAGAATAAACCTGAATGATGCCTACTGGAAAATAGATGAATGCAGATCCCGGCCCCTACCCCTAATTTCAGTTCTGGTTTGATGCCCAAATGTCATATTGATCCTTGGTTGTGTTTTGTCTTTTTTTTTCATTATAACTTTGAGTTTTCCCATCTTTGAAACTTCCTCTTCTGTTTTAGAATACGCCAAACTAATACACGCATACGCAGTGAAGGAAGGTGTGAGGAGAAGAGCAACCCAGAAACAACACCTCTCAGCATGCCAGCATCTGTAAGTACACCGGTGTTCATGATTACAGCGTCAGAGCCAGGTGGTTCTGCTTCTGTTCTCTTGAACTGAGTGATGGACAGTTCTCTGGCCAGGGAAATGATACTAGGTTAGATAACCCCAGAATTGGTCAAATCTTCATTGTGAAGATAAGTGATTACTGAAATATGTGGGAATAAAAATATAGTAGTTAACATTTTTAAATGTTTACAGTTTACTGGGATCAATGACAGACTGTTTATGAGCAATGTACATAATGTAACACTTCTGCAGAGTTGATTTTATTTTCTGTGATCTGCAATACAAAGATGAGACAGAGACCAAGCGAGGTCAGATACTGAAAGAAGTGGACTTAAGCCTTATATCCTCGTATCAATACTTTGCATTAAGCTGTTTACCAACATGAAAAGTTGCCTTTTTCATTTAAATCCCTACAAGGATGTTATGACACACATTACAGTACTTTCACCTTATCTGAGGTTTTGCTTTCCATGGTTCTAGTTACCCAAGGTCCAAAAATACTAAATGGAAAATTCCAAAAATAAACAACTCACAAGTTTTAAATTGTGTGCTGTTCTGAGTAGCATGATGAGATCCTGTACCGTCCTGCTCCATCTCACCCAGGAGGTAAATCTTCCCTTTTTCCAGCATAGCCCACCTCTTAGTCACTTACTAGCCATCTAGGTTATCAGATCAACTGTCCTGACATCACAGTCTTTTGTTCAAATAACCCTTATTTGAAGGAATAATGCCCCCAGGGTGCAAGAGTAGTGACACTGGCAATTGTTATATGCCAAAGAAAAGCCAAAAAGTTCTTCCTCTATGTGCAAAGTAAAAGTTATCACCTTAATAAGGGGGAAAAAAATATTGTGTGCTGAGGTGCTCAGACCTTTGGTAAGAATGAATTTTCTATCCACGAAATTGTGAAGAAGGAAAAAGAAATTTATGTTAGTTTTGCTGCTCCACCTCAAAGTGTACAAGTTACAGCCACATTGTGTGATAAGTGCTTAGTTAAGATGGAAAAGGCATTAGATTTGTGGATGGAAGACAAATAGAAAATGTGTTCTGACTGGTGGCAAGGTGCTGGGCCAGAAAGCATCAAGCCTCTACCAAGACTTCAGCAAGGGGTGCCGTGAAATTAGTGACACCAAGCCATTTACTACAAGTAAAGTATGGTTACACAGATTCAGGAATAGATTTGGACTGAAAAATACAAAAATTACTGGAGTGGCTGCGTCTGCCAGTGAAGAAGCTGCTGCCACATTTCTGACAGAGTTGAAAAGGTTGATTAAAGAGAAAGGATGTCATACAAAACAAGTCTTCAATTACAATGAGGCTCCTCTGAAAGAAGATACCCAACAGAACCTGCATTCATAAAAGTGCAAAGGAGGCACCAAGGCATAAAACATGGAAAGCCAGATTAACTCTGGTACATACCACAGGGCATATGATTAAGCCAGGCATAGTATATACAGAGTGAAGAACCCACTTGCTCTCAAAAACAAAAATTATCTGCCTGTGTTCTGATACCATAATCAGAAAGCATGGGTGATAGCCATCTTGTTTATGGAATGATACCACCAATGCTTCAACCCAGAAGTGAAAAAATACTTGGAAGAGGAAGGCTTGGAATTTAAAGTCCTACTAATAACAGACAATGCACCTGGCCATCCTGAATCTATTTGCTATGAAAATGAAAATTTCAAGGTTGTATTTTTGCTTCTATATATAACCTCATGACTTCAGCCCCTGACCAGGGCATCATTCAATTTGTCAAGGTCACATACACCTGCCTGGTATTTGATTACATCTGATCAGCAATTGATGCAGACCCTAATGTGGACAAAATGCACTGCTGGAAATCATTCACTATTGTTGACACAATAACATTCCTCGAAGCTGCAATGGATAAATTAGACCTAGAAACTGTAAATGCCTGCTGGAAAAATTTATGAAGTCATGATTGATTTTAAAGGCTTCCTGGGGATCAATGGAGAAGTTAGGAAAATCATTCACAGGGCAAGACAAGTTGATGGAGAAGGATATTCTGACATGCTTAATGAAGTGGAAGAACATATTGAAGGCCACTGAGAAGTGTTAAAGACTGAGGAATTGGAAGAACTTATTGAGTCATCTACAGAGGGAGAGGAAGATGAAGAAATTGAAGCAGAACCAGCAATGTGAACATTACCAAAATTTGCCAAAGTGTTTCAAATTGCACAGATATTAAAGGAAAAAATTATGGAATACGATCCTTGGATGGAACACAGCATTAAACTTACCCGTATGATCACCAAAGGATTACAACCTTTGCAGCAACACTTTGATGAGTTAGAAAAAAAGAGTGACACCTTCCGATTACAATGTCCTTCCAAAAGTTTTTGGCAAAAAAAACCTTAAGCTATCAAAGATTCCCAACCATTGACATTATCTGCTCCTGTCATCCAGCCATCAACATCGTCATAGTTTGATGGGTTACCTGAAGCAGATGATCCTCCTTGTGACCTATTCAGAAGGTCAATGGTAGCCTAATGCTGTGTCACAGTACCTATGTCATTCACCTCAATCTCATCACATAGGCACTGTATTATCTCATATCACCACAAGAAGAAGGGGTGAGTACAGTGCAATAAGACATTTTAGAGAGAGAGAGAGAGAGAAGGACCACATTCACATAACTTGATAATTGTTCTATTTTATTATTGTTGTTGTTAATCTCTAACTGTGCCTAATTTATAAATTAAACTTTATCAGAGGTATGTATGTATAGGAAAAAAACATAGTATATATGGGGTTGGGTGCTATCTGTGGTTTCAGGCATCCACTGGGGATCTTGGAACATATATCCCGAGGGTAAGGAAGACCAATGTGTTGAGTTTAACGTTCTCCCTGGTGATGGCATTTGAGGAATCTCTTTCTCAGGCAAGATGATATGTGACCTGGGGAAAAAACTAGGAATTTTCAAATAAGAGAAAACTTTTTGTCACCAGATAAATATGGGTTCAGAGTTTTTGATGTTTTTCATATGCGAGACCTTTGGCAAATCACATAAATACGTAAACCAAAGCTCTCACTGAGTTATTGAAAATATTTAATAAATACTTTTAAGCATTTGGCCCAGTGTTTAAAAAGCAATGGCATTTATTATTATTATCAGGCCTAGGAGCCTAAAGTATGAATGTAGAGAAACAGACCCCGGCACAATGCTTATTTCTTTTAAATAATAAATTTATATTTGGTATTAAAATATACTTATCTTTAATAAAACAATATTTTAATAAGTTAAGATTTGATAGCTAGTTATTATTATTCACAACTGTTTTTACTCTATTCCACTGGCACAGAAAGCTTTGGCAATAATGGAATTAAAAACAATTCTGCCAGACTTGAGGATCTTAAGCAATACTAGATGAGACCATATTCAAAAGATCAGCGAGCCTTGATATGGGAAAGTGGAAAAACAAGAGCTATAAGCTAGGTGTTTCTGGTTGCACACTGGCAGCTGGAACGCAGGGTAGGAGGCAGGGTACTGGAATGAAGTCAGGAGACCTTCACTGTTTTCTCATGTGGGTTAAAAAAGTCATTTACTCTGGGCATTACACATATATAAAGAGAGGTTTTAAACTTTTGCTCTAGTCCCTATGTTGTGTTGGCTATCTTCTTATCTTATTAGATATAAACTGTTAGTGGTCTGCTTCTCATTTTATTGCCAGAATATCCTGTCTCCCCATCTTAAAAACATACCTGGTCACATACATCTCAAACAGGGAGGTAAAAATAATCTTTATGCAAGTCTTATAGACCACACCTTAGACTATGCCTTGCTGTAATCTCATGTAGACAACATGATGCAAACTACTTTATGAGGAATTTGCCATAGAATAATATTAATAAGATGTATTTATTCAAATAATGAAGCATCTTGCCAGAGCTAAGAACAAAAGGTTTTGCAAGTTCCTTCCTTTCATTTTGGGGTGTTTTTTTTCTCGCTAGAGTTATATAACAGGCATTAGTAATGACAGGAATTATTTATGGTTTTATCTGATGGAACAAATCATTAGAGCAAGAGGTGTCCTGGGCATGGGTTCAATTCCTGCTGTATGATTCTACTATGTGATATTGGATACCCCAAGGTGATATGGGTGGGTCATGGCTCAGGACTGCTCTGATAACCATTATGGGTGTAAATCCTGGAGGCTGGAAACTATTGCATAAAACTTGTTCCTCTGTAGAAGATTCTCTAAGAGAGTCTGGAATCTCAAGAATGAATAAAAGGCCTGGCAGTCACAACTTTCCTGGAAAAATAGACTGAAAATCCTACTTTTACTTCCTATTCTACGAGGTACTTTTCATTATACAGTAACTACTAAGATTAATTTAATATAGAGCTTTATCTGCTCTTTCCTTCTGCATCCTCACAGTAAATCTGTATTTAGGGCAGGGATCGTTATCTTTCCCATTTTACAGAAAATCAGCCTGGGAGAAATCCTGCAATTTACCAAAGTTAATCAGCATTTGTTTGGAGTCCACTGTAGCCCTGACTTCATTTCTTGTGCTCTGCCACCATCCTTTAGTTGTCAGGAGATTCTGAAAACCAAGGGCTCTAGAAAAGGCATTATCTCAATTAAATAAAGATTAGCTACACTGGAAGGAAATTCCTATGTTAAGAAAAATACCAGTACTATTTTCTGAGATGAATAAATGACTATTCTCAATTCCATGACAAAGATTTTCCAGGATTCAACAAGACCATAGCTTGCCAACTCAAATCAAAGGAAGCCTGATGGGGTTAATGTGAGAACTAAAATGGAGGTTTGAGTTTGGAATAATAATGCTGCTAGTGTTCCAGGTAGTACCAGCAGACAAGATGCAGTTACCTTTTTAAAAAATTTAAACGTTGATTTAATGTTTTAAATTTTGATTTCAAGGATATACAACTACATGGATGAGTCAGGCAGGAAGACAGCTGATTAAAATCTCATGGCCTAAAACAAACTATAATAGTAAAGCATTAATTGTTAGAGGAATTAGACTTAAGTCCTGACCAAATGTGACATCTTGGCAAGTCAGTGAACTTCTCTGAAGTTTAATTTATTCCTTTGTGAAAAGATGTGAATGACACCTTCCTTTTTTCATTACCATGACGGTCTCATGTAATCAAGAGCAGAGTTCATTTTTGTATCCACCTCAACAGGTAGTATATACTAGATACTCAATAAATACTCACTGAATCAGCTGAATAAAATGTGAAAGTGATTTGAAATTGTGCATTCTTAGCAGAATGCAGGAATCTATGGATTTCTTTGACTATGTTATTACCATCATAAATGTATAGCCTGCATTTCTACAATGTCTTTGAGTTTCTAACATCTAACCTACCCATCTTCTCTTGTAGGTCAAATGATGAAAGAGTTGGTGAAAGCCATGAGGGAAAATGTGTATTCCAATTCTGAATTGCCTACCTTCACCATCTGTATATACAAAGAATTCTTCAGAGCTCGTCTTATTTACTATAGAAGACAATACAGAACTGTTGGGGGAATGGACTCACTGACTTTCAGTCTTTTCCATCTCTTTCCTCCTAGATTCTGTGATCTGAGGGCACAGAGACATCTTCACCCAGTCTGTGCTGTGGAAACCTCCTGATCACAATGCTGTCTGTCCAACTGCTTGTTCAATAAAAGTAAACCCCGCAGAACGCCATTTCTGGGATTTCTTTGTCACTGCCTGGAAAATAGAAACTTGTTTTTGCAGAAGCTGAATGAACTCTACCTTTTTGTTTTTCTAAGCCTATAGGTGGATGGAGAATGCTTTCTTCAAATTCAAGTTGCTCTCACGGCTGGGAAGGAATGTCTAGAAGAGAGGTGGGGATGTAGGGGTTCCCAGGCAGCCAACAGCTATATAAAGCCAAACCAGATATGAATCAATAATTCATAATTTCCTCTATCAGGGCCTTGGACCCATACGTAGTCTGGGGGAAGACCAAGGCAACAAGAGTTACCAAGCCCCATGTCAAGTGCTCAAGAGCTACATGTATTATAGCTAGAGGCTACTAAACTAGACAACGACCTAATACACATGAGAAACCCACCAGAGAATATAAGCACTAGATAGCGGTGGGATGGAACACGTATAAGCTCCTGCCTCAATGCTGAAACACTCTCATGCTCAGAGCCTTGCTACCGGTGTCCTGTGACAGTATCTAGTTACATTGTTCACTTGCAGATTCCAGGCTAATGCTGAACACACTGTAGATGGAGGAAGCTGTGGGGAATCCACCATGCTTCTAGTTGTTCTCAGCTCTAGAACTGTGCTGGGAATGGCAGGCCTACTTGGATTTGGGGAGTTAATTTTGTATTGATTCCTCTGCCCTTTTTCTTTTAGATAAGTTGCCCATTATAGTAGGATTTTATGATCTTTGTCCTCTTTAACTGAGTGAAGATAAATCATTCCCTATGGTGGTTTTTTTTTCTTTTTATGTTATCATTAAGAAAAAAGAAAGAAGACTTATAAATCATTTTTCAAGCAGGAAAACACAGAGCCATTTCAGAAAAAAAAAAAAAAGAGAAAACAATGTTGCTATTTTCTTTGGTAATTCCAGGACATACAGAATGGGTTTACAGATACTATAACATCTGAGATTGTATCTCCTTCCTGGTTATTTCTAGGAAGTTCAGAAATACCATTTTCCTGGCCAAGACATATGATTTTTGAGAAGTAGTCACTTTATGTCATTTTGAATATTTTACTGAGATAACAACAACAAACCCCCTGTCCTGCCTTCCTCATTATTATTTTGATTATGATTATCAGGTAATATGCACAGAAGACTATGTTCTCTCACACTCAAGACTTAAGCAACCCTTGATAATAATTCTGAGCACCAGGGAGAAAGTGTGGCTCAGGGATATGGTGAGGTGAAGGATAGGGTGGTCTAGAACGGGATGAGACACAGGAATGGAGAAAATTCCAGGGACCCAGTCAAAGTCAAGGGTAAAGTGGGGGACAGAGGTCAGGGATGAAATGAGAACCAAGGAAAATAAAGCAGGGAATGGACTGAGGCTCTGGGATTGGGGTTAAGAGTGTGAATGTGTTGAACACATTACTTGAGATTAAAAAAAAAAAACAACTGAAAGTTGTTTATTTTGGAGACACAATCTGGAGGCAAATATAAAATGTCATCTGTGTCAAAATGGTCACAACAAAATAGCTTTATTAACTATCAAGTAAACTGACTTTTGAGTTGCTTCCTGAGTTATATCTTGACATCCAAATGGGAGGTAAATGAAAACCAGACCCATCTTACTGATGTTTCACAAACCAGCCCTAAAATTCTAAACCGGGAAGTGACAAATGATCCTGAGATGGACCTAAAGAAGGCCAGACTATTTCTATCACCTCTTCCTGGTCACTACCACAGACTTATGCATTTCTCTATAACTATACTTCAGATATGTGGGTTTTCATAGAAGTACCACTGTCAAACTCCTTATTTTTTCATGTCAGGAACTCACCTGAAGTCTCCCTCTCTCTCTCAAGGCTTCAGAAACAAGCACAGAGAGCACTTGTATAGACTACAGGTCAGAAAACTTTTTCACTAAAGAGCCAGATAGACTTTGTGGGATAAACAACCTCTGTCACAACCACTCAATGTGCTGTTGTGTTAATATAATGAATTTACATTATGTAAATTCATATGCATAGCTATGTTCCAATAAAACTGTATTTATAAAAACAGGTGGTGGGCCAAGTTTGACCTGTAGGCTGTAACTCTTATAGTTAAGAATCTGTCTCTTTAGCTACATGTAAATCAATGAAATTAGAACATTCCCTCACACCATACACAAAAATAAACTCACAAAGACATGACACCATAAAACTCCTAGAGGAGAACATAGGCAAAACATTTTCTGACATAAATCGTAGAAATAGTTTCTTAGATTAGGCTTCCAAGGAAAAGAAATAAAATTTTTAAAAAATCAAATGAGACCTAATCAAACCTAAAAGCTTTTGCACAGCAAAGGAAATCATCGACAAAACAAAAAGACAACCTACGGACTGGGAGAAAATATTTGCAAACGATGCAACTGACAAGGGATTAACTTCCAAAACATACAAACACCTCATACAACTCAATATCAAAAAAAACTCAATCAAAAAAAGGGCAAAAGATCTAAGCACACATTTTTCCAAAGAAGACACACAGATGGCCAACAGGCACATGAAAAGATGCTCAACACATCACTAACTATTAGGGAAATGCAAATCAAAACACGATGAATTATTACCTCACACCAGCCAGGATGGCTATTATCAAAAAGAACACAAATAAACAAACGTCGGCAAGGATGTGAAGAAAAGAGAACCCTTGTACACTGTTGGTGGGAATGTAAATTGGTACAGCCGCTACAGAAAACAGTATGCAGGTTCCTTAAAAACTAAAAATAGAACTACCATATGATCCAGTAAATCCACTCCTGGACATATATCCAGAAAAGATGAAAACCTTAATTCAAAAAGATATATGCATCCCAATGTTCATAGCAGCACTATTTACAATTGCCAAGACATAGAAGCAAACTAAGTGTTCATCAACAGATGAGTGGTTTAAGATGTGGTTTATATAGGCAGTGGAATATTAGCCATAAAAAGAATGAAATATTGCAATTTTCAGCAACATGGATGGACCTACGGAATAGCATACTAAGTGAAATCAGACAGAGAAAGAAATATTACATGATATCACTTACATGTGGGATCTAAAAAAGAATATAAATGAATCTATATACAAAACATAAACAAACTCACAGACATAGAAAACAAACTTATGATTACCAAAGAGGAATGGGAGGGGTGGAGGGATAAATGAGGAATATGGGATTAACAGACACAAACCACTATACATAAAATAGATAAGCAACAGGGATTTACTGTATAGCACAGGGAACTATATTCAATATCTTACAATAATCTATAATGGAAAATAACCTGAAAAAAATATATCTCTATATAGATAGATAGAGATGTAGATAGATAATGACTGAACCACTTTGCTTTACACCTGAAACTAACACAATATTATAAATTAACTATATTTCAATTTTAAAAAAAGAATCTCCCTTATCCTTCTTCTTTGTAACTTGTCTTCTCTTTGCTCCCTTCTGTACACTTAAACACCAACCACACTTCTTATTCTATGATAATAATAGAAGATAATAAATGTTGACATTTCTAAACATTTAATATGTGCTTACAAATGAGAAAATCACATTCAAAGTGCACATTTGTACTCCAATCCAATACTCTTTGTGGCCTTGCTGGTTGACTTTGACCAAGGCCAGTCTCATATATAGCACAATTAGATCATGGTAAATGAAGGGAATGTGCCCTCAAATAGCACTCCCTGTGGCCTTTACCAATGATGGATAATACTTGTTTCCCTCATAGTAAAAAGCATAACAAGACATCTTGTTCTTTCTCTGATACCATCCTGGCACACAAGTCCCTTTTTCTTTCCAGTATTGAAATTAAAGTTAAATATAAATAATATGTGACTATAAATCATTCTTCAAGCATGAAGGGAGAATAGAAAGAAAGACTTGGTCATTTGAAAATCAGTCCCAAGAAAAAAAATCTCATAAAACATTCATCATCCTTGATGGACTTTTCACTTGACAGTAGTTCCTTCTGGATTATTTTGAGGGATGATGAGCTGTCTTCCTCCAGGCTATTCCATGCACTCTATCCTTATCTGTTACAGTCCTTGTAAATATCTTTCTAGCCTAAAGACATTTACCTTATTTTTTCCTTTAATGAATTTTAGATCCTCTTTTTCATTTCAGTGGACTTTTCAATGGCCTAACAGACTTGCCTGTCTCCATCCTTTACAGCTTTCTTTTTTTTTAATCTCCAAATGACCTCTTCATCCTTTACAGCTTTGTTTTTTAATCTCCAAATGACCTCTTCAAAACACAGATCTGTTTAATTCCCCATTTTAATTTTTTTTTTAAAAACTCCTACTAAGCAGCCACACTGCACTAAAACACAGTAAAACGAGAAAAACCTGAAACCCAGGCATTATCTTCCCAGATACCTTTTATCCTCTGTACAGTTAATCACTAAATCTATTAAATCTTTGGTTTAAACCATCATCAATCGTTCATGATTGACCGAAACAGCCTTATACATGATTTCCCTGCTTCAGCCTTCTCCCATCCATTGCATTCTCCACTGCAGAGTGATGATCTGAAATCCAAATTTGATAGTAATATGCATGAAACTTTTAAGTGGCTTCTCTAGCCCCCAAGATGAACACCAAACTCCTCCTGACATGCAAGGCCTCTCTGTCCACCTCTTCAGGCTCAGCTCTTACACTCTCCTCTTTCCCTTCTACCCTTGAATAATTTCCTTAAACTTGTTCCTTTATGTCCTCTCCTCTTAACATATCCTCTTTATCCACCGCTGGTCCTTCTCCCACTTTTTCCTTCCATCTCACAGGTTCATTCCTTCAAACTCTAGAATAATTTTTTCTCACCTCATTAAAGGTGTAGCTTTTTTCTAGAAGCCTTCCATGACTTCTTTCCCCTCTGTGAATTAGCTATTCCTTTCTTATGCTCCCATAACACCCTGTCCTTACACCTATATTACCAGCTGTCACTGTTTCCTAGTTGCTTATTTACAAGTCCATTTCTCTCACTAGACTGTGAATTCTTTAAGAGAAGAGATGGTTTAATGTTCTTGTTTTTATTTCCAGTGCCTAGCAAAATACCCAGCATGGAGTGTTGCTTATTAAAAGTTGTTGACTAAAGCTAGACCCATAAGAGACTTAAAAGAAAATTTAAAACAGGCACTCTCAGTTATGGTCAATGACATAAAGCCTACAAGGACTTTTGTTTTCAAAGAACTTAGAGATTCTGCATTCCCTTCCTGGTACAAATTTAAAATTGCTGGCACTGATGGTTGGAAACAAGCTAAAATTACCTGAAAATATGAACTTATAAAATGTATCTCCTCCCCAGATGAAGGCTAGATTCATGAGATGTTTCTCAGAAATATTAGAAAAGGCTGCAGCTAAAGAGGAATGCAAAAGCAGTAGGAGCCCAGAAAAAAATATGCTGTGAAGTGTATTGTTATAATTAGCCTTATTGTAACTTTCAACTAACTAATTTGCTCTTTATCAGCTAAATATATGGTATGTAGTTATAAAGAAAATCTCAATCAGGGAAAGGTTATTTTATTTCAGACTGATAAACTCCCAGGCTGACAGAGCTAGAAGAAAATCAGAGATGATTTATCCAGCATGTTTAGTATATGGGAATCCTGAAGCCAAAAGAGGGGAAGTGATTTTTCTAAGCTTACCCAGATAAGTGCAAAGGAGAAATACAAATTCAAGTAAATGGTTTTTAATCTCATGTCCCTTACACCACTCCCTCTGGCCTCATGAACCACAGTTCCATGCTTTTCATGTAAAGAAAATTATCTATCTGATTATGTTTTCAGACAAAAGGGTGGATTTTGTATCAAATGATCCTAGAAAACTTCATTATCTAAAGAAACAGTCACGTCTGTTAATCTGTGGAATACTCCACTTCCAAATCTATGGATCATGTGGCAGGAGACAGTACACATGCAGATTTTTTAGCATAGAGTAATGGGATTAGCAATGAAAAGTGAATTCTAATGGCTTGACTTAACACGAAAGAAGTCCTGGGAGCAGTAATAAAATGGAAAGTTGCCAGCTATTATATTCTCATCTCTGGATCCACTTTGCTCCTTAAATTTTAAGTTAGAAAGTTGCCATAACTCCTACTGCCAAGGTCTCTAAAAATGAGCTCTGACAAGTTGTGTTCGCAAAGGATATTTGCTTAGGTCCTGGCCTCTGGCCACAAGACAGACATGGATGATTCACGAAGGAAATGCCCCATCCATCTCTACCCAGAGGCTGTTCCCAGGCACCCAGGAGAGGTGTAGGTAGTTGGAGAACCTCCAGTTATAAGTACCCACTGAAGAATTTCTGGTGGAGCTGTTTACCCCCAGGTTAGCACTTATCTGGAAGCACAAGGTAGGTTTCTAAAGATGAATGGAATTTTGACATAGTCATTTTAATGTCAATATGTCAAACAAGAATAACAGCATCAACAACTAAGGCAGTAGTTAAAAGCTATTAACTAGTTTTCTTTTTATCTTTCCTTCACTCTCTATCACAAAGCTTGAAGAAAAAGGTATGTATTTTTACTTTACAGGATATTTGAAATAAACTGGACAAAAACATAAAAAGGGGCAAAAAATTACTCTTAATGGCTTGAGTACATTAGAAAGTAACCAAAGCAGAAGAAATTAAATTTTCAAAAGAAATCAAAGGGACGGAGTATTGACCAAGACTGCTGCCCGGCAGCTTCCTGAAGAGGAAGAGACTGCTGAGTGTATGACTATACAAAGTATCTGCTGAACCCTAGATTCACGGGGTTCTCAATCTCAGTCAAAAATCACCCTGTCTCATGGGTGGTACAGAATCATGGAGCAGCCTCAGTGAGGGGAACCATTTAAGGCTGGCTGGCACTGCTGAGATGCAGGCAGCAACCATGCCTGTTCAGAGATAACAGGGCCTGTTCTCATTTTCTGTGCACTGCTTAAGCATCTCAGACCCTCATAAACTCCAATAATGAATGAGACCAAATCTCCCCAAATCTAGGCAGAATGAAGACCTCAGAGTCAGACATAATTTTATTTAGAGAAGAAGAAACAGATAATGTTGTACATATACACTTATTGATCGAAACTGACATCTACTCTGTGTGGGACCCATGTTGGGGATTGCTAGGAATTCCTGTGCAGTGTATGTCCACATTAAAGGCTGGCTGCCCCAAAATCACACCTAATCAATTAGTTTTGAAAAAAAAAAAAAAAACTGAGCCTGTTAAGGAACTGGTAATAGAGATGAGCATGGATTTGTTGAAGGGTTTTTTGATTTGGGCAATGTACTTTGATGATGTTGAGTTTCAGGTAATTCTATATACTGTTTTTAAATCCTTAGTTACTGAGTAGATGGTGAAAGGAAAATGCAGTCATGTTAGTTTGTTGACCAGATTAATTCTTCGTATAAGTATTTCCAGAAAGAGAAGAACATGGGTAGTGAATTTTTAGATCATTATTCTTGAACCCTGAATTTTTTAACATCTTTATTGGAGTATAATTGCTTTCCAATGTTGTGTTAGTTTCTGCTGTAAAACAAAGTGAATCAGCTATACGTATACATGTATTCCCATATCCCCTCCCTCTTGCATCTCCCTCCCACCCTCCCTATCCCACCCCTGTAGGTGGTCACAAAGCACTGAGCTGATCTCCCTATGCTCTACAGCTGCTTCCCACTAGCTATCTATTTAACATTTGGTAGTGTATATATGTCCATGCCACTCTCTCACTACGTGCCATCTTACACTTCCCCTTTCCATGTCCTCAAGTCCATTCTCTACATCTGTGTCTTTATTCCTGTCCTGCCTCTAGGTTCATCAAAACCATTTTTTTTTTTTTAGATTTCATATATGTGTGTTAGCATACAGTATTTGTTTTTCTGTTTCTGACTTACTTCACTCTGTATGACAGACTCTAGGTCCATCCAACTCACTACAAATAACTCAATATCGTTGCTTTTTATGGCTGAGTAATATTCCATTGTATATATGTGCCACATCTTTATCCATTCATCTGTCGATGGACACTTAGGTTGCTTCCATGTCCTGGCTATTGTAAATAGAGCAGCAATGAACATTGTGGTACATGTCTGTTTTTGAATTATGGCTTACTCAGGGTATATGCCCAGTAGTGAGATTGCTGGATCATATGGTAATTCTATTTTTAGTTTTTTAAGGAGCCTCCATACTGTTCTCCATAGTGGCTATATCAATTTACATTCCCACCAACAGTGCAAGAGGGTTCCCTTTTCTCCACACCCTCTCCAGCATTTACTGTTTGTAGATTTTTTGATGATGGCAATTCTGACTGGTGTGAGGTGATACATCACTGTAGTTTTGATTTGCATTTCTCTAATGATTAGTGATGTTGAGCATCCTTTCAAGTGTTTGTTGGCAAACTGTATATCTTCTTTGGAGATATGTCGATTTAGATCTTCTGCCCATTTGTGGATTGGGTTGCTTGTTTTTTTTGATATTGAGCTGCGTAAGCTGTTTGTATATTTTGGAGATTAAGCCTTTGTCAGTTGCTTCATTTGCAAATATTTTCTCCCATTCTGAGGGTTGTCTTTTCATCTTCTTTACGGTTTCCTTTGCTGTGCAAAAGCTTTGAAGTTTCATTGGGTCCCATTTGTTTATTTTTGTTTTTATTTCCATTTCTCTAGGAGGTGGGTCAAAAAGGAACTTGCTGTGATTTATGTCATAGAGTGTTCTGCCTATGTTTTCCTCTAAGAGTTTTATAATGTCTGGCCTTACACTTAGGTCTTTAATGCATTTTGAGTTTATTTTTGTGTATGGTGTTAGGGAGTGTTCTAATTTCATTCTTTTACATGTAGCTGTCCAGTTTTCCCAGCACCACTTACTGAAGAGGCTGTCTTTTCTCCATTGTATATTCTTGCCTCCTTTATCAAAGATAAGGTGACCATATTGTGTGGGTTTATCCCTGGGCTTTCTATCCTATTCCCTTGACCTATATTTCTGTTTTTGTGCCATTAACACAGTCTTGATTACTGTAGCTTTGTAGTATAGTCTGAAGTATAGTCTGATTCCTCCAGCTCCGTTTTTCTTTCTCAAGATTTCTTTTGCTATTCGGGGTCTTTTGTGTTTCCATACAAATTGTGAAATTTTTTGTTCTAGTTCTCTGAAAAATGCCATTGGAGGTTTGATAGGGATTGCATTGAATCTGCAGATTGCTTTGGGTAGTATAGTCCTTTTCACAATGTTTATTCTTCCAATCCTATAACATGGTGTATCTCTCCATCTGTTTGTATCATCTTTAATTTCTTTCATCAGTGTCTTATAGTTTTCTGCATACAGGTCTTTTGTCTCCTTAGGTAGGTTTATTCCTAGGTATTTTATTCTTTTTGTTGCAGTGGTAAGTGGGAGTGTTTCCTTAATTTCTCTTCCAGATTTTTCATCATTAATGTATAGGAATGCAAAAGATTCCTAAGCATTCATTTTGTATCCTGCCACTTTACCAAATTCATTGATTAGCTCTAGTAGTTTTCTGGTATCATCTTTAGGATTCTCTATGTATAGTATCATGTCATCTGCAAACAGTGACAGTTTTTGTTCTTCTTTTCCAATTTGGATTCATTATATTTCTTTTTTTTCTCTGATTACTGTGGCTAAAACTTCCAACATATTACTATGTTGAGTAACAGTGGTGAGAGTGGGCAACCTTGTCTTGTTCCTGATCTTAGAGGAAATGGTTACAGTTTTTCACCATTAAGAATGATATTGGCTGTGGGTTTGTCATTTATGGGCTTTATTACGTTGAGGTAAGTTCCCTCTATGTCTACTCTCTGGAGAGTTTTTATCATAAATGGGTGTTGAATTTTGTCAAAAGCTTTTTCTGCATCTATTGAGATGATTATATGGCGTTTCTCCTTCAATTTTTTAATATGGTGTATCACATTGATTGATTTGCATATACTGAAGAATCCTTGCATTCCTGGGATAAACCCCACTAGGTCATGGTGTATGATCCTTTTAATGTGCTGTTGGGATTCTGTTTGCTAGTATTTTGTTGAGGATTTTTGCATCTATGTGTGTCAGTGATATGGGCCTATATTTTCTTTTTTTGTGACATCTTTGTGTGGTTTAGGTATCAGGGTGATGTTGGCCTTGTAGAATGACTTTGAGAGGTTCTTCCCTCTGCTATATTAAAGAGGAGTTTGAGAAGGATAAGTGTTAGCTCTTCTCTAAATGTTTGATAGAATTCGCCGGTGAAGCCTTCTAGTCCTGGGCTTTTGTTTGTTGGAAGATTTTTAATCACAGTTTCAATTTCAATGCTTGTGATTGGTCTGTTTATATTTTCTATCTCTTCCTGGTTCAGCCTCGGAAGGTTGTGCTTTTCTAAAAATTTGTCCGTTTCTTCCAGGTTCTCCATTTTATTGGCATATAGTTGCTTGTAGTAATCCCTCATGATCCTTTGTATTTCTGCAGTGTCAGTTGTTACTTCTCCTTTTTCATTTATAATTCTGTTGATTTGAGTTTTCTCCCTTTTTTTACTGATGAGTCTGGCTAATGGTTTATCAATTTTGTTTATCTTCTCAAAGAACCAGCTTTTAGTTTTATTGATCTTTGCTATTGTTTCCTTCATGTCTTTTT